>NC_000073.6:62402319-62758569 GCF_000001635.26 Mus musculus
CCATTGCTGGTGGGATTGCAAGTTGGTACAACTACTCTGGAAATCAGTCTGGTGATTCCTCAAAAAATTGGACATAGTACTACCTCTCCTGGGCATATACCCAGAAGATGTTCCAACTTGTAATAAGGACACATGCTCCACTATGTTCATAGCAGCCTTATTTATAATAGCCAGAAGCTGGAAGAACCCAGATGTCCCTCAACAGAGGAATGGATACAGAAATGGGTACATTTATACAATGGATACTACTCAGCAATTAAAAACAATGAATTCATGAAATTCTTAGGCAAATGGATGCATCAGGAGGATATCATCCTGAGTGAAGTAACCCAATCACAAAAGAACTCACATAATATGCACTCACTGGTAAGCAGATATTAGCCCAGAAACTTAGAAGATCCAAGATACAATTTGCAAAACACATGAAACTCAAGAAGAAGGAAGACCAAAGTGTGGATACTTCATTCTTCCTTAGAATGGGGAACAAAATACCCATGGAAGGAGTTACAGAGACAAAGTTCGGAGCTGAGGCAGGAGTAAGGACCATCCAGAGACTGCTCCACCTGGGGATCCATCCCATATACAATCACCAAACCCCGACACTATTGCATATGCCAGCAAGCTTTTGCTGACAGGACCCTGATATAGCTGTCTCTTGTGAGGCTATGCCAGTGCCTGGCAAAAACTAAAGTGGATGCTCACAGTCAGCTATTGGATGGAACACAGGGCCCCCAATGAAGGAGCTAGAGAAAGTACCCAAGGAGCTGAAGGGGTCTGCAACCTTATAGGAGGAACAACAATATGAACTAACCAGTACCCACCCCTCCCCCCAGAGCTGTGTCTCTAGTTGCATATGTAGCAGAGGATGGCCTAGTCGGCCATCAATGGGAGGAGAGGCCTTTGGTCTTGGGAAGATCATATGCCTCAGTACAGGGAAATGCCAGGGCCAGGAAGTGGGAGTGGGTGGGTTAGGAGCAGGCGGGGGGTGTGGTGGTGGGTGGCAGGCATAGGGAGCTTTGGGGATAGCATTTGAAATGTAAAGGTAGAAAATATCTAATAAAAAATTTTTTAAAAGAATTTGAAAAAAAGGGAAACTATTTTAAGTAGTTGCACGTTTATAGCACTGGCCCAGTCATCTGTGACATTTCCAGCTGCAGCCTGTTGGGGTCAAGGAATAGGTAATATGCTGAGAGGAGGGGGCACTGTGTAGCTTTTTCCTATCCCTCAAGTGTAACAGGTTCAAGAGGTTAAAAAGGAGAGGTGCGGCATTCTTCTGTAGCGGAGCACAGAACTCTCTTTGTCCGATGCTCAAAGATAGCAGTTGGTGGTGTTTCGTACCGACACTTTATAACGTACACTTTTCCATGACGGAAGACAAGCTGGTTCTGGAGAAATAAATGGTAATCTGATAGAAAGTTCCCTCTGGGGTCTTCATGAGCAAAGGACTGGCATAATGGCACTTTTCATAATAAACGGAAAAGGAGGGGAAAATGTACTCTGTGGGACATAAACCCTCAGGAAATATATCTTCTTTGAGTTTCATCAGGACAAAAAAAAAATGCAGGAAGGTATTTGTGAATATTCCAGCCCGTGCAGACCACATGATTCCCACTATATTGACACTGATTGTGCCTTGTATTTCACACACATGCATGCACAAACATGCACATACATGCATATGTATATATATTCTATCTTTCAAGACTGGCATACCACTTGTCTAACACATGTGTCTGTTTCCTCCTAAGTCCTACAGTGTAATAAGGAGACTAGGAAGTTTTGTTTGTAGCATATCTTCAGAGATTCTTCTAAGTAAAGCATATTTACAATGCTAGCAGTGGTTGTGAGTTTGAGACTCTGATACTACTTGTAGAGGCCGCAATATTTAAATACCTACATTAGCAATTGTGTTTCATTTTAGTAACAGAATGGTTTCCTGGAAAAGAAAGGTACTATAAGGCAGAGAGTAGACATAGAGACTGGTGGTCCAGAATGCAGAACCCAGAAATAGATGGACACAAAGTCGCTGTGACTCTGGAAAAGACATAAAGGGAGTCAACAGTAGGAAGGAACCATTTCAACAAATGATTGTGATAAACCAAAGACATACACCTTCTCACACATCATTCATTCTCTAACACAGGAAGCTAAACACAAGTACTAGAACTAAAGCACAAAGATAAGGCATGAAATGTTAGGATGGAAACACAGAAGAGAGTGCATGGTTTGTTATTGATTGTTGCTTAGGTTCAATAAAAGTTAAAATTCCTGAAAGAAAAGTAATACATCAGGTTTACTAAAAGAATATGCTCTTATAGCAGTCGCTATTAAGAGAGTGAAAGGGCAAAGGTTGCCCTCCCATAACCAACTGAAAGTCACGTGTACAAATAATGAACTTCCACCCGGAATGCGCATTTCTTATGGGAAACCCATAAAACAACCAGCTGACCCAACTGAAAAAAATGAGCAACAAGGAAAATGCTCAAAATATATCAAAGATACTTGATAGCAAGTTTAGAATACCTGTTTATGTGTTCTCTTCACTGTACCTTCCACAAGGAAGAATCTTCAAAGTGAACTCCAAGGAGAGCACTCCTTTCATGAGGAGGCAGGAGATGAGATCTTTATTACTTTCTAGTTGGAGATCAAAGTAATCCTGTGTAATTACATCCCCGCTGCAGTGCATCTACAATGGGCAATATTCTAGCTCAAGAGTTCTGTGCACAGAGAGGAGTCTACAGTTGAGTCTCTTAGATCTTGATACTGTTAAGGTTACACAATGCTGTTGAAAATTATTTTCCATCTTCAGTGTAGTATAGACAACAGGGTTTTTCATAATGACAATAGTTAAAATTAATTTTTGGTTAACAAAGAGTGAAATGGGTTACACTTTCTCGATATGCAAATGTGGTTATGCACATGCATGCATGTGTAGACACACACACATTACTTTATTCCTCTGCCCATCTTCTTTCCTCTTAATGGTTGAAAGTATTATTCCTCTGAGTGCAAAACACATGTACAGTCTTTTACTCCAAAAATCACAAGATTGGTCACCTCTGTTGGCCAAAGGCTGAAACACTGCAAACTGGTACTTGAAAAATATCTTTCTATATTTTGAATTTTTATAAAAAATATTAGTTTCTCTAAAGCAACAATGAGAAGTCAAATAGCTCAGAACATTCTACAAAATGTCTACAGATTACCAAAACACACACTTACATTTATAACCTGTGGTTCCTTTGTGTAGTTTTAAGCATTTAAAACATGTACACAATGAAATATTATGACAGTCATCACCAATTTCCCTCTTTGATTCCACTCTTGCTCCCCCCCTCCACATCTCCTGTTCTGATAACCATCACTAAATCCACTTAACACTTAGTCCTGCCTGTAATGATTGCAGCAGATGTTGGAATTCTTTATGAAAGGCTGTGCACTAGCATTCTTGCGATGTTCTGGGACTTTGAAGTCCCATGTACATGGTGAAGTAACTGAGGACCCTTTGATTCTCCTATCTGGCCAGGACAGAAGAGGCAGTTTCTCCTGGCTGCAGTCAGATCAAGACATAGAACTCTCAGCAACTTTTCCACACCACATCTGCCTGCGTGCTGCCATACTCCCTGCGATGATGACAATGGGCTAAACCTCTGAATCTGTAAACTAGCTAAGTAAATGTTTGCCTTCATAAGAGTTGTGTAGGTCATGATGTATCTTCACGGCAGTGTAAACTCTAAGACAGACATACTAAAAGCACAAAATTTGTTTCACATACCTTAACATACTGCATTTTTTTTCAAGATGTTATCGATTGCCTGCTTGTTTTACTGTTTATAGTAATTCTTGCTGAAAACCTCTAACAACTTTTGGTACAACTTAACTCAGTGTTAGCTTATTTTCTGTATCATTTTTATTGGAATTGACTTTTACAAATTTAGAAGAAATGATGTGTATTTTAATAAAGATTCTTGTGTTGGAACAAAGATGATAAACAACTCTGAAACACAAGCAAAAATAAGAAGAAAACAAAACAAAACAAAACAAAACAAACAAGCAAAAACAAAAACAAAAACAAAGACCGGGAAGGCTACTTTGGGAAATACGTTTGTAAAAAAGTTTCATGGATGAACCTCCCACTGGGTTGACATTCAAACCTATTGGGATTTCTGAGTGGTTAAGAAAGACTTAAGAGTCAGAAGCATAATAGGAACTTTTCCCCGATTTGGAATTTGCAGGCTGCCAGACCTCAATAAGGGCGACCAGGGTGGGCTACCCAGTCCTCCCCCGCCCACACACACACACACACACACACACACACACACACACATACATACATTTCTGGTGCTTTAGATTTTTTAAAAATCTTTTGGTTAGAGTAGAATGTCCCCACTAGAGCCTGGGTGCCTGGCAGATTCAGTAGGTCCTTGGCTTGCAGGAGCGCAGTGAGACAGGGGATGGAGAAGGGTCCCCTGGGACAGAGCAGAGTGACACAAACCATAACAGCATCCACCGCTGGGTATGGCCACATGTGACCCACTACATTGGGACCAGCGGTTGGGCAGCGGAATCCGGACTCTGTGACTAAAAACCTTCTGGGATGCCACCGCGGCGTCCCCAAATCCCGCGCCTGCGCCCTCCACTCGCGGACACAGCATGCGCACGTGTGCGACAGTCCCAGCGGAGAGGAACCTGAGAGGGTCCCTGAGAGTAGAAGTTGGAGAACTCCAGAGGAATGAAACACGAAAACAAACACAAAGATTCAGCAAATCCAGGAACGTCTTTAGTTGTCATTCCGAGAAATAAAAACTCATTATCTGCACGCTCCGCACTTACTTATTTCCCTTTCTCTTAATTCCAACGGTCAGGAAATGAACATTTCTGTTTGTTGTTGTTGTTTTTATTGAGGTTAAATAAAACAACAAAATATAAGCGCAGTTAAAACTCGACTTACGTGTGATGCATGACAGGACTAATAAATGTAAGGTCATCAGAGAGTCTTAATTATAGGAAGCTGCTCTGTGATTCGGCTCAGATTTTGTTTGAAACTTTAGCATTATATGAGAGCACTTTAATTCGTTTTACCTCATAGGGTTTTACGGTGTGATGTGAAAAGAGTATGTTCTTTTTTAACTGACATAAAAATTGGATCTGAATAATTCTGCATATAGAATGGAAAATGCCTAGTGTTTTAAAGTCTACAAAACCTTGCTTTATCAAAACAAAAAGAATTGTTTGTCATTCTGCCTGTTACATTTAATGTTACATTAAAACGTTTTTCTTATCTATACAGACAAAGTTATAGAAGTGAATGCTTGCTGCCGCCAGCACCTCATAAACACTTTCTGCTCCTCTTCCTCCAAAGAGTACTAATAAGCTTCAAAGGAAAGGAAAGAAAGGCATGGTGGTAGGGATAAAAGTCCTCCTTTTTAAGCATACATTCTCATAGACTAAACCATGTCTTATAAAACGCATTTTCATTATAACCGTGTCAGTTATTCATAATATACACTCCAATTTCTTCTGACATAGAACATTTACATGTGAAAATAAATTTAAAAAACTAATTTATGTGTCTTAAAAGGAAAAGACAATAGCGGAGAGCTCAGAGGGGAAGAATATGCAACTCCAAGGATTAGAGCTGGGTTGTCACTGATGGTTTTGTTATGGGGTCAGATTCCTACAGGGAAACACGACCTTGCTCACAAAGGAACCCATTTACTTTATCCTATGTGGTGACAAGGGGTTTTGGTGGTGGTGGTGGTGGGCTTTTTTTTTTTAAATGTTTTTGTTTTCTGGAAGACAAAGGAGACACTTAGGAAAACTCTGTACTCAGTCTCCTGGACTGTCAAATCTATATAAATTTAGCCTAAGCTAAATGTAAAACCTTAAGAAGTGACCAAAAAAAAAATCCTGTTTGATAGGATTACCCATTCTACAAGAAGCAGCTGCAACAGCGGATGGTGGGTTGTACAGTGCCGGACGGAGTGTCTAGGAAGGTTCGCATTGTATGGGGGCACAGCAAATTGTAATTATGGGGTAACATACCCTCTTGCAAGAGAAGGTCTCCTGGGTAAAGTGAGTAGGTGTTTATGTGATTTTGCAGATCAACATGAAAATCATGGCAACTGTCTCCATTTCAAAATTCTACAATGCTTTGCGTAGATGACACAAAATTCAGAAATGGAGTTACAGGTGTTATCACAAATGGTTGATTTAAATAAACTATGCAAGGAGTGGGGCTCAGCAGTTAAAAGCACTGGGTGCTGGAATTTGGTTCCCATACAAACATGGTGGCTTGCAACTGTCTGTATCTGCATGCATGCATGTGATGCATGTACATCCATGTTTAAGGAACATGAATACAGTTATACTATTCTTATTGGTGAGGAATCGCCAGCTTCACCATCAAGGCTCTCACTTGCTGCTCAGCTGTGCACACATATCTGACCCTCCAGGGCACACATGACCATTGCCTGATTGATTAATCTTCCATCTGGAATCCTGTGCAGCTGCTCCACCTTTCTGTGTCCAATGTGAAATCAATTACAGACTTGGAGGAGGGGGAACAAGTACCTCCCATAAAGTTAGAAAGATCAACCTAAAAAGGGCATACTGGTTAGGCGGAAACCCAGATGGAAACTGATGTGCCTCATGTAATGAGGGTAAAGACTGATTAAATATAGGTTATGGCAAAGAGCAGGGTTACAGCAGTAGATCTGAAGAATTCATGGAGTCAGAAGTCGATAATTTCTTTCAATTTAATACATGAGAGGGATGCATGCTAAAGGTGCTAAAGCTGTTTTGCAGCTTGAAGGTTTGTCACTAAAAAGCAAAGTGGAAAGATGACTGTGTGCTCAGTTTGTGACATCTGTATAAGAGAGTTAAAGAATATTGTCACCATAAGATGTACATATTTGTTGCTTCATTCTGAAATAAATTTGATGAGACCCATGATGCATTTGTGTATATGGTTATAGGATTTGTACCAGGGGAGAATGAAGAAAAACTATTTGCATAAAAAGAGTAGAAACTGCACTAGGGACAGTGATGACATGTCCATCAGGATAAGATAAACATCAGTGAGAACATGAGGAGGTAGACATGGAACATGCAAGTTGTGGGGTGAAGGGTTCACAACAGAAAAATAGTGGGGGACCCAGAAAACAGCAGAGGCACTAGAATGGAACCACAATAAATAATCAAGGAAAAATACTCAAATATTGGATACAGATTGAAATGATGGCAGAAACCCATTCATTTAGCTGAACAGATGTAGGAAAACAGTTCCGAAGAAATGATTTCAGATCAAGCAAACACAAACACCAGGTGGTACAGAGAACTCTGGAAACATACAGAGCAAGTGGAAAGATGTATGTGAAATGAAAAATGTTACTCTCTACTTGTGTTTTCATATGTGCACATTAACTAGAGCTTCTGTATGCTATGCATTGGGTATGCATGGTATGTGTTTTTGTGTGACATGTTCATGTGTGCTATTCAGTGTGTATTTGTATTTCATTTTTATATTTTAGCATGCATTCTTGAGTGAGGGGCATGACCCTAATTTTGTGTGCACACATGTGCAAATGTGTGAGAATTGATATAAGTGAATGTCTATGTGTGAAAACTTGTTTTTTATGTACAATATGTTAGTGGATTTGTGCGTGATTATATAACTATGGGACACTTTGAAAAGGTGACTATGAATTTGTGTATGTTTGGGTCTATGATGTGTCATCTAACCCCACAGCTACCCTGCTGCTTGAACTCAATGCTTTTAATTACATATCAATATAAGATCCTGCAAATTCATCTTTCTGCATCCTTAAATGTATGTTTTGTATTAGTATATATGCATTTGGGTTGCACATGTTTGTGTAGGAAGGCATACTAGTACATGTATATGCATCAATAAAACCTGTGTATTAGGTTTATATGTTAAATTGTTTGAATATGTCTAATTGTATTTCTGTATTACGGTGCCTCTGTATATTATTTTGCTATGTGTGTACTTGTGAATTTATAATAGTGAGTATGGACATTTGTGGCTGTGGGTAAGTGTGCACCTTTGTGTGTGAGTTTTTGTGTGTATTTTGGAGTGGGCACCTGGGTTTGGGGAAGCCAAAATTGTGTCTCTCTCTGGCATTTTCTCACCCTCTAATAGAATTTATGGTATAGACATTAGCACAGTTGTACATTGTATAATGATCAACTCAGAATATTGAGACTATTTATATTTTCAAATGTTTATAATTTTATTGTAATGAGAACACTGCAGTTCTGTTTTCTAACTATTTTAGGTATCCTACTGAAAAATATATTACTCTTACTGTGTGATAAAGACTAGATAGATTCTTTTATGCCTCTTCCCTGATGAACATTAAAATATTCTCCCCATTCATCCATCTTCTGTACACTCCATGACCTCTGGTCACTGCTATTCATCTCTGACTTCTATAAACACAGCTTTGTTAAATTCCATAGGAGTGAAATCATGCAGTTCTTATTGTCATGTGTGTAATTGTTAATGCACGATTGATTTCCAGGTCTAGTTATCTTGTAGAAACTAGTAAGATTTTAATCTTTTCACTAATGGAGTTACACATAAATAAATAAAATTTAAAAAGATTAAGGAGCACAAGCAGCCAAGAGATGATTAAGAGAGTGGTGCGACAGTGTACACAGTGCAGGAGAACAACCTCAAGCTGCATTGTTAAGAAAGAGTAAGAACCTCAAATATGCAGCAGATTCAATAATCCAAGAGAACTGTGTAGACATCTAAAATGGATCGTGGTTTTGTGTGCATGCACAGATAAATGCCACAAGGAAATATTGAGCATCTTCCTCTGTTACTCACCACCAAAATTTGAGACAAGGGCTCAGTAAACCTGAAGCTCACAGTTCAGAAAGACAAGCAGACAAACACGCTAAAGGGATGTTCATCACTTCTTCAAGCACTGGGATTAGAGGCAAGTACCAATGAAGACTCTGGTGCTTATTCTTGCTTGGTAAGTATTTCACTGACTGAGCTATATTCTAGACACAGCAAATGGAGCTATGTCGGTTAGCTCCCGCACAGGAATGCCCCTGTGTTTACCAAGTATCTTGCCTAGTAGCCTCAAACTTGTCATCAGTTATGAATTGCCAGCTCTTGGGGATGTCTCGTGACTTTATAGCTAATCAACTCAGGGTAATTCCCATTTCCAGAAACTAACCATTTTTTCTCCCCTTAAGAGTTTGGAGAACCCAACAGTACACAGCACCCTGGTCCATTTCCAAAAGATCAGAGTACTCACCAAGTGAGCTCTGTGCCTTAGCAACCAAGTACCTTAGCCTCTTGGATTAGCAATCTAGCTTAGAGCCACTAAAAGCAAGACCAGGGTGCCTTTCATAACTGTGAGTACATCATGTAAGTGATACAAGTGTGGCTTCTTACATGGATTATTTACATCTGGGCAGTGAGGAGGAATACCGTGAGAGATCCTCAGATGGAGATTGTCAAAGTTAGCTTTATTACCCACAGAAGAGAAAGATGGGTAGTGTGCCACGTGTGTGTTGAGATTGGTGGTGGTGGTGTCTGTTCTTTCAAATTTGTTCTCAACAAACAGCAGGTAAAAACCAAGGTAAAAGGGGAGTGCCTTGTGAGTGAAAGATTTTAATTGGGTCCAGTGTGTTATGGAGGTGTTTCCCATAAGTCTAGGCTGCTTACCACAGAAGAAATCATATGCTTAGTGTAAAACTCAGAGAAAAAGCTGTCTGGTTCATCGGGCATCAGAGGAAATAGTGCCAAGAAGTTCAGTATCGGGGGTCATCATCCATCCACGAGCCATAAATAGAAGCCAGATAGCAAGTGTCTAAAGGTTATGCAGGTGGCAAATCATGGACTGGATAGCCTCGGTGATGTTGGGGTACAACTACTGTAAATGAGCTATGGCATTCAATTTCTTATCACACTATCAAACAACCCAAGGTGCACAGATTTATGTCCCCAAAGCTGGCTGACTCTCTAGCATCAAGGGGATGAGGAAACAAGTTTATTTTCTCTTCTATGGAAGGACTAGTGCATTGCTATTTTCTTGCAGGGTAGCTTCATTACATAAGATGGATATACACTCTGTCAGCGTCTCCATATGGAGATAAGTACCCTGGTGGAAAGACAGTACAGTATAAACTTATAATACAGTTCATTTTAGATGTCAATTTGATTTGGGAATTGATTTATCTGGTTACATGTTGTGTGTCTTACTAGATGTGGTCATAAAGGTTTCTGAATAAGAATAATAGATTATCAGCCGAGAGAAATAGCCTGTCTTCAAGAGGGGGTAGGCATTATAAAATGCCAGGGATATAAACAAAAAAGAAGCGCCACACTAAGGGGTGATCTATGTTCTTTTGCCTCTCCCTTCCCTTTATTGATGCTGTGTACCCAGTCTTCTGTGTGTACAATTTATGCTGACTTTCCAGAGGCACTAACTTTTCTGAAAGCGCTCCACAAGGCTTCTCAGCCTGCAGAATCATGTAGGCCAGCTTCTTAAGATGAAACTTTTATTGCAGATCCAGTCCCTTGAGAACTATAGCCAATGAAATTCCCACTTGTATGAGTAAGTTTGTGGGTTCATGACTGAATCATTAGAATATGCATGGAATACCAGGTACACATCTTGAACTGAAGCAAGACCCCACAGCCTCTGTTCTTAAGTCCACTGGTATATGAGTGTGGAAGCCATGCTTCCATGAACTGCTCCCAGGTAACAACTGAATGTAAATATGTCTACTTTTGAGAAACTCTTCCTGAGCTCTATTTTCTCTCAGGAATTTTCCAAAATTAGTCTTGCATGTGTAAAACTTGCCTCTATTTCTCAGAGAGCCAGTTATCACTTGTCACTCATTTGTTGAGAGTATTTTTTAAGTAGAAGAAAGCAGACACATTTAAAGAAGTTGAACCTCAGTCTCTGAATTAAGACTACTACTATACATGAATTTGAATACTATCGTGTGCCTCTTCATGCTGGGAGTACATGGTACTACATCTTATGATGCATCAGGGTTCATTCACTGACTCATTCCCCCATGCTCTCAAGCCATGCTTTGCCTCACGTTCAGAGGAGCACCCCGCCATTCAGGGTTGTTTTGATGTTGTTGAGATAGAATCTTGCTATAAAACAAAGGCGGGTTTCAAACTCATGACCTTGCTGCCTTTAGCCTCAGAATGCTAGGATTAATTTGCCACCAAACCTGGCTTTTACATTATAAACTGCTCAGCGTTTACTTATTGTATTTTCTACAGCATGCAGACTTCCCAAAGTTTCTTTCTTTTCTTAAAAAGTAATAATGATCTATCTGAACTTCACTAGGATTATCAGCAAGGCGAAAATTGTAATATCAAATTTACCTATCAAATTTTGTGGAATACAGCTTCATGTCTTAAGCACTCTTTAGGACTTCTTGAAAAGTGCTTCTGTTTTCATATTTACATATTACTATTTTTTCTGCACCTTGCTACAATAAAAATAAGTCTTTTGCTGTATTCCTACTTTTTCATTTACAATAGAAATTTTGTTATTTTGATTTACATTAGTGATTTTCTTGGCTTTTAAAATGATTTTCTAGATATTCTGAATTTTGAACAAAGTCTACCCTCTAAGAGAGACAGCTGCATACTTTCTAGAAGGTGTCACACTTGGGCTTATTTTCTTTTGTTCTTTTATGCATTTGCACAGATTTACCCATCAAAATAATGCTTTGACAACAGAGACAGAACTACTTTTTTGCCTGATCAAAATCAAAACAGATGACTATGATTACTAGCAACATATTAAAAGGATAAAACAATTTGAAATATTTTATTATGGTTGTATTATTTTTTATAAAACAATTCATAAAATTGAGCATTCATTTTTATCATTAACTGTTATTACTGATATAAAACAATGTATTATTTAAAGGTTTTATGAAGAACCTATGAATTCTAAGAAAAATACTGCTAAACTATTTCCTTGATTTTTATTAGACCAGAGAGGTCACTTTTCAGTTGTCTTCTGGTTAAACAATGCATCCTTAACATACATGTAATAAAATGTTGCAAAGTCTTCTACTGTATGCTATGTTGTGTTGTTTCTCTTTGTTCCTTTTACTGATAAAGATGAGTGTATATATTTTATAAAATGTTTTGATGTAACCTGTGTATTTAATCCGTTATTTTTCTCTCATTTTATTACTGCTTTCATCTACTCATTTTCCTTACTTAGCCCACTTAACAAAACTCAGAAGACAAAGGAGAGATGCACACGTATATTTACATATATCACCTAACTATATTACATGTACTTTATATTACCAAACTGATTAAGAATCTTTAGATACAGGAAGATATTTGTTATCCTTTTGATAGAAGAAAATATCCTTATTTTATCTTCTTTATTTTTCTAGAACACAGCCCCATCCTGCCTTTTAATTCAAATATGCTATTATCTCATTCAGTTTTGTACCAATATCCATTGATATTCATGTGGAAACAAGTTCTACTAAACTTAAATCTGAATTAAAGTGACCGTTTCACTGTTATCCCATTAGATGGGAAATTATTTTTGATCAGCATTTCATCAATGCTGCATGTATTTACGTATGCAAAAGTTTTAACATGGTAATTGTTTCTTGCCACTAGTACTGGCTTATTTCCCAAAAACACCCTTTCTCACTTATATTCCAATGCCATCCAGTTGCAATTTGGAGTGAGCTATGTTAGCAGAAATCTCAGTGCTAAGATATACAAAGGTGAAAAGAGAAATGAATAAAGGCACTGACTGAGAAGTGGTTACATTTCTCTTTGTGTCCATGATATTTTGTCCATGGAATCAGTGATATGACCTGTGAGAAACAGTGGTTTCTGTATCTTTTCTGAATGATAACTAAGTAAATTTCCACTACCATGTTTATCCATATACATCTACCAAATTTACAATTGGAAAGCATAGGAAATTAAATGTGTTTCATAAGGTTCTTTATGTTGCAGCTCAACAGTTCTTTTATGGAGCCTGCAAGCTCTTTTGAGGTGGGGGCTGCCTGCTCTGAAGCCTTCACAAAGCAAACCTTTGTGTGCCAAGGGGTTCTTTGTTCATGAGTACAGCAGGCCTGAACCTGCAGCCTTCTTGGGAAAGCAGCAGAGAAAAATCAACTTGGTTTTAGTGGGAGTATCCTCTGTTCTTACCCCATTTCTTAATGAACGGATGGGTGGTTAGGAATTTTTAGTGTTAAATTGTATCTTGTTATTACTCCATTCTGTGTCTGCTACAAGAAATCATTCTTTCACTGTTTGGGATTCTTAGGAAGCTGAATAGAACATGTCTAGTTTTATCTATGGTTTCTGCTGGAAAAATAATTCTGCTAAAATTACTGATGTAAAACTGTACTAAGAACTACACCTATATTCTACATAAATAATCTCAAAATAAATTTTACTTTTGAGTTCCAAAGATTCATAAAAATCTGGCAGAATATACATTTTACATAGTGATTGCTTGTGTTGAAAAACATGCAGATTCCACTTGTACATAAGCCCTTTCAATCATATTTCAAGTCTTTAATCGACACTGCATTTGGTCTGGACAATTATCCTACTAAACAGTTAACACTATACCCATTTCTCCTATGCATAAACTAAGGTAAAGAACACAAGTACTCACCTAGGTGGCATGCCTGGTAAGGATGTGAATCAGGACTCTATTATCCTGTAATCTGCCTTCCATGCTATTTTTCTACTAGCTTTAAAACCATTATAACTCATGAAATCTGAATTCCTATTTTAATATACTTGTTGAATAAAAGTGTCATTTCATGAGGTTCTGTAGTGTACACTAGGAGTTTCCAGAGATTAAGGCTCACAACAAAAACCCACCCTATTTAGCCACTATGAAAACTCCTTTGAGTCCTGTCAGCAGTCCTTAAAAGTGCCCCATCTGGTCTCATTCTTTGGTTGGCTTATCTGACCCACCCCCAACTTCCACCCCATGGGAAAATAGTCAACTGTCCACAGCCTCCTGACTGATCCATTATTTGGAATCAAGGACAAAGCACTATGGCATATCCCACTGTGAACAATGGACTACAAAGCACTGAGCCTGGCAATTCATAGATAAAAGCTCCAAAACTCCCCATTTTCTGGAACCTTGTTCATGCCCTGCTGCATCTGGGTGAGCATCCATGCTTAAAAGCTGCATACTAAATTCATATGCCTTTTCTGAGCTTTAATATGTAGGGAAGAGGCAGTAGAATAATCTACTCTCAAGCGCTCTGTAAATGTACTAATTGTACCTCATTCCTGTGGCCAGTACCTTTTCTACCTCATTTACTTCATTACACGTGGAAAATGATAAGTCCCATGCAAGGTAGTTCTGACAAACAAGTACTTCAATGTATGTTTTGTAACTAAATATAAATTGTGCAATTATGTTGGCTTTGTTTCATAATTGGCACATGGTGTACACCAGAGAACTAAGACACATTTTTTGGCAATTTCAGTCAAGGAAAACACATTGTGTTCTATACAATTCTGAGGTTTAAATCTGCACTGTTCAGTGAAACAAAAGTTTTTCTATTCACTTACTAAACGATGTGGTAATACTCTCTACTACACACGTGAACTGTGCCATTTCTATATTCACTTGCTTGTGTCAAAGTAAATGGGTAGACAAAATGAAGTTATATATTCCAGATCAAGTAAAATTTAATGATTTTACACTTCTCTTCTCCAGGAATGTTTAGTAGAAAATTGAACTATCATACTTACAGTACAGTCACTGTACAGTTACTCCCCTCAAACTCCTGATTTTGTATTTTAATTGTGCATTTTAGGTAGAATGTATTTTCACTTTAAGTATCCCTTGATAAGTAAATGGCTTTTACATCAAATTAGGGCTTATTCGTACTAGAAGTTTCCAAAATGATTCTGTTTAACATTTTAAAATTCCTATGCCTCACTTTATTTCCATTCTCATATTTACTTATTACGATTTTCTTTCATTATTGTACAATTTTTATTTTGAAAACCTTTTTTCAAAAGTTCTTTGCTTATAAATTATACAATAACCAGATTTTTAAGATATTAAAAACAAACAACTCTATGTTTAAGTTCAGGAATTGTCTCTGTCAAGAAAAATGAGATGGTAACTTCATGTGAGGCACTGTTTCATTATTATAACACCAGGAAGCTGTTAATGGTATTGTAGGAATTTTCGAAGTCATGTTTTGTAAATCCATTAAAAAAAGAGTCAGATCCACACTTAGCAGTCATTTTTATTAGATGCTAATCACTGACATCAGTGCAGGGGCAGATTATCCACACAATTCACATACAGCCCACACACTTGGACTTTAACACTGGGCTTTCAGTTCTGCATTTATTTCAATACTTCAAACATATATATTATGGTGTATATTTATTTCCAGTTTTTTTCAAATACATCTTTGTATACATATACGCATATATATCATTCTTAAATATATATTTCCAAATATAAATAATTTCACATCAAGCCAAACAGGATAAAAACATGTAAACATATGCACCTCATTTTGGTCAAGTAAAACAGAACCACAAAGTAACCACAAGTTAACAAGTGCACTTGAAAGAGAAGGGAAGAAACAAACATGTAAACAAACACAGACAGCAGCTGCAAGGTCCTGTAAGGGTCCATTTTTTTTAAGGCTATATAGCAAAAAGCTCATAATTCAGTTAAAGACTTTTGTCACCTTGTCACATTTACTCTTAAGGGACTTCACAATGAGAAACTGTAAACACTAGACTAGAAGTGATTGAATCCTGTTGGAAAAAAGACATCACAAGTCATCAGTTGACAGAAATATTAATTCCACCAAACAATACTTATAAGATTTCTTGTTATTTTGTAACACAGAGAAACATCACAATCCTAGCAAGAAGAAATAGGAAATAGAGAAGAAAACAGCAATACTGCATAAAGATTGCCTCAGTAGCCTTTGAAAGCGATAGGGTTTTTCAGTCAATAAAGGGGAATAAGCAACAGCAGACAACAGAGCTTTAGCAGACCAGACCACATGCCACAGCGTGATACTACAGATTCAAACTGAAATATTCTTCCAGCTGGTACTGAAGCAAGAGCCAACGGTCATCAGAGAAGGAAGAACTGCCTCTCAGGCAAAGCAACTTCTTAAGCAACTGATTGGCCAGGCGAAGCACAGAATGCTCTTTTTTACGGCTTTTAAACAGCACGTTTCCCTCTCGCAACTGCACAGGCTCCAAAACTTGATGCCAGTATGCGCTTGATGATCCACCACCATCTGGTCTTGGAGGCTGATCTCTCCAGCCCTCGGGGTATTCATGCTTGTAAAAACAGAATTCTCCAAATGGGCAGTGACCTAGGCCTCCAGCAAAATACCTGCACGCTTTCTGGCTCATCCCCTCCTTATACTGCTGAACAAGTTTCTCCTTCTCCTCTTCCTCCTCCACCCAAAACTCACTAGGAATGACAAAGCCAGAGGAGACCCTGCACTGTGGGCAGGACTTACTGATCCTGTTCTCAAACTGTGTGGCACTTCTCCACCTGCGGATACACCTAAGACAGTAGGTGTGGTTGCAGCTGAAAAGAATGCCAAAGCGGCGGTCGCTGGGGTCAGCTTTCTCATAGACCACCTCCATGCAGATGCCACACACTTTGTCCATGCTGCGCTGCACAGCAAAAGAGAGTTCCATATCTCTCTCGTGTGCTTCAACGCAGGCCCTTCTATGAGCTTCCTGCTGAGCTGCATCCCAAGGGTGCAAGGCCTGCTGCCCGCACATGTCGCATATTTCTCCATGGGGGTATGCACACCTGTCCCCACGGAGGCATTGTCCCCGGGCAGCATAGCGGCAAAGCGGCAGCGGCATTGGCACTGGCATTGGCACTGGCATTGGCATTGGCACTGGCATCGGCATCCCCATGCCCATAGCCATATGCTCTCTCTCAATTGCCGGGCTCTGCAGAGGAGCCTCGGGACCATGCGGGGGGACCATGCGACCTCGGTAAGGCTGTCCAGGAACAAATTCAATTGCCCCCTCCCAGCCTTCTGCACCCGCTCCCGCTGCAGCACCTGCTGCAAGGCTTGCATTGTCAATCTCGGCTTCAGAGAAGCCCCTTTCAGCAGCTGAGCGAATGCCTGCATTGTCAATCTCAGCTTCAGTGAAGCCCCTTTCAGCAGCCGAGCCAATCAGAGGCAAGGAGCTTGAGGATGCAGCAGGGGGGGCTTCCGCCACTTCCTGAGTCGGGGGCTCCCAGCGAGTGGCCATCTTGGGTCCTCTGTCTGCAGAGGCCCGAGGCTGAGCATCTTGCCCCCCCCTAGATCTCCGCCGCCCAGAAAGGTCGTGAGAGTAGCGACAGTTATCGCCCTCCTTGCACTGCCCATGCAGATAATACCTGCAGAGGATTTGCTTCGTCCAGCTGCCACTGTTGCGCTCCGGACCAGACCGGGCCCCGCCCCCTTCGGCTGGCGCTGGCCTCAAACTCGCCGCGCGCCGGATCGCTGGGCCTGGAGTCACCAGGAGCGGTGCCAGACCCGATGCCTGCTGCAGAGGGGCCGAGCTGACTCCCGCAGAAGCTCCAGCAGCCTCAAACTGAGGAGGGGGGGGAACAGACACACCCTCCCCCCCTTCAGCACCTGCCTCGGCGCCGGCGGCCGCGTGGGCCTCAATGGGAGCTGTAGACTCTTCCATCTTACAGCGTGCCTCTAACACTGTCCAAAAACCCGAATATTATATCTTTTTTGTGCTTGAATTGCGGAGCTGGAGATGGCTCGACCAGCTTCTTCTCGGAGCGAAGTGCATCGATTTTTGTCTTCCCACCTGCTCCCCGTTCCCTGGAAACTTTAGTTCCTACCTGTTTACAGGCAGGCGGACACTTCCGGTTGTAACACCATTCCTAGGGCTTCACCGGAAGTTGCTTCCGCCATGTTTTTCGCGTGCCTGTTTCTGCTTGAGACACTGGGATGGGCTTCTGCCGGCTTTCTAAGTGCGACTCTGAACCCCCCAATCCCCGTTTCCACAGTGTTTCCCCTCAAGGTTGATGTTTTAAACTCTCCAGGTTTCAGTTGTATACATTGCAGTTTATTTGTGTGTGTGTGTTAAGAAAACGCTACACACATTGCCTTTACCGTCTGCTGCTTGAACATAAAACATTTCACTCACATTAAAAATTATTTTTCAGTTTCTTCTGTCGTTTGTTTATAGGCTACTAATTTTTAAGATCGGACAGTGTCCCTGCCAAAGCGTTTCTCCTTCAATGCTTGTAGATCTGACAGGATTCTTTGGGTCTTTTTTTCCCTTGAAGGGTTAATTTGCGTGCACTTTAATTAGGAGGGAATCCCCTGCCCCGAGGCTACTCAGAGCCTTTCACTTTCCTGCCTTTGTTACATTCTCCCGGACCCCCAACAATGTAGAAGCCTGGACTTTGCCCAACCCTGATGAAGACTTAATAAGGCAAGGTCTGAGAATGACCCAGGCTTTAACTTTTCTCTGTTGGTTGGATTCGGAGACCCTTTGTTCCCTGCCTTCCTTTTCATCCCATTCTGCTCTACAGAGCTTTTCATAATACCAGCTCCTCTTTGCACCCCAAAGTGTCTCATTTCCATTTCTGCACTGAGCCAGTTCTTTTTCTTTTTCTTTTCATTTTGCAGATATATACTATTGGGCTAATAATTTTATATGTAGTTCTACACTGCTACATGTACTTACTACAGTGGCATACTAAATTTTATAGTATAGTTTTACGTGGGTTTTTATTTTTAGTAATAATCATGCTTTCTTCCTTTCCTCACCCACTAACTTGAATTAGCAATGCTTCAAATATTTTATTTACTATTTAAAAAAATGAAATTATGCTCAGAAAAATAATTTTATTGGAAGGAGTCTCACAACCTAAGGTTAAAAAACTCTGAAAGCATATGATATAATCATCCAACTCAAAATATAAGTCTCAACTAAATAAATCCAACAACGATAAAACAAGATAAGAGGAACATAATCAAACAATATAGATAAGGGGGGATGAAGTCAAAGTAAACATGAAATAAGAACAATAGAATAGGCAAAATTTTTCTTGTGTAACTTATGAAGGAAAATAATAAAAGGCTCAGATCTCCAGCATCACATACTTCAAAAGAACTGACATTAAGTAATAAGAAACCTCAAAACAATGAGATGTTTTTAGTGCCACTAATTTATAAAAGACCTAAGTAAGAACTAGCAGATGAGAGTGGGGAAAAGATTTGAATATGAAACTTGAAACTTTCATTAAATGGTCATAAATAGATAGATAGATAGATAGATAGATAGATAGATAGATTAGTAAAAATATCAGAAACAAAAATAAAGATCTATTAGGTATGTTCTACATATGCTTAAGAAAATTTTGATATGAGGTATTTTAAAATGTGGACTCTGAAATGAACATAAAGGTTGAAAAGCTTATATTGTTTTAAAGTGCCCACTTGTACAATAGAGGGAAAAAAGCAAAAGAAAAGAAAAGGAATAAGACTTGTTAGAAGCAGAAAGTAATTAGTTCATTAACAGGCAAAAATGCTATTTGTATATAGAAAACTCATCTGCTTTGTATGCATATTTATCAAGTTTGATGTCCAAAAATTCAATAAGAAAAGAACAATTTGTGTCTCATGTATACAGGGATAAATGATACTTAAACATTTGAAGTGGATTGAATTTGTGGCAATTAAGGTTTTTTATTCTGTGAACTTCATTGTAATCAACTGAAACTCATTTTTACTTAAACATAATAGGTGCTCCATGATCAACATGCAATATTTTTGAAGGAAAACTTGTTTGATCATCATTCTTTCAGTTTTCATTGTGAACTAAGGAACTTTTGGTTGTCGATTTCTCCTTCACATAGTCATTATGATGTTTTTATTTGTATGATAGCTTTGACAAAGTTCAAAGAGACATTTGAACTGTCTAGAATATGCTTTCTCTTTGGGCTTAACACCCTGACTGATTTTTAAAGACAAAAAAGCTTAGAGTATAATTCCTAGCCTTACATACCAAACTACCTACCATTCATAAATGAAAGAATTTTGAATATTTGTAGATCTCAAACTTATTTGATCAATGGTGATTTATTATGAGCACTCCATATAAATTACACTGAACCTTTTTTTTTTATACAGTATCCAAAACCTCTGTGAAAAATGAAAGGTTTGTTTTTAAGCTTAGTGGCCTCCTTTGGCTTTTGAAGAATTGAAATGTAGCTCAATATGACTAAGACTTCAGTTTTAATTTTAAATTATAGTGATAATTCAGACAGCCACCTTATACTAACACTGACTATATTAAACAGTTAACTTCAGTGTTGACTCTGACCACAGTGTCTCCTCAAACTTTAAAAACTGAGAACTGAGAAAAATGTTTCTAATATTCTCAAGGCTTTGCTGCTAGGATTGGATGATAAGTGATTTTGAATCTCTATCTGTTTGGCTGCCTGCCCTGGGTAGTTGTGTTCTCTACCTCATAGTGACTATACTTATAAACCTGGTATTCAGTAATACTATATTACGAATTAACATCCCCTACTACTTTAAAAATTCCACAGTAGACCAATAACTGCATATACTGGTTAGGGTGCGTTGAGAGAAACAGACAGCTATTTTATATATTGTCCAATGTAGAAGACTCAGAGTGTTCTCTCTAATGATCGAAACCATATTATTTTCTTTCCCTTCTGTGTATCCCCCATCCCTTCTTTCTTTTTACTTTCAGCTTTGATATATTGACACAATTTTTGGAAACATACCTTTGATTGATTCTTCAGTTACTTGATGCAGAAGAACTTCCTTTTTCTCAGCAAAATCCAGGAGATCTTAGGGCTTGAGACCTCAATGAAGGGTCTCCCAATGTCCAGCAATAGAGGATGCAAGTAGAGCCAGGAGAAGCACAGTTCTAAAGCAGACTGTGTAAAGTACCATGTTGCCATGGTACAGACTCACAGGGGCAAAGGTGGAGGTTGAAGGCACTGCACAAGAGAGGGAAAATGTGGACAGCTTGACAAATAGCTCCAGAGACTGGAGACTGGACGGTGGGGCTGTATAGAAAAAGCAGCTGGTGTTATGTCTTTCTTTTCAAGCCGCAGGGCTGCTAAGCCTACCCCCACACGTTCAACATGTCCACAGTTAAAACGAACACAATAGTCCCAAAGCAAGTTCTTTCACTACTGCTGTGCTTCCCAACTACTGTTTTAGCAGTACTGGACAGGCAGCTGGGGACAGGGATTAAATGTCTACATAAGCCTATGGTTTCATGTCCTCCAGTAGCTAACAGGCATGCTTGCTTGTGTCATAAGTGTTAATTTTACATTTGTATGATGTTTGATCAGCAACAGGACTATTAATTCCTTTTGTTTGTAGAATCTATATCTGATGGCCCTGAGTGAATTACTGAAACAGTTGTGCATACCTATAATCCTAGTGCTAAACAGTGGAAATGAGAGGATTCCCATGATTTTTAGGACAGCCCTAGTCTGGAATTCATAGTAAAAAAAATCTAAATAATGTCTAGCTAACAAGTATACTGAAAGTATTAAACGCTTATTTGAAAATGTAATGATTTTTAAAATATTCATCCTAGAGCCAATGTTTAAGGGATGTATATTTTCTTTACTTTACTATGGAGAAAATAGTCTGATTAAACTCTATCATTCTTAGTCCCCATTTCCCACTAGATTCATGCAGCAGCAATATTTTGGTAGGGTCGATGAAAATTTCCAGGATATTAACTTTTGAATGAATGTTATCTCATATCTACAGACTAATGTATTTTTCCCTTGAATATTTAAAGGCCAGTCATATGTAATTCTAGTCCAAAAGACCAGACATAAGCACATTTCTGCATGCAGGAGGGTATTTCTTTCTCTCTTTCCATGACAGCCATGGTGTTATGATTGGAATAAGAAGGGAAATTAGTGGTGGCTCATGGGAGGCAATTTGTAGAATTCATGTCTGATGACCCTGAGTGAACTGCTGAATAAAAAAAATCATTTCTAAACTTTTCAATCAATATCCTTTATGTATTTCTGTGTGTGCTTGTGTGCCTTTGTGTCCGTGTGTGTCCGTGTGTGTGTGTGTGTGTGTGTGTGTGTGTTCTGACATAGATCACATTATATTTCAAAGGTTAAGCTATGGTGTCTGCCATCAACTTCTACTACATTTGAGACGAGATCCTTTTGTTGTCTGTTCTTGGGTTTTACAGTCTATGGCCTATCATTTTTCTGGGGAAGGCTCCTGTCTCTACCCCTATCTAATAATAGGAGCCCTGTGCCTACAGACAGGTATCTATCATGCTAGGCCTTTGAACATAGTTATGTGAACTTGAACCTGGGTCCTTATACATATAGAAAGTAAGGTATTTATCCACTGAGCCATGATCCCATACTTTAAAATGTCTTTTAATTTCAACATATATCTAGAAAAGGTTCAGATAATACTGTACCCACTTGCTTTTAAGATCAGTAAAGTCACATCATTATAAAAAAACAATACACTGATTTTCCATAGCATAGTAAATATTAATTTCATTAAATTTTTGGAGGCTTTTTGTGATTTTTATGAAATATATTTTAGCGCAGACTTAAGCATATGTATTAGCATGAAGAAGTGCTCAGAAGAAATAAGGCCCATCTAAAGACATATGTTTGGGCTTCTCAGAGACTAGTTGCTTATGCTGTTCTACACATATCAAATTAAGCTTCATTTACATGTTTGAGGGTCATAAAATTATCACAATATTATTAAACTTCAGCTTAAAAGACCAGCGTCTATATGACTATTTCCTGCGATAATTGTGGAATGACCTTGTCTCTTGAATCTTTTAGCTCCAGTTTTGATTAACTATTTCTATTAACTGGGGTATATCAACCCAGAATATGGCTTTTGTGCTTAAAAAAATCCACCCTGGGAAAGTTACAATGAGATCCCAAATACCCACTTTAGTTTTCTAAACTTTTCAATCAATATCTCTTATGTATTTCTGTGTGTGCTTGTAGTTTCTGGCCAGATAATAAAGGCTTTCAATTGCCTTAAACCTATTTCTTACTTGTCTTCTATTGTGGATACTTCATATTTTAAACAAAAGGCTACTAAAATAAAAAATGCTAAATTAAATTAAAAGATCTTTAAAATACATTTATTTAAGTATTTATTTATTTATGCTGAGGGTAGGGGGTACTATTGTCTAGCCTAAGATGATGCTGGACTCATTATCCTCCTGTCTCCACTTCTTAAATGGTTGGATTACTGATTTGGGCTAATACTCTGAGCTTTAGCCATTTTTAAGTTTACTCAGATCCCCATATATAATTCTAAATTCCAACAAGAATGAAAGCCTTTAAAATATTGTTAATTGGTATGTAGTGGAAAATATTTGCATATAAGTTTTATTATGTGGCACAAATCCAAACAATGTCCTTTTTATTCAATATTATTATTTCAAAAGATAAGTTTTATTTTGCACATCTGTACTTTATTAAACAATAACTAGTTGCTTATGCTAATAAGACTCCGTGTGCTTTTGACTCTATGGCAGTAGTCTGTGTGGACCCTGCACCAGGCAGACTTGCACCTCTCTACTGGATCCTTTCTCCTTCCAGGGGATTTCGATCACTCTTCTATTTTCAAATGGAATTATTGCTATCACAAATTTTAAGATAAACTATGCATTTACAATTGGATTAAATTATTGGATTTTATTTCAATTATATGTCTGTGGACTTTATTTACCACACACTCAAGTACATTAAAAATGCACAAGACATTATTTAGGTATTGTCTTTATTTACCTTTTATTTTCTTTCCTGTTTCTAGATTTTTTTTTCTTTTCCCCTCTTGAACTAGCCATCTGACCATACATGTTATTTCTGTTTCTGACAAAGAAAAAGTAGTGAGGTTGGAGACGACTTGCTTGTATAAAGGCACAGTCTGGACATATGAAACACTAGGGGTATAAAATTTCATATCTGAACATTTCCATTTTTTTTTAGATTTCAAGTCAATGTATTTGTGAATTTTTTCCTGTTAATAGATTTTTTTGCCTCACAGAAAAATTTACACTACATAATCTAACCTCCCACAAATATGGTTTTTATACTTTTGTTTTGAAGTCTTCATGCATTCTCTGAGAATTCAACTCAATGCCTTTGGATTATATTCATCTCCTTTCCCAGCTTCTCCCAAGTGTCGCCTCTTCAAAACTCACACAGCTCTTTGGGGCCTCTTTGGCTTTTGTTTCTTTTTATATCAATTAAATACAGTTTGTTGTGCCCATGTATCTTGCATTCTGCAAGGTGACCATGACTGAAATTCCAGGGCCTTGCTGCTGTGTGTAGACAAAGCATGTTGAGATAAGATCTCCTGAAGCTCTCAGATTTTCTAGAATAATCTGTATAGTTACTTACCTCAAACCAATATGCAGTTCCCATAATTTCAGTAAATATGAAAAAAATTACATGGTAATAAAAAGACATTCACTCACTAATATCTTAAGAGTTTCACCATGAATATCTATTAATTTAACAAAATGTGGAGTCCCTGAGAATTTATATTTTTTTGTATTTCTCTCTGACTATGTTACCATAATCAATAATGACTTCAAGTGTTCAGATTGTCTCACTATCTTAAACCACTGCAATGATGCCCTGTTCTATCTTGCCATTTTGCACATGGCTGTATGACACTTTTCTCTTTGTGTTTTTTTATTTAAATTTTAATCCCCCTTTCATTTTTCACATTTTTGGATTTTACTTTTGGGAACATGTAGTTCATTGGATGTTGACTTAGTTCCTCCACAAAGAAAACTGCTATTAAATTTGCATCTGCATTTGTATAACTTAAAATATACTTTTTCTTACTACACACTTGTTATTCCGTGAATCTTTTGCTGATGTACATCAATTTATGAGCATAGTTCTATACATTTTTCTTTATAATAAAATAAAATTGACTGTGAAAGACTATGGTCCTAGGATATTTTTTAAGGCTTTTAGTTTAAATTATCCTTACTTACTAGTTAGATGTAGACTGATGTCATCTACCTATTATTTACTTAGGATTTTTGAGATATTCAAGTTTCTGGGTTTTTCTAAATATGCATAATTCTATAGAAATAATGTGGAATATCAGTTTTACTCCTTTTATACATTTATTTATCCATATGTGTATGGGTGTTTTCCCTGCATGTGTATCTGTGCACCATATAATTACAATGAACATGGAGGCCAGAAAAGAGCATCAAATCCCCTGGGACTTGAGGGACAGATGGTTGGGATCAGCCATTCAGGTTACTGGGATCCTACCTGGGTCATCAGGGAGAGCAGCCAGTTATCTTCATCATTAAGCCATCTCTTCTTCAGTCACCCCTATCTCATTCTGGATTTTAGATTACAGTCACCTTTTCCCAACGAGTCTCATCAAGCTATATGATTCTACTGTGTGCCGTAAGAAATCACTCTGTGCCTGCTCTTGTTTTCTTTTGTTACATTGAGTTCTGACTTATTGCAATGTTCTTCACATAGTTCTTTCTAGCAAAGTTTACTATCGTGTTCTGTGATTACCTGAATTGAGTGAGTGTATCAGGAAAAATCAGAAGCCAGGTGTGGAAGATTGTGGCTGTAATTCTTATTTTGCATTCCAAACAATAGGGTAGTAGGATCATTATGGTCTGGAGTCTGAATTAAACAGGGAGTTTCAGAAAACCATAGGCTACAGAGTGATGTCCGGTTTCCAAAAAGTACCAGAACTCCTCCATATATATTGATTAGTGGGAGTCTGCCTTGTCCTATAAGTATCTCTTTATAGCAGAAATTGAACAAATAGCAACTTCATTGTTAATCAAATCTTATTTCTAACTTGTAGTTTTCTTATACCTGTGTGTAATTTTGAAATAGTGTCATTAATTTCGAGTATTTGCTTTTGTTTTGCATGTTGCTAGTTTTCTGTCTCAATTTTAAACTCGAATAAGAATATATTCATAGTGATTGCGATTCATATAAAACATGAGACATATTCAGTCGCAGTACCTCACAAATTTCCTCATACATAATTCCCACATTTTGGATTGAAGGGAGCACTGTTTTCTTATCGTAGTAAATGCATCAGACTTTTTAACGCTTTTAATTTCTTTGCGAGTCCATCACTTACATGTGCGCCCTCCAGTGGTTACATGTATTAGTGCATGCTCCCACGTTTCAGAACAAAACACAGTTGCTTCATATTAACTGCCTAAATATTTACATGAGGGAAGAAATACGGAATTTACAAAAGGAATTTTCTTCTTTTAAGATGACATGCAGACTATACCCCAAAATTAAAATTTCAAGTAAATACTATCCTTTAACTCTTTGGCCCCAACATAATTTGTATGTTTGGAAGAGTTTCTCAGATCCTCTTCCAAAATGTAAGACAGAATTTAGGCTTCATCATTATTTTTTTTATTGTTATTGTACAAAGAAAGTTTCACTCACAATCCCAGTGTGTTTTAGATCCTGCTATCCTCAAAATCATGACCTTCCAGTCTCAATGTGTAGTTTAGTGGAGTTGCATGAAGCTAACAATATAATCTTTGAGAGCCTCCCCAGCATACTGTATATATTGTGAAAAATTCGCAATCTTCCTTATAAATGTGTATATCTTTGGAAATGCTACAGTTTTTATTTCCAATGCAACTGAAAACACTCTATACTTTTCTTTGTGAGTCCCTCTTTTAACTCGTAGGTGACTTTATTGCATATTTTTTGTCTATAAAACTATTGCATTCATGTTTGACATGTTCTAAATCCTTTATACACTCTGATCACAAATGTGTCTGTCTATATCACTGTTTTAGCAATAAACCTTTGTTACATGTAGCATGCCCAGATCTGGCTAAGCAACACAGAACAAACTCAATGGTGTTTTTGTACAATTTTATTTTAACTTGCTTTGTTTAGGGGTATTAATTTGGCTTATTGACATTTTGCTTGTATATTTAATTTTTTATTGGTTCATGTGTATGAGTGTTTTGTTTTCTTGTTACTTTTGATGAGAGAGATACAGAGAAACCACACATGAGAGAGAGAGGGAGAGAGAGAGAGAGAGAGAGAGAGAGAGAGAGAGAGAGAGAGAGAACTTGGGTTAATGGAGAGGTGAAGAAAATCTGGGAGAAAGTACAGAATGATAAATCATGTTCAAAACATATTACATGAAAAATTTCAATAACAAATGGCAATTATTGCAGTTTTTAAAAATTTGGGAGGAAAAGATGATTAGAGATAGGTAGATATGAGAGGAGTTGGGAGCAGTGTGCCAAATATAAGCAAAACACAGTGTATAATAGTCTGAAAAAAGTAATAGAAATGAGAAAATAAATAAATGATCCTGTTGCCATAGCAGATGCATTTATGTCCCTTCACATTTGATTACTTTTTGATCTTATGAAAGATTAACAGATGTTATAATATTTATTAACCACAATCTCTATAATTTAGAAGTTTATTAGAGCAAAACACTCAGTTTTAGCTGGAAAGCAGGCAGGTTGTTTATTACGTAGGAATTCATACACTTAGTATGGCTGAAGCTATGTGCCCATACATCATAATTCATTTCTGATATTTGACTTCTAATAATTGTTAAGTCTCATTATTACGGTATCCGTCCATCTAGAGCCTTAACAAGAGAACCAGCAAGCTTCTTCCTTTGAATTTGAGAAATTCAAGCCAAGCACAGGAATCCTCAAATCAGCCTAAACTGTGGCAAATTTACTAACGTCAAGCTAATCCCCTTTCCTTCTTGATTCACTCCATTCCCAATGCACAGTGTTATTCCTCTGTGAACCCCATACTTTCAAAGCTCCCCCTTTCTACAGGGATTTATCATGATTTTCTAGATAAGAGGCTTGTGGCTATTTTACAGTGCTTATTGGAGTTACAAATAGGTAGACTTTTGTAACTAGTTGAAAAAAATCAGGCTCTTCTACCCCCAAGAATCTTCCTATGTGTCACCAAGAAGAAATGTAGACATTTGTGGTTGTTGCTGGGTTTGTTAGTTTGCTTTTCATCTGAGACAGTCACTTGTTAGTTGCTATTGACCTTGAACTGTTGTCCTTCCATTGCAATATGCTAAGTTCTGAGATTCCTAACATGAGACATAAAGACGTGGTATCTATTTCCTTACTTGCAAACTCATTTTTGGTGTAATACTTTTCACAATAGTCAAGTTATAGAATTAGCCTAGATGTGTATGATAGGTAATCTTAACTGCTATCCTGATTTTGAGCTATTTAGGGTTTACACTTGTAGGTATGTCTTTGAGGATAATTCCAGAGTTTAATAAGGATGGGAGGTCTTTATTGAATGGCATCACATCATAGGCTTCAGTCTTGGCCCAAGTGAAAAAGAACCAAAGAACTATAACAGAGGAGGGGGACTCCCCTTCTCAAGCTTCCTGGTTGGTGCCATGAGGTAAACCTGTCCCAACATCATGTCTTTCTTGCCGTATTATACTATATTCTTCTGAAACAGGAGCCAACATAAATTCTTCTTCTAAGGTTTTATAACTTATACTGATAATCTAAACACCTTAGAAGCTGAGGCAAAATGGTCTCCACTACTTGGAAGCCATTTGGAAGAGATCACAAATTCCAGGACAGACTGGGCTACACAAAATGGCTGTATTTAGGTAAAAAAAAAAAAGAGTTAATGTATGATTTTTGTTGACATTGTTTTATCTGTGTTTATGATAGGCTATTTCTATGTAGCTTTGGCTTCCATGGAACTTACTATTGAGCCGAGACTGTTCTTGAACTCCTAGGGGATTATCTTCCTTCTGACTGCCAAGTGCTGAGATTTAAGATCTGTACCTTTATACTCCACTATTATTTGGCTATATATCAAAGTATTAAAGCAACCATTTAATGACCTATCACAGATTAGCTCATCTCTCAGTCCTTATCAAAAAAGATATTTTGTGCAGTACATGGTGATAAGCATATAGACCAAAAATGGTCAGGATGCAAATGAGAGACTATAGCATGCTTATTCTTAGATGTGGCATTCGTATTGCACCGCCTTCTCATAAGGGACAAACATGCTCCAAACGATATAAATCAAAACCTGTCTAATTTCCTAAGAAGCAACCTGCTTCATGACAAGCATCACCCAGTCAGTAGATTGAGACTCCTCACTCCATTAAGTATTTTTGAGTTTCTCTTCTCCAGATTTATACTACAATGTTACACTTAGAAACGGCTTATTTAATATCTCGTTAATTTCTATGTGAATTGTGAACTCTACGTACAATGAAACATATAGTTATTATAAAATGTGTGGTTCATTAGTGAAAAGGAGCCATCCCATTGCTAGTTGGCATCTCTATCAGGAATGAATGCTGTCTTATGTCAAAGCATCAAGGGATGGGTAGCACAAATGAGCTGTGTACAGCTGCTGCCTTGACAACTGCATGAAACAAAGCTTGACTTGTCATCCATCCTACCTAAGTATTTCTCTTGGAATATGTGTATTTCTGATAAGCCTGCTTGTTCTTCAGACTATTGAACCAAACTCAGCGACCACCCCATATTTTCACTGTGATAAAAATTGACGATCAAAGTCAGGGGCTTGAGTAAAATTGAGTTCTCTTTTCCAGCCAGACACACTTAATACCAGCACTTGGGATGGAGAGATGGGCATGGATGTGTGAATTTGAGGCCAGCATGTTATATAGCAAGTTTCAGGCTAGACAAATATACAGAGTGAGAGATTATCTCAAAAAAAGATAAAGTTTTCCTCATGTTCGATTTATGTAAATTAATTACTTTCCAAAATTGGAAATTCTTTATATGGTCTCTCTCTAGAGAGAGGCTTTGAGCCTGTACAATGGGCAGCTTTTAAATAGGTACTTAATATGTAAATTCAGGTGTTCATTCTTACAAAGCAAGTGCTTTACTAATAAAGTCGTTTCTGGAACTCTACAAAAAGGATTTAAGTACCACTGCTTATCACCACACAGAGGGTTGCTCATGTAAACGAGGCTGCCATCATTCTTCTGAGCATAGAATTCTCCTGACCCCTCAATGGGCTTCCCTACACCCACCAATCACTCATTTAAAAAAATGCCTTACAAACAGATCTCATAGAGGTATGCTTTCAGTTGAGGCTCTCTCCTTTCAGGGAACACTAGTTTGCATGTCAGGTTGACATAAGAAAAGGCATTACAAAGTTGTGAACTACCTAGCGGCCCAATAATGGTACCAGGAATGGCTTTCATCTTGAAGGTCTGGAGTGAAATACAGTGAGAAAGTGGTGGTTTACCCCATGAGCTTGCAGTGCTATTGCACCGAATGGAACATCTTGCCAGGTCTGTAGTTATTATAACCCACAGGGCTCACAGCTGGATAACATTGATGACTATGTTGGTTCTCCAATAGCACGTGTATTAACTCCCAACCCTAAGAGCTATATAATAAGGATAAAGCATCCAGGTCAATGCCAGCTTGTCTTCTCCACATTTTGTGACTCAAGTACGTGGTGTCTTCAGCAAGAGGATCATACTGTCAAGGTCAGGAAAGTTTTCAATAACATTGGCAATAACTTGTAATGTTTGGAAGTATCTACGGTGCCTCCCTATGTAACAAGTTCGAAAGAGGCATTTTTGCATGGAACTAGGCTGTTTATTTGTTATCAGTAGTGTCTACAATGGGACTCTGTCATTCCCTCTAAGCAGCTAGTTCTTTTCTGTCAGGAAGTTGAACGTATAATAAATTCATTACTAATCAAATCATATTTGTGATTTGTGGTTTTTCTTATATCTGTGTGTAACTTAGAAATAGAGCCATTAATTTCTCATAGGGAAGTGTTTTTATTTTTTTAACTTTTTTTTTTTTAATTTTCTCCATCTCAGTTTTAGGGTGGAGTAAAAATATATTGAGAGTGATTTCAATCCATTTAAAATGAGACAGGTTTCAGATCCAATATGTCACAAATTTCCTCGTATGAAATCTCCAGTCTATATTCATGGGAGCAGTGTTTTTATATGGTAATAATGATGAATCAGACTTTTTGAGGCTTTTAATTCCTTTGCTTATTCATCAATTACATGTGTGCCCTCTAGTGGTTACATGTATCACTGCATGCCTTCTTGTTTCAAACCAGAAAACTCAAGAGTTTTAAAAACCTGGAAGAGAGGCCCACTGGTCTTGCAAACTTTATATGCCCCAGTACAGGGGAACACCAGGGCCAAGAAGTGGGAGTGGTGGGTAAGGGAGCGGCGGGGGGTGGGGGGAAATAGGGAACTTTCAAGATAGCATTTGAAATGTAAATGAAGAAAATACCTAATAAAAATTGGAAAAAAAATCATTCTTTTTAATAGCTGAGTAGTACTCCATTGTGTAAATGTATCACATTTTCTCTATCCATTCCTCTGTTGAGGGCCATCTGGGTTCTTTCCAGCTTCTGGCTATTATAAATAAGGCTGCTATGAACATAGTGGAGCATGTGTCCTTCTTACCAGTTGGGGCATCTTCTGGATATATGCCCAGGAGAGGTATTGCTGGATCCTCCGGTAGTACTATGTCCAATTTTCTGAGGAACCGCCAGACTGATTTCCAGAGTGGTCGCACAAGCTTGCAATCCCACCAACAATGGAGGAGTGTTCCTCTTTCTCCACATCCTCACCAGCATCTGCTGTCACCTGAATTTTTGATCTTAGCCATTCTGACTGGTGTGAGGTGGAATCTCAGGGTTGTTTTGATTTGCATTTCCCTGATGATTAAGGATGTTGAACATTTTTTCAGGTGCTTCTCTGCCATTCGGTATTCGTCAGGTGAGAATTCTTTGTTCAGCTCTGAGCCCCATTTTGTTAATGGGGTTATTCGATTTTCTGGAGCCCACCTTCTTGAGTTCTTTATATATATTGGATATTAGTCCCCTATCCGATTTGGGATAGGTAAAGATCCTTTCCCAATCTGTTGGTGGTCTTTTTGTCTTATTGACGGTGTCTTTTGCCTTGCAGAAGCTTTGCAATTTTATGAGGTCCCATTTATCGATTCTCAATCTTACAGCACAAGCCATTGCTGTTCTTCTATTCAGGAATTATTCCCCTGTACCCATATCTTCGAGGCTTTTCCCAACTTTCTCCTCTATAAGTTTCAGTGTCTCTGGTTTTATGTGGAGTTCCTTAATCCACTTAGATTTGAAATTCCTAGGCAAATGGATGGACCTGGGGGGCATCATCCTGAGTGAGGTAACACAATCACAAAGGAACTCGCACAATCTGTATTCACTGATAAGTGGATATTAGCCCAGAAACTTAGGATACACAAGATATAAGATACAATTTGCTAAACACATGAAACTCAAGAAGAACGAAGACCAAAGTGTGGACACTTTGCCCCTTCGTAGAAATGGGAACAAAACACCCATGGAAGGAGTTACAGAGACAAAGTTTGGAGCTGTGACGAAAGGATGGACCATCTAGAGACTGCCATATCCGTGGTTCCATCCCATAATCAGCTTCCAAACGCTGACACCATTGCATACACTAGCAAGATTTTGCTGTAAGGACCCAGACATAGCTGTCTCTTGTGAGACTATGCCGGGGCCTAGCAAACACAGAAGTGGATGCTCACAGTCAGCTATTGGATGGGTCACACGGCCCCCAATGGAGGAGCTAGAGAAAGTACCCAAGGAGCTAAAGGGAACTGCAACCCTATATGTGGAACAACAATATGAACTAACCAGTACCCCAGAGCTCTTGTCTCTAGCTGCATATGTATCAAGAGATGGCCTAGTCAGCCATCACTGCAAAGAGAGGCCCTTTGGACTTGCAAACTTTATATGCCCCAGTACAGGGGAACGCCAGGGCCAAAATGGGGGAGTGGGTGGGTAGGGGATTGGGGGTGGGTGGGTATGGGGGACTTTTGGCATAGCGTTGGAAATGTAAACGAGGAAAATACCTAATTAAAAAAAATTGGAAAAAAAGTCTAGACAATCACGCACACACACATACACACAAGAAAACTGTCTCTGATTCTTAAATTTTTGGTTGTGAGCCTAGACTTTAATGGCTGAGCCATCTCTCCAGCCCCTGTCTCTGATTCTTTATAGTAGCTGCCTAAAATATTTTACATTGAGGAAAAAATGTGGAAATATATAATATCTTGTAGATCTAATGTGTAATGAGTATCTGGCAAATAATGTTCATACACACACACACACACATATACATATACATTATATGTATATACACATATACATTAAAATATTGTTCAGTAGTTTAACCCAATTGTTAAAGTATAATTTATAGGTTAAAACTCTATGATGAAAAAAATCCATCTAAGAATAGAATAACCATCATAATCAACTGGGAGAGGGAAGGAAACAATAGAGAGAAGGCACTTGTATGCTGTTCCACATTCAGAAATCACACATTTTCAACTAGTTTTTAATAAAAAAGTACATGTGTAGAAAATGAAATTCATAATTTTGAATAATATTTATATCAAATGAAAGGAACATGAATTGAATTTGTGTTTTATAAGACAGATTATAGAAAAAAACTTTTACAATATCCCAATTAACACTATCTCAAAAAATTCAATCAGTTTTGGAACTTAGAGTTATGCAAGGGATCTCACTTAATTCAAACAGAGGTAAAGCTCAGTGTGGTAGCTTATACCTATAATCCAATCATATAAAAATCTGAGGTAGGAGGACGATGAGTTCAAGGTCAGCCTGGGATACAAAGCAATCCTCTGCCCTAAAAATAAATAAAGTGTTATTTTTGTAGAATTTTGGCCTCATATTTCATTGTTTGAGCACTTTTTATCTTAATGGGTTTTTTTTTTTTGTCTGAAATGTTGTAGGAGTATTCACCAGAAGGAAGAATTTATTAGCCTGCCAGTGACTATACTGGGTTAAGTATCTGCATCTGACTCTTGTGGCTGCCTGTTGAGCCTCTCGGAGGACAGTCATGCCAGACTACTGTCTGTAAGGACACCATGGCATCAGTAATAGTGTCAGGCCTTGGAGCCTCGACTTGAGATGGATCCCAGTTTGGGCGATCGCTGGACCTCCATTCCCTTAGTCTCTTCTTGATTCTTGTCCATTCAGTTCTTTAAGACAGGGACAATTCCTTACATAGGCTGGAGTGCTAATATCCATTGTCACTGAAAATACAAAATCTGTGAATTTAAGTACCAGCCACTAGAGGGCCACATGCTTAGTATACATTCAAAATGTCTAAGATATTTGTAGTATCAAAAAAGATGAAGAGCTGTTGTTTTACCCAGTGAACACCAGAGGATGGAATAGGCTTTGCTTAGAGAGGGAGGGAGAGGGGAAGGGTGGGAAGGAGGGAGGGAGAGAGAGGGGGAGAGAGAGAGGGAGAGAGAGAGAAAGAGAGAGAGAGAGAGAGAGAGAGAGAGAGAGAGAGAGAGAGAGAGAGAGAGATCCTTTAGATGGAATGATGTAATTGCAGCTCTAGGCTGAGGAATCTCTGCCTTGCACACAGACTCCAGCTGTCATCACCCAGAAAGGGGAGGTTGTTTATTTTTTGTGTTTCATCTCTTTATAGTGAACTTTATACAAAATACTCTATGTTTTACCAAACTCTAATTCTTCATTTTTATAATCATCATCTTATAATCATGGATTATAGATTTGTTTTGATGCTAAGATCTCATCAAAAACCCATATGAACACACACAGAATTTCTGCTTCTGTATGTTCTACATGTTTTAACTCACTGCACATTGGTTTTAATCTTTTTGTGTGTGCGTACATACATGGTGTATGCATGTCATCCATCCTTGTGTAAGACAGAGGAAAACTGCACAAGTCAGTCTCACATTTCACCAAATGGCTCCCAGGGACAGAAGACAAGTCGATAGGCTTGCAGAGCATGGACCCTCACCACTGAACCATCTGGCCAGCTCTTGTGCTTCATTTTGATTGTGTTTCATGTAAGGTAGAATGTTTACTATCTCATCTGTACCTCTGAAACTATGCTTCCCTTTGTTAATAGATATTGATGGCAGATAGCTTCTTGGTTAGGTGGAGGATCCCATATCTATTTAGCCTTCCCATCACTCTAAGACTCCCTCTGACTTGAACCTATGTGGGCCCTGAGCACGCTGCCAACAGTCTCTGTGAAACCATAAAGGCACCAGTTCTGTGGAGTCTGGGAGATGCTGTTTCCCTGGACTCATTCATTACCTCTGACTGTTACAGTCCTTCTGCCTCTTCTGCATAGATATTTGATCCCCGAGGGTAGGGGAAAATTCAAACAATGTGAGTACTGATATGTTGCCAAACAGCAATTCCACACAGATGTCTTAGGCTCCACATTGAATTGTAGTTACACTACTTTGCATTAATCCACTGCGTAAAATCGCTGACAAGCTAGAATTTCCTGTTTAGACCTTGTACTTTAAATTTTTATTAAAGTATTTCCTCATACAATATATTTTGATCATGTTTTTTCTGTCCTCCAGCTCCTCCCAGCTCCTTCCCAAGTTCCAGCCCAAGCAATTTCATATTCTTTTTTTTTTTCAAAAGAAAATCCTCCAAAACACAAAACTGAAAATCATAGCAAACAAGCAAAAGACTAATAAGACAAAAAAAAATGCCAAAACTAAACCAAGTGAAATAAAAGGTCCGCAAAATCCGTAGTGTTAATTTTGGTTAGTACAATTACTTCTGGGCATGAATCCTGCTCTAGAGTTTGACTGATGTGCCCAGTGACACTCTATTGAAGTGTCATGTTGCCAGGAGGTTATCAATGAAACAAACAAAAAAAAAAAAAAGCTTGTTGTTTATGTGTGAGAGCCATTTCCAATTTGCCTTCTCAGTGCTAGGATCCTACTCTTAACTTTTCATAGGCCTTGTGCATGCTGCCAGATCAGATATGTGATCATATATGTGCATCTGTCTTGGGTCTGGAAGTTGAAGTTAATGTTTCCTTGGATTCTTCTATCACCCCTGGTTCTCATAGTTTTTATTCCTCCTCTTGCACATAGATATCTGGAGTATTGATGGGTAAAGACTTTGATAAAGACATCCCCGTTAGTAAAAGGACTTCCAAGTCTCTCGTTATCTGCACATTGCCCAATTGTGGGTCACTGTGTTAATTCCCTTCAACCTCAGAAATGCGTTTTTTTTTTCCTGAAAGTTGTTGAAAAAGCACCAATCTCTTGATATAACACTATATCTTTAGGAGCCATTTTATCGCTGTTTCTTTAGCAGAATAATGACAGTATGTTTTCCCCAAGGTCCTTGGCCTATCTAATACCAGGATTTTTACCACTTTAATAATATCAGGTATCTATTCCATCTCCAGAAGTTGGCCTCAAGTCTGATCAGAAAGTGATTGATTACTCACATAACATTGCACATAATATGGTTGCAGCAGGCAGGTTACTGATACAGGTAATAGAGTAGCAGGGTGGCATTGATGGTGGACTTTTTCCTTTTGTAGCACTGAAAAACACGTTCCTACTCACTATGAATGATAACGAGTAGGCATGAACCTTTTAGTTAGGCACTGGCTTAACTTTTCTTTCTGTTTTGTTTTTTTCTGATTTGTTTAGTGTTTTTGGTCTTTCAAGATAGGTTTTTTTTTTCTAATGTGTCTTTGAACTTGTTGACCAGACTGTCCTCAAACTCACAGATCGTCTTGCCTCTACCTCTATCCATAGTGCTGGGATTAAAAGTGTGTCACCTTGCCTTGTAAATTCTCCATGTTTGGTGATGTGAAGATGTGCTGTTCTCAGCAATAGCGCCTAACTACCAGATTGTGGAGAGCAAACAAATGCTTTTGAATTAGCTTCAGACATTTTAGGGTTTCCAGGGCATCCATCATAAATCTAAGCAATCCCTGGCACTGGCTGTCTTATTTGTGGGTATAAAATGTCTAGTAAAATCATTCTCTCTCCTATCATTTGGTGACTCTCTTGAGACTCCTTTTGGTATGTATATATTACAAAAAAGGATATGCAGTATTTCCATGTTTAAAATAACACTTATTGTTGGTTGGCCCTCCCCATATTTCTGCCTTTGCCTTTATTTTTTTATTGCTCAGTCTCCTTCCTAGTAACTTCTCATATTCTCGTGTGCTCTTTGTCTTTCCATAAGAGTATATTGTATTTCCTCTTCCTTGGAAGACCAGCACTTCCTTACTGGCCCCTTACTAAGTACCATAACACCCTCTCTGTGTGTCTCTGTGTCTCTCTGACTCTCTGTCTCTGTGTCTCTGTCTCTCTCTCTCTCTCTGTCTGTGTGTGTGTCTGTGTGTGTCTGTGAGTGTGCAATAAATATGGATGAGTATATATCTCTATAGTAGAATATATATTAATTTGGGTGTATACCAAAGAGTTGTAGAACTGCATCATGTACTAGATCTTTGTATAGATTTTGAGACACTGCACATTAATTTCCACAGCAGATGCACCAGTGTGTACTTCTACTGGTAGTGAGTAGGTTGACCCTCTTCACCACATAGATTTGTTTATTTTTATCTTAGTCATTCTGACTGTACAAAATGAAATCTTGCAGCAGTTTAGACAATTTCCTGACATTTAGTTCATTGAACACTAATGTGATTCATCTCTCATGAACTTGTTGTTTAGCTCCATGTATCTTTTTTTTTAATTGGCTGATTGTTTTCTTCATGTAATTTTGTTCTATGATTGTTCTTTTTATAATATATCTCAGTGGTTCTGACCATTCCTAATGCCATAAGCCTTTAATATATTTACACATGTTGTATGACCCCAACCATAAAATTTGAGAAAATCAACAAGATAGATAAACCCTTAGCCAGACTCACTAGAGGGCACAGGGAAAGCATCCTAATTAACAAAATCAGAAATGAAAAGGGAGACATAACAACAGATCCTGAAGAAATCCAAAACACCATCAGATCCTTCTATAAAGGCTATACTCTACAAAACTGGAAAACCTGGATGAAATGGGCAAATTTCTAGACAGATACCAGGTACCAAAGTCAAATCAGGATCAGATTAATGACCTAAACAGTCCTATATTCCCTAAAGAAATAGAAGCAGTCATTATAGTCTCCCAACCAAAAAAAGCCCAGGACCAGATGGGTTTAGTGCAGAGTTCTATCAGACCTTCAAAGAAGATCTAATTCCAGTTCTTCTCAAACTATTCCACAAAATAGAATCAGAAGGTACTTTACCCAATTCATTCTATAAAGCCACAATTACTCTGATACCTAAACCACAAAAAGACCCAATAAAGATAGAGAACTTTAGACCAATTTCTCTTATGAATATCGATGCAAAAATCCTCAATAAAGTTCTCGATAACCGAATCCAAGAACACACCAAAACAATCATCCATCCTGACCAAGTAAGCTTCATTCCAGGGATGCAGGGATGGTTCAATATAGGGAAATCAATCAACGTAATTCACTATATAAACAAACTCAAAGACAAAAACCACATGATCATCTCGTTAGATGCTGAGAAACATTTGACAAAATCCAACACCCATTCATGATAAAAGTCTTGGAAAGGTCAGGAATTCAAGGCCCATACCTAAACATAATAAAAGCAATCTACATCAAACCAGTAGCCAACATCAAAGGAAATGGTGAGAAGCTGGAAACAATCTCACTAAAATCAGAGACTAGACAAGGCTGCCCACATTCTCCCTACCTATTCAATGTAGTACTTGAAGTCCTAGCCAGAGCAATTCGACAACAAAAGGAGATCAAGGGGATACATATTGGAAAGGAAGAAGTCAAAATATCACTATTTGCAGATGATATGAATGTATATATAAGTGACCCTAAAAATTCCACTAGAGAACTCCTAAGCCTGATAAACAGCTTCAATGAAGTAGCTGGATATAAAATTAACTGAAAAAAGTCAATGGCCTTTCTCTACAAAAAGGATAAACAGGCTGAGAAAGAAATTAGGGAAACAACACCCTTCTCAATAGTCACAAATAATATAAAATACCTTGGTGTGACTCTAAGGAAGTGAAAGATCTGTATGATAAGAACTTCAAGTCTCTGAAGAAAGAAATCAAAAGGTAGTCTTCTTAATAGACTGCAGACTTCTGTAAAATTTTCAGCAGAAAAAAAATTGCTATAAAATAAGAAATTAGGAAATTCTGTGCTGTTTATTTTCAATGAAGGAACATCTAAGTGATATGATACAAATTAACAAGTCACAGTCAAGGCAGCTCTGTTATAGGCTCCACTGAACTAAAATTGAAGTCATTGTCCCTGAATTAGGCAAACACACATTTTAGCCTCTTATCACAGAATAGATCAATATTTGAAGTGATGAATATTTTAATTAGTGTAGCTTATTCAAAATACATCAATAAAACATATCTTCATAGACCATAGATATATGAAAGAATATATTTCAAGTTATCATTTCAAAAATAGTACTTAATATACAATCAACACCCTAAGTGTAAAAAGAAATGAAGCACCAACATCAGAACAGACAAAAACATTTCCCTGTAGAAGCAAAAAGAGTAAGACATCATCATAACAAGATAAATGTAACATCAGTGTGTGCCTGCTGATGACTGCAGTGGAGTGAGTGGAGTGTGTGGTGCTCCAATTGAGGAGGTGCCAAGGAGAATAATATGCCTTTGACTGCTTCCATACCTGGTTCCCTGTCAGCTCTCTATCAGTGGTATCAAAGGACGGTAAATCCTTCTGAGAAATGATAAATGGCTCTACTTGAATGTGAAGAGCCCTCAATGCAGGACAATTTGAGGGCCTATAATCTTTAATCTCCTCCAAGTGATTAGCTGCTATCACACTACTTTAACTTCACGTGGCATCCTCAGTGCTACAGCATTCCTGGTGAATTTCAGAGCAAGTTCAGGTCAAATGTGTGTCACCTTTATGTTTCTAAAGGTGGCCATTGGATTCCCTGGAAAATGCCAAAATGATACTAAGATACCTTACGTATCCTGGAGAGTGCATTACTCCTTCAATAACATGGGTACACTCAACCCTTCTGAGCCTTGGTTATTTTGCTTCTCTTTCTCACAGTGATTGATGACTTGCTCTTGTCTGTAATGTTTATGTTAAGGGTTAGTAGCAAAGCAAAAGGAATAATAGTTTGAGAGATTGGAACAGTGGGTGGAATGTCAGCTTTCCCTGTAAAATAAATCTGATTATAGGATTCCCTTGGTAAAGAATCTGTTGCTATGAGGGTAAATTGATCCCTGCTGATTACTGCTGTGCTCAAGGCCTCATGTGGCATTTCATGACAAGGTCTGCCAATTTCTTCCATTTTATAGATTCTCCTTCTTCATCCATGCACATGTACATACACATGCATACAAGTGAATACACAAACATAGGTAAATACACTGAGGCCTACACACAGTTATATTCCTAGACACATACACATGAACAGGCATACAAACACACACAGAGACACAAACAAATGTACACATGAATGACACACACATGCACAAATGCATTCACAAGTTTACAGACATATATGCACATACATCCACACCACAGACGCACATGCAAACGCACACACACATGTAACATAGACATACAAAAGATAAAACATGTATATCCATATACACTCATACATATATTCCTAGGCCCACACAGGTACATATACACAGAGGCACACACATTCATATGCAAGTATGTACTTAGACATGCATATATACACTCAAGAATATGCATGCAAACATACATACTGCCACATACATAGACATCCACATACATAGGAACAAACTCCTACCCACAAGGTTACATGCACATGCATGAATACATAAATACCTATAAACACACACAGACACATCAAAGCTTAAAGTGACACATGCAAACACATAAACACAGAGAAAATACATGCAAACAGGTATATATATATATATATATATATATATATATACGCATATACATATATACATACATACATACATACACACATACACACACACACACACACATATGTACATTTGGACATTCCTACACACAGAGACAGATGCACATACACACAGGCACACAGATACTTCGAGAAGACTCTACACACACAGACACAGGCACAGACACAGGTAGACACACAAACACACACACAGTAATACACATGGGCACACTCATACAGACACATGCACACATAAATGCAAATAGAGACACAAATGCACGTGACATTTTAGAAACGAATGTATCACAGTTTCCTTGAAATTAACCAGTACTTCCTATCTAATACATTATTGTGCCTCACACTCATCCCTTCTCCTCCCCACACTGGGGCTTAATTCATGGTTTCTTTTTGTTTGAAATAGTTAATCCCTTGATAGTTTAATATTTAACTGGTTGCAATCTCGAGTTTTAATGATTCTTCTGATGGAAAGCCTATTTTTCCCATTTTTTATTAGGTATTTAGTTCATTTACATTTCCAATGCTATACCAAAAGTCTCCCATACCTACCCACCCCCACTCCCCTACCCACCCACTCCCCCTTTTTGGCCCTGGCGTTCCCCTGTACTGGGGCATATAAAGTTTGCAAGTCCAATGGGCCTCTCTTTGCAGTGATGGCTGACTAGGCCATCTTTTGATACATATGCAGCTAGAGACAAGAGCTCCGGGGTACTGCTTAGTTCATATTGTTGTTCCACCTATAGGGTTGCAGTTCCCTTTAGTTCCTTGGGTGCGGAAAGCCTATTTTTAAAACCCCAAATCCCCCTGTGCTGGGGTGTCAAGTCTCCATAGGCCCAAGGACCTCCCCTCTCATTGATGCTAGATAAGGCCATCCTCTGCTACATATGTAGCTGGAGCCATGGATCCCTCCATGTCTACTCTTTGGTTGGTGGTTTAGTCCATGGGAGATCTGGGTAGTCCAGGTAGTGGATAATGTTCTTCCTATGTGGTTGCAATTCCCTTCAACTCCTTCAGTCCTTCCCCTAGCTCTTCCATTGGGGTCCCTGGGCTCAGTTCAATGGTTGGCTGAGAGCATCTGTATCTGTATGAGTAAGGTGCTGGCGGAACCCTCTCAAGCGACAGCCTTTCTTTGATTCAACCACAGGGTTCTCTGACTTCAGTTCATTGGTTGGGTGTGATTATTTGCATTTGTCTCAGTCAGCTGCTTGTTGGGCCTCTCAGAGTACAACTACGGTAAGCTCCTGTCTGTAAACACACCATAGCAGCAGTAATAGTATCAGGTCTTGGAGCCTCCCCTTGAGATGGATCTCAAGTAAGGCCTGTCACTGGACTTCCTTTCCCTCAGCGTCTTCTCCATTTTTGTTCTTGCAATTCTTTTAGACAGGAAAAACTCCGGGTCAGAGTTTTTGACCTGGACCCCTGAGATTTTTCGGACATTGAGCCACCAACCAGGATGTATACACTAGCCTGTCGGAGGCCCTCAACACATATACAGCAGAGGAATGCCTCGTTTGGCCTCATCGAGAGAAGATGTGCCTAACCCTCGAGAGACTTGAGACCACAGGGAGTGAGGAGGCCTGGTGGGGCTGGGTGGGTGGGTGAGGTGGGTACATTCTCTGGAAGACATGGGGAAGGAGGAATGGGACAAGGAACTGTGGGAGGGTGGACTGGCAGGGGGATAATGACTGGACTGTAAAAAAAAAAAAAGCAATAAGAAAATAATGGTAGCTAAAACAAGATCCCAGTACTAGATTCCTGCATTCATAATGAAAGAATATTATAACAGGAAAAAAGAGAAAATTTGGTGCATACAAACTATGGAATACTATTTAGCTTTAAAGAAAAACGAGTCAGGCAGTGGTGGCACATGCCTTTAATCCCAGCACTTGGGAAGCAGAGGCAGGCGGATTTCTGAGTTTGAGGCAAGCCTGTTCTACAGAGAGAGTTTCAGGACAGCCAGGGCTATACAGAGAAACCCTGTCTCAAGAGAGAGAGAGAGAGAGAGAGAGAGAGAGAGAGAGAGAGAGAGAGATGAAATCAAGAATTTTGCCAGTATATTGATAGAACTAGATTACATCAAATTGAGTGAATTAACTCAGATCAATAAAGACAAAACACCATATATTCTCTCTCATTAGAAACTCATAGCTCTATCTAATAAAAAATTTAAAAAAGAAACTCATCACTCCTACTCTTCAGATATGAAGTTTATAGACAGCTTTTAGTAACTACAGAAGACAGAAAATAAAAGGGAACCTTTGCCAGGATAGGAAGATGTCAGAGAGCAATAGATAAGGTAGTTTCTGGGTACAAGTGATTTGAAAGGAATAGTGGGAATAGTCTGTCCTTGTGGAGGGGAGGAGGGGAGGAGGCAAATACAGGATGGAGGAGGGCAAAATAACACTAAGAATGTCTGAAAATGCCATATATAATTGTACTATACTACATATGAATGGGAAAGTATCTGGTCAGGACCCCCAAGATGAAGTTCTCAGCACAAAGGAGATTTATTTGTCCTAGAAGGACAGAGGGCTGAGAATAATAGGCAAAGGCAGGAGATGGAGGATGTTGAAAAAGGGAAAGGAACAAAGGAGAGGGGGAGGGGTATTTTTCCTATAGTAACAAAGAACTGCCTCTGAATAGAGAGGAGACAGATGTGGCACATAGAAAAATGGCACAAGAGGAAGCCCTGTGTTAGAAGGCAGTGTGTGTGATTTTAATTGGGCATGCTAATTAGGTGAGTCAAAGGGGGATTTTGCTCACTGGACTTCAGCAGGAGGAAGTGGCCAACCAAATAAGGGAATAGAGCTTGGTGGCTAGCTTTAGGAATGTAACCTAATAGTTTACAGCATGGGAGAGGGAGCAGGACAGAAGGCCAAGGCCTTGAGAATCATGACTGCCACACTCAAGCTGGAGAGGGTCCCTTTAATATGAATCCCGAAACTATAATACATATAATTCTGTATATAACTATATGTAAGTAGTTTTTAAGTAAGGTTTCTCACCAGAGTGACAATACTCCCTCCAAGAGCCAGAGATCACCTAACAAATCTCCAAATACCAGATACAAGAAGCCTTCATTTGAGTTGTTGGGCAGTGATAACAAACAGACTTCCAACATATACACCTATTGCTATTGTACTTGTTGCATCCCAGGGATGGAAGGTAAGTCCTTATTTCTGAAAATATGATGCACTTCATTATCAGGGCCCAGAGTCCGGTCCACTGGAACTGTCCTGACTGTCTCCTCCCTGAATATTAGCTTTCATAGAAGCAGGAGGTGTCATGCCACCTTCCAAATGAACAGAAAACAATAATCAATCAAAATGCAGAGTTGTAAATCCCTGTCACCAAGGATCCTTTTACTAAATGACCTTGCGAGAAGGCACATTACAAAGGAGGGAGCAGAATGATGGTAAGAGCCAGATGATCAAGGATTTTCCTTTGAGATTGTATTTCCTAGTAATGTCAGCAGCTATGCACATTAAGTCGTAACAACAACATGGCTGCTCAAACATGAGCGGAACTAAGACAATGCGAATAATAGGCCAAAGTAGTCAGGGAAAACTCCATGAGGCCTCAATCTTCATAAAGTACTGCAGGTAACTAACATATGCTGAAAACAGGAAAAATCGTCTTCCTGAGGATAGCATACCAATTGGTTGTCCAGTTTGAGAGAGTCTGGTAAGAAAACATTCATGCAATAATATTTTGCAGATCAAGCCTGTCGTATTTAGAAATATATATGTACATATATACACAGGTACGCATGAAATAAGAGTTAATGGGAAAAAGAAGCCATGAATTTGTAAGAGAGCTAGGTGGTGTGTTTGGGAGGATAGAATTTGGAGGAAAGAAAGAGAAGGGATACATGTAATAATTATATCGTTACTTCAAAAATAAATAAAAATGTATTGATTATATAAACAAAGAAGAAAGAAAGAGGAAGAAAGAAAGAAAGAAAGAAAGAAAGAAAAGAAAAGAAAAGAAAAGAAAAGAAAAGAAAAGAAAAGAAAAGAAAAGAAAAGGAAAGAAAAGAAAAGAAAAGAAAGAAGGAGAAAGGTCCCTACCCAAAAGTTTCTAGTTAAGTAGGCAAAAGTTTAGAAGAATACCTTTTAATCACTTGGAAACATAAAAACACAAGTACCAAGTCTCATTTCCTGTGTACTGTGATAGTGAATATCATGTTCAAAATTTGTACAATTGTTCTTAAAGAATGAATGAAAAAATTATTTCAGTTTGTAAGCCACAAACTTCTGAAATGTACTCTTTGTTGGTAAAGTTGCCCAAGACAGATGACTTTCCCAGAATAGATAGGATTATTTTAAACAATTGCCTATCATTATACATTTTACTATGTCTACTAGTCTTATAAGAGAGTGGGTTCAGGAAAATACACATAATTTTTCTTCTGTTAAAAAAATAGTACTTGTTTGTTTGCTGGAGAAAACTGAGATATCTGCAATGGGTCTGGTATAAAAAAAGATACCTCACAGCAAAGATAGTATGTGATCTAACCCATCCATCAAAACTTATATCTTTGAAACTTTGTGTGGCTTCCCAATAAAAGGCCTGAACTAATACTGTTAGGTGCAATGTCTTGCTGTCCTGGTGCCAGGTGCCAATCATTCCATTGTCAGAGTCTGAATAAAACTCTCTTACTGTTAAAATTTACTCATTGTTGTATTGGTGAATCACTGAATGATGCCAGACCCATAAGAGTACAACAAACTGTTCATATTATCATTTCTTAAATTATAAACCATTTTCCTCTTTATGTGTTACCATTAGTACAGCACATGGGAACTTGGAACATACACTTATCCTGTGCAATTTGTTCTTCTATTTCTTCTCAATTATAAAAAATGTCATGGAGAACTGATAAGCATCATTTAACACTATAATTTAATGAATGTTACAGTTTTGGGCGTGGTATAATGCACACTGACCACTGTATGGTCTAACTGGAAAATTTATGACATATAGCAATAAATAACAGCCCATTTTTATGAACAATGTTCTACTAAGCACAAACAAGTATCTGTGCTACAGATATTACTTTCTGAACTGAGATGTGCACATTTGTTATGCTTTTCTGCACAAGTCTCCTCTATCTGTGAAAGGACAACATAAACCCCATTTGTCCTCATTTAAGGACCACATTTGTCTCCATTTTGAGGACCAGGACTGATTTCCAGACAGGCTGTAAGGGCCCAGTTTCAGAAATAGACCACAAGTCGCAGAAATTAGATCCTAAGACGCCAGCTCTAGGAACAGACCATAAAATCCTGAACAAGATCATAAATCCCTCTCCCAAAGATCAGCCTGGGGATAACTACAAAAAATGGGGAAATATCTTATCTCAGAATGGGACATCTGAGCTGGACAGCCCTATTTCATCACATGAATGAAGGCTCATGGAATAGGACTGGAGACCACCTGTGACCCCCTAGTACCCACCAATGAAATTTTAGATTCCTTAATCCTTCTAGAGTCCTAGGGTTCCCTATAAGAAGGCATGCTTGCCTTTATCTGTCATTGCCATTTCAAAGAATGATTGACCCCCGCATGATAATTGTTTCTGTAGAATAAAGGTTCTTTGTTTGGGCATACTGAGTCTGGGGTCTTCCATCAGCGATTTTTGGACCTTTACATCTGTACAATAATTATTAGTAGAAAAAAAAAGCAGGACAAACATTTCTGACTAAGTTGGTCAATGATTTTTTACACAAATCTCAAAGTCAAATCAATTGTGAATCGCATGAAACTACAAAGATTTTTTTCCACTCAATAAAAATGATCAATAGCTTCCAAACTTTATCAAGAATTACACAGAGAGTGTTGAAATATATATTTGCCCTTTCCTTATAAGTATGAATATACATTTTTTTCAGTTAAGGTTCTGGTCCACGTTTGATATAGGTGATGCAATCTCAGTTATGTTCTGACCCTGACAATGGAAAGAGGAGACTGAAAGATCCAGATAATGACTTTAGTTTAGAATCAGGCCACAGGGCTACCCTCTGCTCAATGCAAAAACAACACCTTCTTATTCCAGTTCTTCATCTATCTCTATTAGACAAAAAGAGTAAAGCCAAAGGTTTATCACATGTTTATATCCTGGAGAAATTACTGCTAGGAAATAAACACACACTGCTAGCTTTCATGTTTCCTGGTCAACAGTGCCTCCTAAGTACCATTGTCCTCTTTCCAAATGAGGGCTCTCTGTATGGTTACCCTTTCTTTTTCTTCCAAAGTGACTTTGTGTACACAAAAATAACATTTCTGGATAATTCTTACTTACTTAAACTTGAAAGAGAATTACAGTCATGATAAAGACAGTATCATTCAGAAACCCAGAACAGTGGACCTCATCTAATGACTGGGCAAACAGCAGATAACTTTGTTCCAGAAAGAATTCTGTTCATCTGTGAAAGGTACAGAGTAGATATTTGATGATACCTTGGGATAACATATAAGATAATTCTCTGACTTGTTGAATCTTAATTCTATTTGAATGCTTAGCTGCCATATATTTCCTAACCATTGTTCTGTGGTGAGTTAACATCATATCACAGAAATCCTCTAAGGTGGGGATGAGGAACTATCCCACCAAAACATCTGAATCCTAATAGTCCTGATATAATCTCTCTTCCTTTTTATTTTCAGGGACTGGTGAAAAAAATGCATCTTAAAATCCAAGGGAAAATATTCCAACACTGAAAGGGTCCGACACCTAGAGAAAAGCATGAGGCAGAGACTCACAGTTACTACCCAATATCTACCCTTTACTCACATTTAAAGGTTGCCAAAGTGGTAATATTTATAATCTTAAAAACCTAAAATCTGAGTTCAAAAATACGATTTTTAGAGTACTGATATGTTCTGAAAATGTAAAATTCCACATCCCATGTGATGAGTTATAGTGAAAATGCTGCAGGAATCACTGAGAGGCTAAGTGTATGATGTGGAAGAAAAACAGAAATGAACTCACTATTGAAACTTTCTCCCAATCAATCCCTTGTCATATCTAAATATGATGAACTATGAAATTATTTGCAAATCCAAAATGACTGCGATACATCGAAAGCCAGGGTACTAAATATTTCAGACATGGAACACACATCATTAATATGAGACTGTTTTAGTTAGAACTCTGCAGTGAAACAGAAACAATAGAACATACTGTAATACAAAGGGGATTTATTAGATTACCTGACATTATATGCACTGAACAGTTCAACAGTGGCCACCTGCCTGCTGGAAAAGCTTGCAACCCAGATTCTACTTAGTCTATGAGATTGGAGCCTCAGTAATTCCAAAGTAATCCAGAGAGACTAGAGGATTCCTTAAAAGTGACTGGTCTTCAAGCCACACTCGAAAGCCATAGAAAATAAAATATGATGTCACAGGTGGGTGGAGCAACAGCAGTAGCACCTGTCAAAGCATACTGTCATCATGGAGCGAAGGAAGGTATCTTAGTTATGCTGACTATTGTGAAGAAGCAAAAACAACCAAAGATGGAACAAGCTTATTTTACTTACATTTCCACATCACCAAAGGAACTCAGGGCAGGATCTCAAGCAGGAGAATGGAAGTAGAGGCTGGTGCAGAAGCCAGGAAGGATTTCTTGCTTCTCACTGGCCTGCCCATGGCTTGCTCAGCATTGCATTACAAAACGCAGGACCAGTATCCTAGGTTGTTCCCAACCTTGATGGCTTGGGCCTCTTACATCAAGTACTAAATAAGAAAATGCTCTACAGGTGGCCTTAGAACATTTTGGAGGCATTTTCCCAATTGTGGCTTTCTTCTCTCTGATGGTTCTATCTTGTGTCAAGTTCATATAAAACTTAACAGCACACCTGATACTTTGTCAACTAGATAACCAAACACATCACTGTCGACTCACAGCCTTTCTTTCCTTGTACATCTCCAAGATTACACAATAATATTGACATTACAATTTTAAAAATTTTTATAAACTTAAAAAAGACCCACAGTCTTACAAATTCAAATACTGTAAGAGTTGATTCAGTCTTTTTAAAAAAATACTGCCCTTTTTAAAACCCGGTCTCTCTCAAACGTTGACTCCTAGAAAATCAAAAATAAATTAAATACTTTCTTATTTTAAGAGGAAAGAACGAGGGCTTAATCAAAATAGAATAAAAGCAAAATAATCTCCAACTGTGTAAATAAATCCAGTGTCCAATGACTAGGATACACTCATGACTGTCTGGCCTCCATCCAGTCCAGATCCCCTCTGGCCTGTGTCATTTCTCTAATTCCACCCACTGAAGTCAGACCACCCTAAGTTCAGGTTGTATTCACTCTTTCTGGTCATCCCATGGTAGTGGCATCTGCAGAATGCTGGGGTCTCACACTGCAAATGTGTTGGACATTCACCAATAGCCTTTCTTGGTCTCTCTCCAGGGACTCCAGGCCCTACTACCATACAGCAAGCACCAAGTCTCACCTACTCTGCAAGACCCCTTCATGCCTTCAAAACTAATACCTTCCAGACACTACCGATTTCAGCTACCAGGAAAAGGTACAACTTTGGCTGCCTCTAGGTCAAAACTTTGGTGTCCTAACTCTCAGGAAACACATCCCAGAAGATTTCATCTTGGTGATTCTGATCCTCTCTTAATCACCACTAATTTCTTTGCTCAAGCTGAAGAGCATCGATCGCCAAACGGTCCTATTAAATAAATAAACAGATCCGGTGCCAACTGTGTAGAAGTATCTGAGAGACTTGGGGCAGGTTCTCCAGAAAGCTGGTTATGCTAATAAACCTCAAATTTGTACCATTATTCATCTCTATGATTGAGTATTCTAGAAATATGGGGTGAAAATGGTAATCATCTGTATAAAATATTTTCATTCCTACTATAATTATTTTTCCTAAGTTCTCCCATGACAGTATTTCACTGATTAATATGTTAAGACTCTGAACTTTGAGATCCCAATATCATGTGCCATCCTTAATATCATTTTCACGTACCTTAAATAGTTTTGTCAGATGTCTACAACACAAACTTCAAACATTTTCCCCCCTTTCAGTTGGAAACATCCAACCTTTAACCACGAGACACATATTACTGATTACTGGGGTCATTGAAAAGCAATTTGTTTAAGTGAAGGAAGAGTAAAAAACATTTCTTTTTTAAAGATTGAAACCTGTTATTTGTCAGTTTACCTTTGTCAGCATGTAGCCTGCAGGCAAGGTGAACAAATCTGCCTGTGTGTTTGCCTTTCACAGCTTGAAGCCTATCCGAAAGAAAAACTTCCCGTCCCTTTGCATTTCTCAGCAGGAGTCCTAGCAGCTCTAAGTAAAAGCCAGATTTTTGCATATGAAATGGCTTTCCCAGGCTAGGAGGTTGGGGCAGGAGCTGGCTGAGTTTGGTTTTCTGTTAGTAAACTGTCTACCATCAACTCTAGCACAGGGACCATAGAAAAATAAATTTAAGATGGAAGTATAAAACTAATAGCCTCCATTACCAATAAAAACAACAGAGGTTTACCTCCTACCTGGACAGCCAGCCCTTGTCCCTTCTCCCTTCATGGTGTTCTCTATGGCTTTGTTGGAGACACTCTACTCTCTATTAAATCAGGTGTACTAGGACAATGAGAAACACCATAATTCATGTGAATTCCATGAGCAAGAAAGATAGCAACAGATACACTTCTTTGGCTCTGATTTTGTAGATTAGGAATAATGTTTTCATTCAGTAAGCCCATGTATGTTAGTTTGATTGGATACATTATTCATAGGAAATCTAAGTCAATACCCACAGTAAATATCTATACCCCAGGAAATAATTCACAGTGTTGACTTTCCAAGCTATACGTGATCCAGGGTATCTGAATTGAGTCCTGATCACTGGATCATCACCCAAGGAATGGTGGCATAGTATGGGTTTAGTTTTGGTGTCTGTTATTGGAGGATTTGCCATTAAGCAATAGCCAAAAAGTTCAGATTAAACTTTGATGAATTAAAGTCCATGTCTTTTTAACTGCTTGCATAAATTCCATCCCTAATACCACAATCAGTTTGTTCATGGGAACTTGGGCCCATATAATGTTAATCATAAAGATAGAAAGAGGAAGACCAGTGACGCAAATAATCATGTGCCAAATTAATTAAAGCAAGCCTTTTTTAAAAAAATTGTGTACATGGGATGCCTCCTCCTTAAGGCAGGGTTTGAGAGGTCAGCATTAAAGGTGAGAAAAATAATATTTGTAATATATAAATCTCAAGTGTAGAAGATTTTCAAATTGTTGATTTGGCAGGCAAAATAGGCAAAATGAGCAGAACATAACTGATAGATTATTTCTTCCCTGGTGAAATGAGCCAATAAGAACTAGATTAGATTATATTAAATGCAGGTTTATTGGGAGGTTGCTTTTGGGCAAGTTCACTGGCCCCAAGGCCGGAGGCCAAGGAAGTCACCGTGGGGAGAAGCTCCCAAGGACCAGCCTCGGAATGGGGAAGGTTCTGAGAAAGTGAGGTGCCTTAAGTTTGTATCTAAAACTACAGTCTTTTACTTTACATATCAATCTAGTCTTTTACTCCAACTTTCCTTTTGATTATATTATGAATCAGCATTCTGTGACCCCCAGCCCTTTGACTATTAACAGACAGCAAGCATACACTTTTTCTTAACATTGCAAATGAATCCAGGGATCTGTCTGCCTTTGTTAAGCACAGAATATAAGCTAGTTGGTCAGGACTCTGCCTTGAAATTAGGCTGATCTTGACTGAACTCAGGAATCTGCCTGCCGTTGTATCTTTCTGACAAACTGCCTCATAGTGTAGCTATGTTTGTTCCTTTAGATTTATGCAAAACCTCATAATTCATATTGCATCCTTATATTTTTGGATAGTTGAGAAATTGTATATATAGACTCATGTATTTAGAGTTCTTTCCCATAGTCTTAAGGGCTGTCCTGAAGGTCCCAGCATTTACCATTTTGCAGAGATATAGCAATATCTTTGACTCCTGGACTCATGCTCTTTTTAATTGTCATGGAGTTATCAACATTAACAAGGAGGGCATTCCTCAGAGGAATGTGAAAGATGTACATTTTTATACAAATAAGCATTACACACACAGCAGCAATTGACACTTGTGGATTCTCACTCTGGGGCCATGTCCCAGGGGCAGGGATGAGATCACACTGTCCCCACCAGGGCCATGCCAGGCCCTACAAGCAGTGGATGGGGAAAGAGAAGGAAAGGGCATGTGTACAGAGAGAGAGGGTAAAGAGAAGAGAGAGAGCAAGGAGACCAAAATGTCTGGATCATATAGGGAAGATCATCTGGGGAAAGAGCAGCTTAGCCCCCAGGGTAGAAAGTTTAGAGTTGGGAGTAGGATATGCCAGGTAGAAACAGAGAGATGCTCAGGAAATCTGGAGGACAGATCTGCTTTGATATTTAAAATATGCACTTCAGTCCCTTATCCCAAGGTCTGAAACTAAACAATAACAAATTAATCCTAAGAACGCCCAACAATGGTTGCAAGTTGGACATAATAACAGGCAAGTCATAGCAACGTGCCTTTTGAAACAAGGGTTGGGTGACATGTTGGTTATTAACTTTTGAAACAAGGACAGGACTATCATTCCTGGAACCCGCACTATAGAGCAATTTTAGGTAAAGTTAAAAGTGGGGCATAGTCCAAGCTTTGAGAAACAGACATTTAGTCCTCAACAGGAATGAACATAGTTTGTATTTATTGTAACATGAAACTTAAACCTAAAATGGAGGCAGTCTAGATCTTCAATGGCAATGAGGTCCAGGAAATACAACAAATGAGGCATCCCATATACTTGACACTGAAATCCCCACTAGCTGAGGTAACTTTTAATAAGCATGTATTTCAAGTCTACTAACTTTCATTTAGAGATATTGTTGAGACATTCAAATTCACTGGGAAAGCCCAAACCCTTAGCCTCAATTCAAATTTAGATTAAATAAATGTATTCTGCTAAGAGAAAGACAGCAAACAGCCTTAGAGACCTTAGAGACAAACAGTATTGATGCTGGCTAAAAAGAGGGTTTAAAAGGTGGCTATCAAAGGAGTATAATTATGTGTGGAACTCACAGCTAGGCAAGAGAATTGCTTTTGGTTTTATTTTGCTCAACTGTTCTTTTTATTAGTATATACAGGGAAAGAGAAACAACCAAAGGGGTGTGAAACAGTTGTTTCTCTTTCCCTGTGTATACTAATAAAAAGAACAGTTGAGCAAAACCAAACCAAACAAGTAAATAAAAAAACACCATCAAGAACTACTACAAAAAGCAAAATTAAAACAAAACAAACGAAAAAAATCAAATAGTTAGATTCCTCACAGCAGGATAGCTATTATCCTCTTCTTTTTATTTTATTTTATTATTTTTATTAATCATTCCAATTGTTTACATCCCAAATGATATTGTACTTCCCTATTACTGCTCCACAGATCCTCCATCCCACATTCACGTTCTCTCCTCTCCCCTTTGCCTCTATAAGGGTGCTCCTCCACCTTCCCTCCCTTTCCTGCTCTACTGCTCTGGCATGCCTCTAGGCTGGGGAATCAAACCTACACAGGACCAAGGGCCTCCCCTCACATTCCTGTCAGACAAAGATACATATGTATCTGGAGCCATGGATCCCTCTGTGTACACTCCTTGGTTAGTGGTCTAGTGTTTGGGAGCACTGGGTGGTCCTGCCAGGCATTGTTGTTCATCAAATGGGGTTACAATCTCCCCACTCCTCCAGTCCTTCTGCCAGCTCCCTGACCGGGGTTCTTGAACTCAATTTGATGGTTGGCTGCAAGCATCTACATCTACATTGGTCAGTTGCTGGTGGAACTTTCCAAGAAACAGCTGCACCAGGTTCCTGCCAGCAAGTGCCTCTTGGCAGATCACTATTATCTGACAGGCAAAGATCAATGGCCCTTAAGGGATACCTTGTATTACATTAAGTTACTTTAGCCATCACAAGGGAATTGTGTAAATTATTACACAGGTCTGAGACCCCTGTGTGGAGTGTCACTAATGACTGGGATAGAAGAGTTTATTTCTCGGCATATAAATACATAATGTCATCAGGTTAGGGGTGGCTATCACATCCCTACAAATCTACACACATTCTGGATGTCTTTCTGACCAGTTTTCCAATCATACTCCTTGAAAGTTCCCAACCATCAAGACAATCATTGGCTCATGAATCAGTATATAATCACCCATCTGATAATTTGTTCTCAGAAATAAAATTCACTGCATTGAAATAAAATATGTACTGCACAAATTTCCCCAATTGTAAAAATGTTCATTCACTATTGTCATCACAGTTGTTTGAGAACTCTGATCACAGTACATCATTGAGTGTTACCTGCATAGAACTGAGAAATATTTGCAAATATTACCCTGGGCTTTCTTACTTAGTCAACAAATCATATGCCATAAATTATTAGGCCATAGGTACATTCCTTGTGGAAGAAGGTCCTGTAACATTGGGAATTGTAGGCAGTTGATTAATTTCTTATAACATATCTGTGTTTTCAGTGCTAATGACTCCTTAATACTTGAGTATTAAGTTGGGTCAAATAACAGATTAAGAATTATCTTTCAGAGGAACACTCCTCCATTGCTGATGGGATCGCAAGCTGGTACAACTACTCTGGAAATCAGTCTGGCGGTTCTTCAGAAAATTAGACATAGTGTTACTGGAAGATCCAGCAATACCACTGCTGGGCATATACCCAGAAGATGTTCCAACCTGTAATAAGGACACATGCTCCACTATGTACATAGCAACCTTATTTATAATAGGCAGAAGCTGGAAAGAAACCAGATGTCCCTCAACAGAAGAATGGATATAGAAAATGTGGTGCATTTACACAATGGAGTACTACTCAGCTATTAAAAAGAATGAATTTATGAAATTCTTGGGCAAATAGAAGTATCTGGAGGATATAATCCTGAGTGAGGTAACCCAATCACAAAAGAACTCACATGATATGCATTCACTACTAAGTGAATATTAGCCCAGAAACCTAGAATACCCAAGATACAATTTGCAAAACACATGAAACACAAGAAGAAGGAAGATGAAAGTGTGGATACTTCATTCCTCCTTAGAATGGGGAACCAAAGTGTGTATACTTCATTCCTCCTTAGAATGGAAGGAGTTACAGAGACAAAGTTAGGAGCTGAGATGGAAGGAAAGACCATCCAGAGACTGCCCCACCTGGGGATCCATCCCATAAACAGCCACCAAATGCAGACACTATTGCATATGCCAGCAAGATTTTGCTGACAGGACCCTGATATAGCTGCCTTTTGTGAGGCTATGTCAGTGCCTGGCAAATACAGAAGTGGATGCTCACAGTCATCTATTGGATGGAACAAGGGTCCCCAATGGAGGAGCTAGAGAAAGTATCCAAGGAGCTGAAGGGGTCTACAACCCTATAGGAGGAACAACAATATGAACTAACCAGTACTTCCCAGAGCTCACATCTCTAGCTGCATATGTAGCAGAAGATGGCCTAGTTGGCCATCATTGAGAGGAGAGGCCCTTTGTCTTGCGAAGATCATATGCCCCATTACAGGGGAACACCAGGGCCAGGAACCTGGAGTGAATGGGTTAGGGAGCAGGGCAGGGGGGAGGGTATAGGGGACTTTCAGGATAGCATTTGAAATGTAAATGAAGAAAATATCTAATAAAAAAAGACTTCTAAGTCAAAGACAGACCAAAGAAAAAAGAATTATCTTTCAAACAGTCTTCAGTAATCTGCAAATGAATTCAGGGCCTTGCTCTTAAATCTCGAGTGTTTATACAGTGATTCACTTATGGCAGCCTATCAAACACAGCAAATACCATCCCTAGGTCTGTTAAATAACTCATTTCTGTTGCTTGCCTAAGTCAAACATATAGTTTTCTAAGTCACTCTGTACATACACTGGAGTAAAACACCAAAAGAAGAGAATATCTTACTTCCAAAACACCAGAACTTGACGAGTGAGTTGATTAAAAAAAAAAAAAAGAAGTATTTAGCTAATAACTCTAATCGTCTGAATCCAGTTCCTGGGTTCATGTGGTATAACAAGAGAACCAATCATCTTGAGACGTTCTCTAATATTTGCACACATGGCACTGTATGCACTGGAGCCCACACAGATACAGATTAATGATATGATAAATGATATGATAAATTATGCAACATAATTTTCAAAACTCTTCTGACAGTCCCTATATATGTTATACTTCTTTCTTGGTTGTATGTGTCCATAATAAATAAGGTATCTATTTTTTATTGGAATTATCTTTATCTGGTACAACCATTGATCTCCTAGAAGTTTGACTGAAGTAGACCTTTGAATTTTTACTGGATTTTTTTAACCATAATTGCATATATTTCACCAAGAAGTCCAGCATGATTGCTACTGCCTGTTCACTAGGTCCAGTCAGCATAATGCCGCCAATATAATGGAGAAATTTGGAAGAGGAAAATAATCAACATCCATTAAAATTAAACTATTCTACAGGGCTGAAAATTTACATACTCTGATATAGATGAATAAATGCACACATTGTTAGCTGAAAATATTTATTTTTATGATTTTCCAGATAGGTACAGAGAAAATACAAAGTCATATATCAGGTGGCAGGAGATGTAAGAAAAAATGTATATAGGAATTACAATCAGAATTTCTACTTTTTTATTTTGAAGTAATAAACTTTCATCCATCGTGATCTAAGTATTTTGTATGCAACCATAATAGGAGAGTTAAACGTAAATGTGGTGGACACCACTATGTGTATCTTTCATGTATTTGATGATGGTACAATTTCTGCAATCCTTACAGTAACTTAAGGATTTTTGTTTTGTTTCAGGATGTCTTCTGGTAGAGGCAGAGGTCAGAGAACAAATATGGTGATTCTATCAAAGAGTAACAATAACAATTTTGCATTCTGAGACTGGATATATAAACCCAACACACGATATTTGTGGACCAATTAGAATCAATATATGTCAGACTCTGCTTAAAATTCCATTGATCAGAACTAAAGATTGGATCTACGGCTTAAGCTCTTTCAAATGATGTGTTTCAATTTGACTCACAACATTCACATGGTGGACCACAACCATCTGTCATTTTAGTCCTACGTGCACTGCATGTGCATGGTACACAGGAACACATACTAAAAAACCTACACAAAGTAAAATAAAATTTAATGTAAAAAGCAAAGCACACACACACACACACACACACACACACACACACACACACACACACACACATACTCCAAGGATCACCTGAACTCTACAAGTCTCCACATTAACTTTGGTTCATAATGATGCCTGGGATCCTATTCAGAAGCAACGTTTAGTTGACTTTGAAAGGTCTGCTTGATTCATCCCCACCAATGTCGAGTTACACTAGTAGAAGGTCATAGTTCTTTGTGTGAAGGGCAGAAGAACGATTGAACAATCTTTTGATATTGTAGCAAGTCCCTTTTTTAATGGATCTTTGTCTCTCCTAAATCTCCGGTGCCCTGGGTCAATAATTGCCCAAATTTGGATGTCACTATGATTCTAAGTAACCCTTTGTTCATTTGTTCTCTGACTTTCCTGCTTATATAGACAGATTAAGAATTTAGTAGGTTTCTTGTCTATCTCACTTTTGAAGAGATTTTGATTGACTAGTCAAATGTAACCCTTATGAACATTGCTTTGGCTATACTGTCCTTTAAGGTAATATTCACACCTTAAATTTGTAATTTGGTGGTGGCCCATGGACCTTTCCTCTGTGGGATTCAATTTAACCTATGGTGTTTGAGACAGGCAATTTCACCCTTTGCTTCCCTGAGCACTGTGGGAAAGATGCAAGTATATTTGTGGTCTTTTCATATACCAGTTACTTATGCATTAGCTAAGGAAAAGCCTTCTGATCGTCTCCATTGTAGAAGGTTATGCTTTACATGGTAAAACCATTCTACTGTTCTTGTTTAGGTTCAATTGTTTTATTTATTTACATTCCAAATGTTGTCCCCTTTCCTGGTCCCCCCTTCCAGAGTTCTTTGGCCCATACTTCCTCCCCTTTGGCTCTGAGAAGGTGCTCCTCCGCCCACACACTCACCCTTACCTCACCCCTCAGCATCCCCCTTCCCTGGGGCACCAAGTCTCTACTGGATTAGGCTCATTACTTCCCACTGAGGTCAGACAAGGTAGCCCTCTGCTACATATATAATGGGGGCCACAGACCAGCCCAAGTATGCTCTTTGGTTGGTGACTTAGTCTCTGAGAGCTCTGAGGGGGTCCAGGTTATTTGATGCTGTTGTTCTTCTTATGTGGTTGCCACCCCCTTCAGCTCCTTTGATCCCTTCCCATAACTCTTCCATAGGAGTCCCTGACCTCCATCCAGTGGTTAGCTATAAGTATGTGCATCTGTCTCAGTCAACTACTGGTAGAACCTCTCAGAGGCCAGGTTCTACCTAGGCTCCTGTCTGCTAGCGCAGCATGGCATTTATAGTAGTTTCAGGGTTTTTTGCCTGACCATGAGACAGATCTCAATTTGGGCTGGTCTTTGGGTGGCCTTTCCTCCAGTCTCTGCTCTACTGTTATTCCCTGCACTTCTTTTATATTTTTGGTTGTGAGCCTAGCCTTTAACGGATGAGCCATCTCTCCAGCCCCCTGCATTTCTTTTAGACAGGAACAATTATGGGTCAAAACTTTTGAAGGTAGGTGGGTGATCCCATCCCTCCACTGGGGGCCTTGTCTAACGACTGGATCTTCAGGTTCCATCTCCCCACTGTTGGGCATTTAGGATAAGGTCATCCCCGTTGAGTCTTGGGAGCCTCTCAGATCACAGGTCTCTAGGGCTTTCTAGAGGTTAAGCCCACCCACACCTCCTGCTGCTTCATGCACTATTATTTTTATTACCTTTATCTTTTTTACAGTCCAGTCACTATCCACCTTCCTGTATTCCCTCCCACAGTTCCACATCCCATTCTTCCTTCCCCCTGTCTCCAAGAAGATGTACCCACCTTCCCTCCTGCCAGGCCTCTCCACTCCCTGGGGCCTCAGAGGCCTCGGACCAGCTAGTATATGCTGTCTGGTTGGTGACTCAGTGTCTGAAAGATCTCAGGAGTCTGGGGTAGTTGAGTCTTCCTATGTGGTCACCCTCCTCCTCAACTTCTTCCACCCTTTCCCTAATTCAGACACAGGCGTCTCGAGCTTCTGTCCATTGGTTGGGTGTGAGTATCTGAATCTGACTCTTTCAGCTGCTTGTTGGGCCTCTCAGAGGACAGCTAGGCTAGGCTCCTGTCTGTAAGCACACCATAGCATCAGTAATAGTGTCAGGCCTTGGAGTCTCCCCTTGAGATGCATCCCAAGTTATTTGACTGTGCATTAATTCATTTCATGAGGAGTAAACCAAGGAATATTGGGCATTTCAAACTCAAGAGTACATTAGCTTATGACATACATTTGGTCAAATAATCAAATAAACCACTGAGACCTTTTAAAAATCATTGAAAATAGTAAATCTAAACTATACACTAGGCCCATGCACTCAGCCTGATCTAGTAGTTTCTCTAGCATAACTGGAAAAAAATGTTAGGCTTAAGTATAATTGTCACACTAAGAACGCATGTCTCATTTATTTTCGTATACATTCACTAGACTCGTAAAAAATATACAGAATGTCCTGGTTTATACTTTTGGGCTTCTCATTCTTTTTTTTTTCTGGAAAAAAAACCAATACATTTATTCAAAAACAGTTATTTCAGTTAAGTTAAAATCCTATCATCAGGACAGCCACAACTCCAGTCACTCTGGTGCGAAGAGTAGATATTGTCAATAGCCACATCTGGATGCTGAACAAGCCATTAACTCCATAAAACTAAAACGAAAACGGTTGCTCAGAGTGAACAGTATTTCGAAGCACTTCACAGTCACAATAGCAAAAAGCCTGCAGCTTTCCCCTTTGGAAGGTCACATTTTTTACTAGGTTTCCTTCCCTTACAAAGGCCAGCTGGCACAGCTGGGGGAGGGTCAGAAGGAGGAAATCAACTCTGTCTATCCAGAGAACTGCAGCTGTTCCCCGCAGAGCCGGCCCCTAGAGCTCATTATACACGGTTGTGTGAGACTGTGTCCCTGGAGTGCCCATTATGAGAAGCCTCCCCAGCCCCCTATCCGGGCCCCTAGCATCAGCAGCGTCACCCCACTTGAGTAGAGCAGCAGAAACAAGGGGGAAAAGGTGGAATGCAGTCACTGTCTCCAGGCAGTTTGTCTGGAAGCTGGAAGGAGTGGAAGGGGAGGGGGCCTCGGGCCAGAAGCACAGACACTCAATACCAGCCACCCCACCCCCTCCCAGAGATGGCAGGAGAGCCCTTAAAGGACTCCAGCATTTGCAAAACAGTGTGCTCATCCCTCAGCAAGGCAATTCGGTTAGTGTCTGTGCTGAAGTCCCACTACACGGAACACACCCAGGAAACTGACCTTGAACCCAAAGAGGAATGGGTGTCCTTTAAAAACACACTTTACAAAGGCAGGAGGGTTCACTCGGTGCTTCGCCATGCCCTTCCATCACCCAGCACTGCTCACTGCTGCCTCCCGCCCTACACTCATGGGATACAGCTTTCTTTCAACACTCTGCTAACAGCAACCCTTTGAAAAAAGAGGGGACAGACAAATAACGGTTACTTCTATTCAGCCCCAAGAGGGTCCTCTCGTGGTACCTCATGTTTTACATTGAAACCAGCACCGCAAAAGATGAGATGGTCTTTTAACTGTCATAAAATGTTCAAGTGTGGCATTTCGGGGCGCTCCCCGAAATTATGTCCATTCCTGTTTCCTCCTCCCCCAAAGTGGATCAGGAACCAGTCCTGGAAAGTACAGCAAGTAACGGGGATCATTGTCCTTCGTTCCATAGCTGGCTGAGTCGATTCTGAGAGCATGAACCGTGGCCACGTGGTGCCTGCTTGGCCCGGAGAGTCTGCGCGGAATTGTAGCGACCAGGTTGGATTATGCCAAAAAAAAAAAAAAAAAAAAAAAAAAAAGAAGTCCTGCTGACAGCCTGCGGTGCGCTCTACCTATATAATGTTTTAAAACAAACCTAACTCGTGGGTTTCAAACAGTTTGGGTCTCTCAACTCATGGAAATATTTGCGATATTTCGGCTGTCTTCCTTAGCTTATTTTCCTCTACGAGCCCCAGCTGGGTGAAGTCCTGGGTGAATCCCTTGGTCCCCTGCTACAGGTTGGTGCTGTGGCCACCGGGGTTATTAGCTGCCAGGGACAAGAAGGTCGTCCCTAGTTCTGAGCTGTGCCCTCCATCACAATCGCCAGGGTCGCTGCAGGCTGCACGGGGGCTCCCGGGCAAAGGCGGCTCATGCACCGGGGCTGACAAAGGCCCGAGGAACGAGTGAGCGGGAAGCTTTGCCTGTAGCTGTAGCCCTCGCGAATGAAGTCTCCGCACCGCCTCCTTGATGAGGTTTCCCGAAAGAAGGAGCTGCTGCAGGAGTCGGGGCGGGTCGCCGTCACTCGTGCGGGTCTCCGACTGAGATCCGCGTCGCTGTTGCTGGCGGCGGGACGCGGCTGCGTTCCGGAGCCAACCCCGCCGGCACCGGCCGGACAGTGGCTGCGGGATGCTTACTTTGCCCATCCCCGGGGATACCTCAAGGCCGAGCTGCTGGGGCAGCGCGCTGGCGCCCGGGGCGATCTCCGCCACACAGTAGGGCGCCGCCCGGCCCCGCAGGCGCCCGCGCTCCCCCAGCACGCAGCGCACAGCCCCCGGGGGCGCAGGGTCCCCGGCCTCCGCTGATGCTGCTCTCCGTAGCAGCCGCCTCGCTGGGGCCCCGGCCTTGTCCGCCGGCAGCGCGGCCAGGACCCGCGGGGGCGCGGGCGGGGGGCCCGGGGCAGCACATGGCGAGGCCGGGCCATCGTGCCTGGCGTCCAGCTGCAGCGTCTCGCCGATCTGGGCGATGAGCCGGTCCACGTCGGCAGAGCCCCCCAGAGTCACGGACTGCTGCAGCAGGAGGAAGCTGTTGTCGTCCTCCTCCCCCTCCGCCTCGTCGCCGGCTTCCTCTTCCCTCCGGCACGGCATGGCTCCCCCCGCCCGGGTCCCCGTGGCTGTGCGGGCGTCACTGGCGGCTCGGTTGACCGCGGGCTCGGCGGGACGCGTCTGGGAAGGGAGCGGGGCGGAGGCCCAGGCTGGGTGGAGGCCAAGTCTGGGACGCGGAAGCTGGGACCTCCGGGCAGGGACAGCGCGCGCCTTAGAGCCGCGGGAGCCGGAACCTGGGCTTCTCATTCTTGATTAAGAGAAGTGAACTTTTTTTTTTTTTTTTTGAAAAGTTCTTACAGCTGCTGTTCTAATCATTGCCACCAGAGGGACTCATATATGCTGAAATTCCTCTAGCAGAATTCAAAGAAACTGTTGTTCAACTTACGGGCCACCAGAAGGCAGACGATGCTCGGTTTAGTATACAAACAATTACAAACAGAATGAGATGCCTTAAGTTTGTACCTAAAACTACAGTGATTTAAAATGTTGTAAAAACTTTTCTGTTTTGTTTCATAGAAGAAAGTAACGATTCCATAAAAACACTAGATGAATAGACATGTTCCAACCCAGCTTTATCTGCTATAGTGAGCAAGAAAATTAGAATGGGCATCTGAGACAAATAAGCACACATTGGAGACATGAAATAGTAACATACATTTGAGAAAAAAACTGTAATCTTACTTTAAGAGCCAACTAGATTTTTACATAGTTCTCATTTTGCTCTTTAAGGGCAAAGAGGGTACTACATTGTCATTTGCTGATAGTAGAAAGAATGTTGGGAATATCAATCTAAAACAAGATTTCTGACACCCACTGAATGGGAACTTGGATAATTATATTAGTTTTTCAAATTCCTTTCTTCAGTGAGTTTTCTGTTTATTTGGTTGTGGTTTTTAATCACTCTATACTGATGTTCTTTTGTTGTAAATATGTATGCTCCAAGGTTGAAACTTGTCTCTTATAGAATCTCAATTTTGAACTGTTTTAGAGAAGCCTAACTCGTAAGTGTTCATGCTTGATGAATCAACCCTTTGTTTGCTCTGAGATCTCACCAATAAACTCATTTGCGGTTGACTCATTCTGAATGCGTGTGCCATATCATTATCAAGGCTCACAGTTTTATAAGGGTGCTTCTCGTTCCATCATCATTTCTTGAAAGTAATTGCTCTGTGATTATTATACTTTTATACTGTTGTCAGAATAGACTGATGATCTCACTCTCAATCTATCCCCAGGATTTCCATTCTGAATTACATATTTGTGCCTACTCTTTTTACTGATACAAGTTTGTTTGTTCTCATAGCGAAAGAATAGTTTCTAGTCATCATGGGACATGACACTTTATGAGTTTGAGAAAATCCCTTCTATTTATAGTTTTATTTTATAGTTTGTAACAGGACTGAGTGTTGCTTTTATAAAACTGGGGGTTCTTCATGTGTTAAAATGTCCCTTTTTCCTTTTTCAGGCATGGATAAGATGAATGAATGAATCAATGTTATAAAGTGTTGAATCAGCCTTGAACATTTGAGGTAAGCCTCACTTGTTTATTTTATATTATCTTTTCCTTTAAAGGCTGAAGGATATTTATTTGTTTGTTAAGAGATTTTGTGACATATTCACCTAGAAACATCCGTCTTCTTCTCTTGGTAAGTCTATATGTCTTTGGAATTGCATAAATGGAAAGTTCATACATTGTTACTTCGTCACACTTTTTGGAAACAGCCCTTGAAATCCACAACTTTATCTTGTGGGTAAGAGTTTGAATTACTCTTGCAATGTGGATCAGGCTGGCCTTGAGCTCCGCATGCTGCTGCCTTGTTTTCTATAGTTTCTCAAGTGCCTTCCCTTAAACATTTTTTGGAGTTGTGAAAGTATATTGGTCTCATGCTGTTGTTCATATTCACAATGCTATTCATAGCATTGTGTTGGTAGTGAAGAAATGAGACTTTTTTGAGGCTTAATCATTTATCCAACAAAATGGGCTGCCCTTACACAATCCTGGATGAAGTTGGTTCCATCGATAAATAAATTCCTTTGGGGGGGGAAACGCCATAGAATCACAACATGACATACTAGTTTCTTACTGTTTTTATAATGAGTACACTAGTGTCTTAGTTAGGGTTTCTGCTGCAATGAAACAAACTGAAGCAAAGCGCATTGCAGTAGGGAAGGTTTATTTGTTTTACACTTTCACATCATAGACTATCATTAAAGAAAGTAAGGGCAGGAACTCAAGCAAGAGAGGAACCTGGAGGCAGGAACTGACCTGGAGGCAAGAGAGGCTGCTGCTTACTGATTTGCTCCCTATAGCTAGCTAAGCCTACTTTCTTATAGGACCCAGGGCCACAAATCCAGGGCTAACAACACCCACAATGGGCTGTGCCCCCTCCACCCAATCAATCACCAATTAAGAAAATTCCCTGTAGGCTTTCCTATAGTCCAATCTTATAAAGGCATTGTTTTTCAATTGTGGTTCCCAATTGATGGCTGTAGCTTGGGTCAAACTGATGTAAAAGTATCCAGCACAATTATGAAATGAGAACAAAATATATTCAAATAATTATGTAGATTAATAACATAGTTGCTTAATGTCATTATTTGATGAAGTCCCAAAGGCCCTTGTGCCAACAGTGTACTAGATAAATAAGAAGTGTTAAACACTCAGAATTTGTCTCCTCACTAAATGCCTGATTCCTACCCAGAAAGCTGGGAGTGGATGCTATTAACAACCTGGTTACCTTTTTCTACTGTGTAGCCAGACTTCTCCCAGTCCTTCATAATGATTATCCAAGACTCTACATCCACATACCTTTATGCTCCCAGTCAATAGCATCTCACTTTAGGAAAGATGTCGTATTTATTTTATAGGTGTATTTCCTGTAAGTTATCTCAATCAGAGACCAAACTATATTCTATGTCTTTAAGACTAGATGAAGTCAGCCCTTATGTTTATTGTGAACTAGTAATTGGAAGGATTATTGTCTGGAAAGTTTTCAAATTCTATTGAGTTGAAATACACTTGCAATCAATGAAATGGCATTGGGTTTCCAAAGATTGTTCCAGACTTAATATGTAGGGCTGGAATGATTTTTCATTTTGATCTCTTGTGGATTGTTTATCTTCCTGGAATGATACTTCCAGGGTCTCTTGCAATTACTGCATCTTTTTTTTTTTTTTTATGGGAGAGTAAACAGGTCGTTGTGTTTTCTTTTTTTTTAATTAGGTATTTATTTCATTTACATTTCCAATGCTAGCCCAAAAGTCCCCAACACGCTCCCCCACCCACTCCCCCACGCACCCACTCTCCCACGCACCCACTCCCCCACCCACCCACTCCCACTTCTTGGCCCTGGCATTCCCCTGTACTGAGTAAGATAAAGTTTGCACGACCAATGAGCCCCTCTTTCACTGATGGCCGATTAAGCCATCTTCTGATACATATGCAGCTAGAGACATGAGCTTTGGGAGGCACTGGGTAGTTCATATTGTTGTTCCACCTATAGGATTGCAGATCCCTTCAGCTCCTTGGGTACTTTCTCTGGCTCCTCCACTGGGGCCCTGTGATCCATTCAATAACTGACTGTGAGCATCCACTTCTGTGTTTGCAAGACCCGGCATAGTCTCACAAGAGACAGCTCTATCTGGGTCCTTTCAGCAAAATCTTGCTAGTGTATGCAATGGTGTCAGCCTTTGGAGGCTGATTATAAGATGGATCCCCAGATATGGCAGTCTCTAGATGGTCCATCCTTTCTTCTCAGCTGCAAACTTTGTCTCTGTAACTCCTTCCATGGGTGTTTTGTTCCCAATTCTAAGAAGGGGCAAAGTGTCCACACTTTGGTCTTCATTCTTCTTGAGTTTCATGCATTTAGCAAATTGTATCTCATATCTTGGGTATTCTAAGTTTCTGGGCTAATATCCACTTATCAGTGAGTACATATCATTTGAGTTCTTTTGTGATTGGGTTACCTCACTCAGGATGGTGCTCTCCAGGTCCATCATTTGTTTAGGAATTTCATAAATTTTTTTTTTTTGCTTTTTAATAGCTGAGTAGTACTCCATTGTGTAAATGTACCACATTTTCTCTACCCATTCCTCTGTTGAGGGGCATCTGGGTTCTTTCCAGCTTCTGGCTATTAAATTTAAGGCTGCTATGAACATAGTGGAGCATGTGTCCTTCTTACTGGTTGGAACATCTTCTGGATATATGCCCAGGAGAGGTATTGCAGGAAACTCCGGTAGTACTATGTCCAATTTTCTGAGGAACGGCCAGACTGATTTCCAGAGTGTTTGTACAAGCCTGCAATCCCACCAACAATGGAGGAGCATTCCTCTTTCTCCACATCCTCACCAGCATCTGCTGTCACCTGAATTTTTGATCTTAGCCATTCTGACTGGTGTGAGGTGGAATCTCAGGGTTGTTTTGATTTGCATTTCCCTGATGACTAAGGATGTTGAACATTTTTTCAGGTGCTTCTCAGCCATTCAGTATTCTTCAGGTGAGAATTCTTTGTTTAGCTCTGAGCCCCATTTTTTAATGGGATTATTTGATTTTCTGGACTCCACCTTCTTGAGTTCCTTATATATATTGGATATTAGTCCCCTATCTGATTTAGGATAGGTAAAGATCCTTTCCTAATCTGTTGGTGGTCTTTTTATCTTATTGATGGTGTCTTTTGTGTTACAGAAGCTTTGCAATTTTATGAGGTCCTATTTGTTGATTCTCGATCTTACAGCACAAGCCATTGCTGTTCTATTCAGGAATTTTTCCCCTGTACCCATATTCGAGGCTTTTCCCTACTTTCCCTTCTATAAGTTTCAGTGTCTCTGGTTTTATGTGAAGTTCCTTAATCCACTTAGATTTGACCTTAGTAAAAAGAGATAGGAAAGGATCAATTAGTATTCTTCTACATGATAGCCTCCAGTTGTGCCAGCACTATTTATTGAAAATGCTTTTTTTCCACTGGATGGTTTTTGCTCCCTTGTCAAAGATCAAGTGACCATAGGTGTGTGGGTTCATATCTGGGCCTTCAATTCTATTCCATTGGTCTATTTGTCACTATACCAATACCATGCAGTTTTTATCACAATTGCTCTGTAGTACAGCTTTAGGTCAGGCATGGTGATACCACCAGAGGTTCTTTTATCCTTGAGAAGACTTTTTGCTATCCTAGCTTTTTTGTTATTCCAGATGTATTTGCAGATTACCCTTTCTAATTCGTTGAAGAATTGAGTTGGAATTTTGATGGGGATTGCACTGAATCTGTAGATTGCTTTTGGCAAGATAGCCATTTTTACTAAATTGATCCTGGCAATCCATGAGCATGGGAGATCTTTCCGTCTTCTTAGATCTTCTGTAATTTCTTTCTTCAGAGACTTGAAGTTCTTATCATAGAGATCTTTCACTTCCTTAGTTAGAGTCACACTAAAGTATTTTATATTATTTGTGACTATTGAGAAGGGTGTTGTTTCCCTAATTTCTTTCTCATGCTGTTTATCCTTTGTGTAGACAAAGGCCATTGACTTTGTTTGAATTAATTTTTTTTCCATTTTTATTAGGTATTTAGCTCATTTACATTTCCAATGCTATACCAAAAGTCCTCCATACCCACCGACCCCCACTCCCCTACCCGCCCACTCCCCCTTTTTGGCCCTGGCGTTTCCCTGTACTGGGGCATATAAAGTTTGCGTGTCCAATGGGCCTCTCTTTCTAGTGATGGCCGACTAGGCCATCTTTTGATACATATGCAGCTAGAGTCAAGAGCTCCGGGGTACTGGTTAGTTCATAATGTTGATCCACCTATAGGGTTGCAGATCCCTTTAGCTCCTTGGGTACTTTCTCTAACTCCTCCATTGGGAGCCCTGTGATCCATCCATTAGCTGACTGTGAGCATCCACTTCTGTGTTTGCTAGGCCCCGACATAGTCTCCCAAGAGACAGCTCTATCTGGGTCCTTTCGATAAAATCTTGCTAGTGTATGCAATGGTGTCAGCGTTTGGATGCTGATTATGGGGTAGATCCCTGGATATGGCAGTCTCTACATGGTCCATCCTTTCATCTCAGCTCCAAACTTTGTCTCTGTAACTCCTTCCAAGGGTGTTTTGTTCCCAATTCTAAGAAGGGGCAAAGTGTCTACACTTTGGTCTTCATTCTTCTTGAGTTTCATGCATTTAGCAAATTGTATCTCATATCTTGGGTATTCTAAGTTTCTGGGCTAATATCCACTTATCAGTGAGTACATATCATTTGAGTTCTTTTGTGATTGGGTTACCTCACTCAGGATGATGCCCTCCAGGTCCATCATTTGATTAGGAATTTCATAAATTTTTTTTGCTTTTTAATAGCTGAGTAGTACTCCATTGTGTAAATGTACCACATTTTCTCTACCCATTCCTCTGTTGAGGGGCATATGGTTTCTTTCCAGCTTCTGGCTATTAAATTTAAGGCTGCTATGAACATAGTGGAGCATGTGTCCTTCTTACTGGTTGGAACATCTTCTGGATATATGCCCAGGAGAGGTATTGCAGGAAACTCCGGTAGTACTATGTCCAATTTTCTGAGGAACGGCCAGACTGATTTCCAGAGTGTTTGTACAAGCCTGCAATCCCACCAACAATGGAGGAGCATTCCTCTTTCTCCACATCCTCACCAGCATCTGCTGTCACCTGAATTTTTGATCTTAGCCATTCTGACTGGTGTGAGGTGGAATCTCAGGGTTGTTTTGATTTGCATTTCCCTGATGACTAAGGATGTTGAACATTTTTTCAGGTGCTTCTCTGCCATTCGGTATTCTTCAGGTGAGAATCCTTTGTTTAGCTCTGAGCCCCATTTTTTAATGGGATTATTTGATTTTCTGGACTCCACCTTCTTGAGTTCCTTATATATATTGGATATTAGTCCCCTATCTGATTTAGGATAGGTAAAGATCCTTTCCTAATCTGTTGGTGGTCTTTTTATCTTATTGATGGTGTCTTTTGTGTTACAGAAGCTTTGCAATTTTATGAGGTCCTATTTGTTGATTCTCGATCTTACAGCACAAGCCATTGCTGTTTTATTCAGGAATTTTTCCCCTGTACCCATATTCAAGGCTTTTCCCTACTTTCTCTTCTATAAGTTTCAGTGTCTCTGGTTTTATGTGAAGTTCCTTAATCCACTTAGATTTGACCTTAGTAAAAAGAGATAGGAAAGGATCAATTAGTATTCTTCTACATGATAGCCTCCAGTTGTGCCAGCACTATTTATTGAAAATGCTTTTTTTCCACTGGATGGTTTTTGCTCCCTTGTCAAAGATCAAGTGACCATAGGTGTGTGGGTTCATATCTGGGCCTTCAATTCTATTCCATTGGTCTATTTGTCACTATACCAATACCATGCAGTTTTTATCACAATTGCTCTGTAGTACAGCTTTAGGTCAGGCATGGTGATACCACCAGAGGTTCTTTTATCCTTGAGAAGACTTTTTGCTATCCTAGCTTTTTTGTTATTCCAGATGTATTTGCAGATTACCCTTTCTAATTCGTTGAAGAATTGAGTTGGAATTTTGATGGGGATTGCACTGAATCTGTAGATTGCTTTTGGCAAGATAGCCATTTTTACTATATTGATCCTGGCAATCCATGAGCATGGGAGATCTTTCCGTCTTCTTAGATCTTCTGTAATTTCTTTCTTCAGAGACTTGAAGTTCTTATCATAGAGATCTTTCACTTCCTTAGTTAGAGTCACACTAAAGTATTTTATATTATTTGTGACTATTGAGAAGGGTGTTGTTTCCCTAAATTCTTTCTCATCCTGTTTATCCTTTGTATAGACAAAGGCCATTGACTTTGTTTGAATTAATTTTATATCCAGCTACTTCATTCAAGCTGTTTATCTTGAAGCTTAGGAGTTCTCTGATAGAATTTTTAGGTTCATTTATATATACTATCATATCATCTGCAAAAAGTGATATTTTGACTTCCTCCTTTCCAATTTGTATCTCCTTGATCTTCTTTTGTTGTCGAATTGCTCAGGCTAGGACTTCAAATACAATGTTGAATAGGTAGGGAGAAATTGGGCAGCCTTGTCAATTGCTTTCTCCACTTCTAATGAGATGATCATGTGGTTTTTGTCTTTGAGTTTGTTTATATACTGGATTATGTTAATGGAATTACGAATATTGAACCATTCCTGCATCCCTGGGATGAAACCTACTTGGTCAGGATGGATGATTGTTTTGATGTGTTCTTGGATTTGCTTAGCGAGAACTTTATTGAGGATTTTTGCTTTGATATTCATAAGGGAAATTGGTCTGAAATTCTCTTTCTTTGTTGGGTATTTTTGTGGTTTAGGTACCAGTGTCATTGTGGCTTCATGGGATGAGTTGGGTAGAATAACTTCTGCTTCTATTTTGTGGAATAGTTTGTGAAGAACTGGAATTAGATCTTGTTTGAAGGTCTGATGGAAATCTACACTAAAAACATCTGGTCCTGGGCTTTTTTTTTGGTTGGGAGACTATTCATGAATGCTTCTATTTCTTTAGGGGATAAAGGACTGTTTAGATCATTAACCTGATCTTGATTCAACTTTGGTACCTGGTATCTGTCCAGAAATTTGTCCATTTCATCCAGGGTTTCCAGTTTTGTTGAGTATAGCCTTTTGTAGAAGGATCTGATGGTGTTTTGGATTTCTTCAGGATCTGTTGTTATGTCTCCCTTTTCATTTCTGATTTTGTAATTAGGATGCTTTCCCTATGCCCTCTAGTGAGTCTGGCTACGGGTTTATCTATCTTGTTGATTTTCTCAAAGAACCAGGTCCTCGTTTGGTTGATTCTTTGAATAGTTCTTCTTGTTTCCACTTGGTTGATTTTGCCCTTGAGTTTGATTATTTCCTGCTGTCTACTTCTCTTGGGTGAATTTGCTTCCTTTTGTTCTAGAGCTTTTAGGTGTATTGACAAGCTGCTAGTGTGTGCTCTCTCTAGTTTCTTTTCGGAGGCACTCAGAGCTATGAGTTATCCTCTTAGAAATGCTTTCATTGTGTCCCATAAGTTTGGGTGTGTTGTGGCTTCATTTTCATTAAACTCTAAAAAGTCCTTAATTTCTTTCTTTATTCCTTCCTTGACCAAGTTATCATTGAGGAGAGTGTTTTTCAGTTTCCACCTGAATGTTGGCTTTCTATTATTTATTTTGTTATTGAAGATTAGCCTTAATCCATGGTGATCTGATAGGATGCATGGGATAATTTCAATATTTTTGTATCTGTTGAGGCTTGTTTTGTGACCAATTACGTGGTCAATTTTGGAGAAGGTACCATGAGGTGCTGAGCAGGAGGTATATCCTTTTGTTTTAGGATAAAGTGTTTTGTAGATATCTGTTACATCCATTTGTTGCATAACTTCTGTTATTTTCACTGTGTCCCTGTTTAGTTTCTGTTTCCATGATCTTTCCATTGGTGAAAGTGGTGTGGTGAAGTCACCCACTATTATTGTGTGAGGTGCTATGTGTGCTTTGAGCTTTACTAAAGTTTCTTTAATGAATGTGGTTGCCCTTGTATTTGAAACAGAGATATTCAGAATTGATAGTTCCTCTTGGAAGATTTTTCCTTTGATGAGTATGAAGTGCTGCTCCTTGTCTTTTTTGATGACTTTGGGTTGGAAGTTGATTTTATTAGATATTAGAATGGCTACTCAGCTTGTTTCCTCGGACCATTTGCTTGGAAAATTGTTTTTCAGCCTTTTTTTCTGAGGTAGTGTCTGTCTTTTTTCCTGAGATGGGTTTCCTGTAAACAGCAACATGTTGGGTCCTGTTTGTGTAGCCAGTCTGTTAGTCTATGTCTCTTTACTGGGGAGTTGAGTCCATTGATATTAAGAGGTATTAAGGAAAAGTAATCGTTGCTTCCTATTATTTTTGTTGTTAACGTTGGCATTCTGTTCTTGTGGTTGTCTTCTTTTAGGTTAATTGAAGGATTACTTTCTTGCTTTTTCTAGGACGTGGTTTCTGTCCTCGTTTTTTTTTTCTGTTATTATTCTTTGAAGAGCTGGCTTCTTGAAAAGATAATGTGTGAATTTGGTTCGGTCATGGAATACTTTGGTTTCTCCATCTACAGTAATTGAAAGTTTGGCTGGGTATAGTAGCCAGGTCTGGCATTTGTGTTCTCTTAGTGTCTGTTTAACATCTGTCCACGATCTTCTGGTTTTCATAGTCTCTGGTGAAAAATCTGGTGTAATTCTGATAGGCCTGCCTTTATATGTTACTTGATCTTTTTCCCTTACTGCTTTTAGTATTTTATCTTTATTTAGTACAATTTTTGTTCTGATTATTATGTGTCAGGAGGAATTTCTTTTCTGGTCCAGTCTATTTGGAGTTCTGTAGGCTTCTTGTATGCTGACGGGCCTCTCTTTCTTTAGGTTTGGGAAGTTTTCTTCTATAATTTTGTTGAAGATATTTGTTGACCCTTTGAGTTGAAAATCTTCATTCTCATCTACTCCTATTATCCGCAGGTTTGGTCTTCTCATTGTGTCCTGGATTTCCTGGATGTTTTGAGTTAGGATCTTTTTGCATTTTGTATTTTCTTTGATTGTTGTGCAGAAGTTCTCTATGGAATCTTCTGCACCTGAGATTCTCTCTTCCATCTCTTGTATTCTGTTGCTGATGCTCGCATCTTTGTTTCCATATTTCTTTCCTAGGGTTTCTATCTCCAGCGTTGCCTCATGTTGGGTTTTCTTTATTGTGTCTACTTCCCTTTTTAGGTCTAGTATGGTTTTGTTCATTTCCATCATCTGTTTGGATGTGTTTTCCTGTTTTTATATAAGGACTTGCAACTCTTTAGTAGTGTTCTCCTATATTTCTTTAAGTGAGTTATTAAAGACCTTCTTGATGTCTTCTACCATCATCATGAGATATGCCTTTAAATCCAGGTCTAGGTTTTCGGGTGTGTGTGGGTGCCCTGGACTGGCTGAGGTGGGAGTACTGGGTTCTGATGATGGTGAGTAGTCTCGGTTTTTGTTAGTAAGATTCTTACATCTGCCTTTTGCCATCTGGTAAACTCTGGAGTCAGTTTTTATAGTTGTCTCTGGTTAGAGCTTGTTCCTCTTGCAATTCTGTTATTCTCTACCAGCAGACCAGGGAGACTAGCTCTCTCCTGAGTTTCAGTGGTCACAGCCCTCTCTGCAGGCAGGCTCTCCTCTTTCAGGGAAGATGCACAGATATCTGGCGTTCAGACTTACCTCCTGGCAGAAGTTGAAGGTATGAAACAGGACCTGTACCAGAAGCTGTTAGCTGCCGTAGTCTACACTATCACCTGTGCAGAGTAGTCTCGGTGGAGTCAGGGAACCAAGATGTCTCCCACAGATGCTCAGGCATCTTACATATAAATCAAGTTATATTGCTGTGATTTGTACTCTGATATATAGCAAATATGGTTACAATAGCATCACCACAAACATCTTGGTACCTGTTGCTGGATGACACCACTAAATTTGTTTTTGCTATCTGTTTATTGTCCTTATTGATAGGATTTGTAGGTAATTTCTTTCAATTAAGTTGTACATTTTGAATATTTACATCCCATTCTTACTTTTTACCACTTAGGAAGTGGCATTTAACTGGGGTTGGCTGTGGTGGAAGAAGTGTCTCACAGGGAGTGGACTTGAGGTTTCAGAAGCTCAAGCCAGGTTCACTGTCATTCTCTATTCATGCTTCCTGTGGAATCAGATGTAGAACTCTTCAGCTACTTCTCAAACACCGTGTCTGCCTGCATGCCACCATGCCTCCCACCCTGATGGTAATTGACTTAACCTCTGAACTGTACATCAGCCACAATTAAATGTTATTCTTTGCTTCCTCAGAGCAATAACACACTGACTAAGACAGTTTGCTGTGGGAATTCTATTACTAAAACCTTTCCTTATGTATATATGTTGATACCTCTTCCCTATGTTTACTTCTGTTTTAGAATTTCAGGTGTAGGGTCCTTCCAGGGGTGACATTCAGCCGGTGGTTCGGGGAGACGTACCTTCCACCTTAGACCATGGCCAAGTTCATCTGTAACTTCGCGGAGAAGGCACCGTCGATGGTAGCTGCTGCCGTGACTTACTTGAAGCCTCGATTGGCCACATTTTGGCACTACACCAAGGTTGAGCTGGTTCCCCCAACCCCTGCTGAAATCCCGACAGCTATTCAGAGTGTGAAAAAAATCATTCAAAGTGCTAAAACTGGTAGCTTCAAACACCTTACAGTTAAGGAAGCTGTGCTGAATGGTTTGGTGGCCACTGAGGTGTGGATGTGGTTTTATATCGGAGAGATCATAGGCAAACGTGGCATTGTTGGCTATGATGTTTGAAGACCAATCTTTAACTTTTGATTTGAGTTCTTATTTGAATGTTCTTGGACCATGTGTAACAGGACTGCTATCTGAATAAAATACTAGGTGTTGAAAAAAAAAAGAATTTCAAGTGTAAACTGTAGCTCCCAGAATAAAGATATACTGTAATTTTATCAAAGATTCTATAAATTGGTAAAGGATATAATTAAATTAAGATTTAATTCTTTACTATGTTATTTTTGTGACTATGATATAATTATAGCATTTCTCTCTTCCCTTTCTTTCTTCAGAAAACCCCTCCTGCAGCTCTCCCAACTGTCCTTCAAATCTATGGCCTAGGTTGTTATTTTGCATATATTTGTATGTACATACAAAAATATTCTTAAGTATGACCTGTCCAGTCCATAGAATGTTACTTGTATATATGTTTGTAGGGATGACTTTTTGTCTTTGGACAACCAATTGGTGTGCTCTTACCTTGACAAAACCACATCTCATTCTAGCTGTTCTCAGTTGCCTGTAGATCTTTATGTAGAGCTGAGGTCTTGTTGTCTGCTCTCTGCACACTTGGGAATGTCTACTGGTATTGTTCTTGTTTAGCTCAAATTTAGTCATGTTATATACTACTTTATGGGTTTTTTTCTGATTTAATTATATTATTATCTCAAACATCTGATGAAATTATTAAAGAAGATTTTACAAGTTCAAGTAACCACTCTTCAAGATTATGAAGAAGTAAAATGCTGGAGAATAGAGACAAATTAACTTAATTTTACCTAGTTCCTTTGAGGCCATTATTTGACCATCCCCTAAATGTAGAGTAACATTAAAATCTTTACACAATAGTCATTTTAAAAATATTTGTTTATTTATTATATGTAAGTACACTGTAGCAATCTTCAAACATACCAGAAGAGGGCATACAATCTCATTACATGATTGTGAGCCCCCATGTGGTTGCTGGGATTTCAACTCAGGATCTCCAGAAGAGCAGTCAGTGCTCCTAACAGCTGAGCCATCTCTCCAGCCCTACATGATAGTCTTAACAATCACTAGCTTTGAGAAAAACTGATTGGCAAGATGTTATCAGTTAATATGTAAAACCTATAACAGAATTTTTTTCCCTTGGTATAACCCACTGTCATGGTTTGAATATGCTTGGCCCAGGGAGTGGTGCTATTGGGAGGTATGGTCTGTTGGAGTAAGTGTGTCACTGTGGTTGTGGGCTTTAAGACCCTCATCTTAGCTACCTGGAAGCAGTCTTCCACTAGCAGCCCTCAGATGAAGATGTAGAACTCTTAGCTCCTCCTGCACCATGTCTGGCTGAATGCTGCCATGTTCCTGCACTTGATGATAATGGATTGAACCACTGAACCTGTAAACCAGCCACAATTAAATGTTGTCTTTATGAGAGTTGTCTTGAAAAGATGGACTATCCAGAGACTACCCGACCCGGGGATCCATCCCATAGTCAGCCACCAAACCCAGACATTATTGCATATGCCAGGAAGATTTTGCTGAAAGGACCCTGATATAGCAATCTCATGTGAGACTATGCCAACTTCATATTCATTCTCTCTTAAAAACAAACAATCAAACAAATACAAAAACAAAGCAAGAAGCACACACACACACACACACACACACACACACACACAGGTGCATGCACACACACAAAAGTACACATGCATATTCTTGGCATTGGTGTGGGACTTTTTGTCCGTTTATCTTTCTACATGTTGGAATTTTGTCTAGTTTGAACTTGTGTAGGTCTTGTGTATGCTGTTGTAGTCTCTGTGAATTCACATATGCACCAGCTCTGTTGTATCTGGAAAACACCATTTCCTTCAAGTCATCCATCGCCTCTGGCCTTTACAATTTTCCACCTTCTTTTCCACATAGACACCTGAGTCTTGAGTGAAAGGAGAAAACACATAAAGATTCAAGACAAACACCCACAAATAAGTTATTTTTTAGGTTATTATTTTTTACTTATTCACTTTAGAGTCCAATTCCAGCCCACCTCCCTCGTCTGCTCTGAGTCCCACTGCCACATACCCCTCCCTCCATTAACTCATCCCTTCTTCACAAAGAATGGGAAGCTCCTATTAATACCAACCAACATTGGCCAATCAAGTAGCTGCAGGATTAAGCACATCCTCTCCCACCGAGGCGAGACATGGTTGCCCAGTTAGGGGAATGACATCCAAATGCAGGCCACAGAGTCAGGGGAGCCACATGAAGACCAAGCTACATATTTGCTAAGAATGTATAGGATGCCTAGGTCCAGCCCATAAATGCTTTTGGCTGGTGCTTTCCTCTCTGTGAACTCTCATGGGCCAAGCTTAGTGACTGTAGGATTTTGGTGTGTGTGTGTGTGTGTGTGTGTGTGTGTGTGTGTGTGTTGTCCTTGACTCCTTCACCTCCCTCAATCCTTCACTTCACTCTTCCACATGATTCCTTAAACTCTGTCTAATGTTTAGCCATGGGTCTCTGCATCTGTTTTCATCAGCTGTTGGATGAAGTCTTTCAGAAGACAGTGTTGCTAGTCTCCTGTGTGCATGCATAGCAGAATATCTTTAATAGTGTCAGAGGTTGGCTCTCTCTTCTGGGCTGGGTCTCAAGGTGGGCCAGTCATTGTTTGGGCATTCCTTGAAAATCTGCTACCTCTTTATGCCTGCACATCTTCTAGGCAGGACCAATTAGGGGTTGAAGGTTCTGTGGGTGGTTGGTGTCCCTCTCCCTGTTGGTTAACCTTGCTATTAAGGTAACAGTACCCTAATGACTGGATAGATTTCTGAGCTCAGTGCAAAATGGGGGACTCCCTTTCTTAGCCAGGCATCTTGGTCTGCCTGTCTTTGTCTGGAGAGAGTCCCTGAACACAGGAGGCTGGTCTTGACCAAAAAGTGACCTTGTACAGCAAGGCAGCATAATTCAGAACCTAAGTGCCACTCTGGCTTCCTGCACCCTTGATAATTAGGCGCTATACCATAACCAATCAGCCTTTTTCTGCTCACTTCATATTACTAATTATCCCTTTCCACCTGTACCCATAAAAGGCTATAATATGCCCTACCCCTGAAACGATACAGTAAACCCTACTTGCTGCAGCAGTCTCTGGTAATTCCATCCATATTTATAGCAGTCTGAACCAGGTTCTCCAGCTCTGTCATTGTTCTCTTCTTAGGTTCCCTCTCCACTGAAGAGGAAGAGGGTGCACCCCTTCCTCTACTGGAAGTCCAGCCTGGCTACAGCAGTCTCCATGACCTTGGCTGCTAGAAATTTCATCTAGGTTTGACCCCATAAAGCCCCAGGAACCTTCCCAATTCCAGGTCTCAGGTTTGTTCAAAAGATGCCTCACCGCAGATTTCCATTCTTTCCCCCATCCCTCTCAAGATCCCCTGATTCTCCTCACATCTGAGCCCCAATCCTAGTCTCTCTCTGCTCCTTCTCCTACCTAGTCCCCTCTCTCCATCCAGCTATGGTTGTGGTTCCCTTCTTCCTCAGATGTGGTCACCTATGGGCCCACTAGCATGAAGAGAGCAGTAACACAGGGTAGTGAGTACAAGGAAATAACTTCTGGGATCAACTTCAGTGAGATATTCAGTGTAACTAGTGCTATACAGATGTTGGAGAGTGGGTAGGGATTTCCACAGTGGGTGTACTTCATTGCCAAGAGTGGAGGTGCTAGGAATATATATATCCTGATTTAATAAGGGTGTCAATTCACCAGCTATAGCTTTTTGGTAAATTGTTGGGCTGTCCACTCAAATCTGTCAGCTAGTCCTGGGTTATTCAATGTAGATACTGAAAAGGTAAGACATCTGCTATCTTATTCATGAAGTTACTTTGCAAAGTAGCAGTCCTCAATGTCTCAGACTAATAGTAGGGTATATACAGATATGGCAAAGGCAATAGGGAGCTCACATTGAGGCAAACCCCAGCTCTTTATGGTTTTGGTAACTGCTGTTCAGTCCTGGAAGAGCCTCCTCGCCCTTTTCTTCTTTTAATTATAAAACCTGAAGTATTCCTCGGGATTCTAGAGAGATGAATGTGTACCATGAGTGTTTAACTAATTGTTGTAAAATTGGTAATTTATCACTGTTTAATGGTCACTCTTCTACCCATACAGGATCTTCTGTGATTCATTCTAGGCAAAGAGTAAAGTGTTCAACAGCAAAGAGTAAAGTGTTCAACAGCAGCCCTTAGAAGAGCAGCTTCTTTTGCTATTGATATTTTGATAATCTTCTATTTGGAGGCATTCTCACTCTTCTCCACTAGCAAGGGCAACTTTGAAGTCTTCTCAGATATCTCTACCCAGCAAGGTAATGACCAGGTGAAAGGCTAGGTGACTAGCAGTCACATTTCTTCCATCTGGGTTCTCCCATTTATAAAAATCTTGAGTAATAAATGCTTGGGAGAGACCAGATTCTATTTTCAGTTGAGGCCCTGGTAGGACTGTCCAGTGTGAAGAACCTAAGCTCACCTCAGCGTGGTATCATCTCTCAGTGTTTCTCTTAGGTATTTAAAAATTATTGTCAATTTTTATTGAAAGTTTATGGTGAAATTTCTCCCATATATTAACGACCCAGTGGGCTTGTGGGTTTTGCTCTTACTGGTGAAGCTGAGAGTTGCCCTGAAAGGAGATTAAAAGTGTTGGATTTTTGCCTTCTTTATCAAATTTAGTTTTAGTTATATTTCCAATGAAAGCCTTTCCTTCAGTGGGGAAAGATGGATTTATGAAGTATAAAGGCAGATGGGTGATTTTTTAAAAATTCTTTTCCAGTGTCTCATCTCTGCACATTAAAACACTTTCAATTGGACCATGTTGCACCCACAGAGGCTTGAGGGAGAGAGGAGGTCTACCATGAGGCAGTCCTAATGTCTTGGACAACCAAAATTTATTTGTCTTAATGCTCAGCTTTTGTTCCTGTCACCGAGGGTCATTTCTTCCCAGATAAGATTGCTTAGGAACATCTCTTTTGCTGCATTTTCTTTTATTTTCCTATCTCTCCTGTCTTGTACTCCTAGGATGAAATCTGGAAAGTTTCAGTTTGTTTTGTTTTAGGAAGGTCAGGGAAGAGGTCTCTAATGGTCCCAGGACTGAAGTGCATATAAGTGAACCTGCTCATAGCAGCCAGCAGAGAGTAAGGCCTGCTGAATCTCTGTGGAGAAGTTACCCTGGATGCACACCTAGCCATAATTTCAGTTTATTAGTTGATCAAGTGTATTTAGCCCTTGTCATCCTGCTTGCATGCTTTATTAATTAATTCATTCTTCTTATTCTTTGTCTGGCATTCATTTCTAAAAGGTCTTCCTACCATATAAACCTGAGGATGACTGAGAGTAGATCAGCATATATCTCCCCCGTCTTGGGACCTTAAAAGGCTGCTACTGAAACCTTGTAAACTAGATTTGGTCCAGTGGGCATGAATTCTATCTACTCAGAAACCTTGACTTAATTCCTTTAAGTATGGTGCCAGGAGTAATACCAAGCTAGACTATTTTGTCTTGCTCTTATAGAGTAACAGGAAAGTTCCCTGTGTGTGTAAGTTCTGAATCCCTGGGTCATTGTGGCTGAAGCTCTGGGAATAATTGTTCCTAGGATCTCTAAGAATACCTACCTGCTCAGTGGCCCTGGAGGTGGTGCTATGGATAGTGACGCTGAGAGTGGGGGAAGGTTGATCTGGGTGTTTTTACTAGTTTTATTCTTGATTTTTCAGACCTTTATCCTCTGTAGTCAACGAAGGCACATGTGGCAGAACAGAGGTGTGAAGAGGGGGAAGTGTGTTTTGGGGTAGGAAGTAACTTTGTCAAATTAGTTCAATTGTTTTTTTCTAAATCAGATGAATCAGCAACTGGGCAATCCTCAGGGTCTTCCTCCTCATTAGAGTCTTCATTTTCCTCCTGTATTTCCCTCCAAAGAGCCATTCTGAACCTTGAGATTTTATCCTTTGCATTGTCCAGTGGTAGCTATAACAGGTAGAAAGCAGGGGGAAAAGATACCCTTCCTGGACTTCCTATTTACCAGCCAGGTAGGAAATACTGCTCTAGAAATCAGGGTCAGATATATGTGTCAACAGCATCCATGGTTCCAATTGAGGCACCTCATTCCATAATGCTAGGCTCTCCTTTTGAGAAATTTAAGCCCTATCGATTTAAGTAAGTCTCTAAGGGAACAAATTTGGAAATCCCTCTGTTGTGATATTGAGTTTAATATGGAGAAATCAACAACCCAGGATATCAAAACCAATTCTTAACAATAAAAGAACTTCTTGGGTAGTCCCTATCTCTGACCTCAAGATGTACTACAGAGCAATAGGGATAAAAACTGCATGGTATTGGTACAGAGACAGACAGTACAATAATCCCACAGTCTTAAGGACACTTAATCTTTGACAAAGAAGTGAAAAACATACAATGGAAAAAAAAACCCTTCAATAAATGGTGCTGGTCCAACTGGCAGTTTGTATGAAGACAAAATGTAACAGATCCATATTAATAACCTTGCACAAAGCTTAAGTCAAAGTGAATCAAGGACCTTAACATAAAACCAGATACACTTAATTGAATAGAAGAGAAAGTGGAAAAGATCGAACTCATTGGCACAGAGCAAATTCTCTTGAACAGAACAGTAATGACTTAGGCTCTAAGATCAACAATTGTTAAATGGGACCTCATTAAAATGAAAAGATTCTGTAAGGCAAAACATGCAGTCAATAGGATAAAATGGCAATGCATACATTGGGGAAAGGTCTTTACTCACCCTACATCCAATAGAGGTTAAATATCCAAAATATCCAAAAAACGTAAGAAGTAAGACTCCAGAGAACCAAACAACCCTATTAAAAATGGAATACAGAATTAAACAAAGAATTCTCAACTGATGAATCTTGAATTGCTGAGAAAAAATGTTCAACATCCTTAGGCATCAGGGAAATGCAAATCAAAATGACCCTGAGTTTTCACCTCACACCAATCAGAATGGCTAAGATTTGAAATGCAGGTAACAACAGATACTGAGAAGGATGTGGAGAAAGAGGAACACTCCTCCATTGCTGGGGGAACTGCAAGCTGGTAAAACCACTTTGCAAATCAATTTGGCAGTTCCTGAGAAAATTGGAAATAGTTCTACCTGATGACTCGATACCATTACTGAGTATATACCCAAACAATGCTCCAACATATAACAAGGACACATGCTCTACGCAAGTTCATAGCAACCTTATTTGAAATAGCTCAAAGCTGGAAACCAACTAGATGTCCCTCCACTGAAGAATGGATTCAGTAAATGTAGTCCATTTTCAAATTGAATAATATTCAGGTGTTCTAAGATATGAATTTTTCAGGATAATGGATAGAAAGTATCATCCTGAGTGAGTTAACTCAAATCCAAAAGGACATGCATGGTATGTACTCTCTGAGTAGTAGATGTTAGCAAAAAAGTACAGAATACCTCAATATAAGCTAAGGACTGTAAGAAGTGAAACAAGCAGAAAGGCCCAAGTGAACATGCTTCAATTCCATTTAGAAGTGGGAAAGAAAAATTCATTGGAGACAGAGGGAGGGGGAAGGGACTTTGGTGGGAGAAGGAAATGAAACAGGGAAAGGGAAATAGTGTGGGGTCCAAGAGAAAGCCAGCAGAGCCCAAGGAATGAATGGAGATCAGAAGCATGAAGGGGTGGGAGGTAAAGGGACCCTCTAGAAATTATCAGGGACCCCTGAGGTGAGAGAATTTAAGGGCTCAATCCTGGTGTCCTTAGACAAAATGCCCACCATTGGGAAGAGGGATCTCAAAAAGTCCACCTCTAGTTATACAGACAGTGAGTGCCTCAAGTGGAGGGACTGGGTTACTAACACACAGTCAAAAATTCTGACCCAGAAATCTTTCTGTCTGAAAGAACTGCTGGGACAAAAATGGAGAAGAGACTGAAGGAAAGGTGGTCCAATGACAGCCTAACCTGGGATCCATTTCTTAGTGGAGGGTGGACATCAAGGTCTTACACTATTACTGATACTATGATGTGCTTACAGATGGAACCTAGCATGGCTGTCCTCGGAGAGACCCTACCAGTAGCTGACTGAGACAGAAGCAAATACTTAAACCCAACCATTGTATTGAACTATGAAATCCTATGGTTGATTTAGTGGAAGGATTGAAGAAACTGAAGGGGAGAGCAACCCCATAGAAAGCAGTCTCAATTAATCTAGATCCCAAGGAGCTCCCAAGTCTGAGCCACCAACCAGAAGAATACATGGGTCAATCTGATGCCACTGGCACAAATATAGTAGAGGTCTGCCTGGTCAGGTCTCAGTGAAAGAAAATTCCCTTAACCTTTGCGACACTTGAGGTCCCAGGAAAGGGAGATGACCGGTGGAGGTAGAACCCTCTCTGAGGCAAGGGTGAGATAAAATGGGAAAAGAAATTGTGGGAAGAAGACTTGTGTGTGTGTGTGTGGGGGGGGGCAATGACTGGAATGTAAATAAATAAATAAATAAATAAATAAATACTTTCTCCTTTAAACCCATTCTCTTAAATCTTGGTCCTAATAAAATAAAAATAAACAGTTACTCATTTCAAGTAGGAAGAACTAGGGCATAGTCACAATCGAATAACAGCAAAAATAATCTCCACTGCATAAATAACTCCAGTGTCCAATGTCTAGGATCCCTTTGGACCCCTTCCAGGGTAGATTTTCTGACCTGGGTCACTTTTCTCATTCCACACACTGAAGCCTGCAGACTATTCCTAAGCTCAGATTGATTCACTCCATTGCTACTATTGTTCTTGTTGGTCATTGCATGGTAGTGACATCTCCAAAATTCTGGGATCTTTCACTGTAATTGGGTTGCACATTGACCAATAGCCTTTCTGAGTTTTTCTTCCAGGAGTCCAGGCTCTACTACACAGTGCTAAGTCTTAGCTATTCCTCATGGCCCCTTCATTCCTTCAAAACTAGTATCACCCCGACAGTACCAATTTGACCTGCCAGGAAAATGTACAATTTGGCTGCCTCCAGAACAGAGTTTCTGTGTACTAACTTTGAGGAAATACTTCCCAGAAGATTTCATCTTAGTGATGCTTGTGTGTTATTAATGACCTTAAATTTCTTGGATCCCACTGACCAGCATTCATTACCAAACTGTCCCTTTAAATAAAAAGTTCAGGTGCCAACTATATGGAAGTATGTGGGAACATTGGGCAGGTTCTCCAGCAGGGTGTTTATCCTAATAAACATCAAGTGTGTACTACTATTACTCATATCTATGATTGATTATTCTTCACAATATGGTGTGAAAACCGGAAAGGTATCATCACTTCTATAGAAATATTTTTATACCCATTATAAATATTTTTACTAAATTCTCCCATGGCAGAACACCATTGTTAATATCTAAACCTCTGAATTTAAATCCTAATATTATATGTCATTTTTAATTACATTTTTTACAAACCTTAAATAAGTTACTCAGATGTCCATAACACAAACTGCAACACCCCCCTCCCAACTCATCTGGAAACCGCCTATATTTACCAAAAGACATATGTTTACTGAGATCAGTCATTGAAAAGCAAGTTCTTCAAAGGAAGAGTCAAAAGCAATTTTTACATTGAAACCTGTTTTGTCAGTTTTCGTTTCTCAGCATGAAGCCTGGCAGCAAGGTGAACCTGTCAGTGTGTTTGCATTTCTTTGCCTGAAGTGTGTCTGCTAGGTAAACTTGACTCTGAGTTTGCATTTCTCAGCAGGACTCCTAACCTCTCAAAGAAAAACAAGGCCATATTTTTACATATGAAAAGGTTGACTCAGAGGCTGCAGCTTTGGGCTTGGAGAGAAGGGGTTCTGGCTGAATTTGGTTTGCTGGTGCTGAACTGTTTAACATCACCTCCGTCATAGGAACCATAGAATAATAGAGAAGGATATATAAACCTAATGGCTTCCATTATCAATGAAAACAACAGAGATTTACCCTCTAACTGTAAAGCCAACCTGGCCCTTCGATGGTAATCTCCATGGATTTCCTGGAGATGATTTACTTTCTACCAAGCCAGCTGTACTAGGACAGTAGGAAACATGGCAATACAAGTGAGTTCCATGAACAAAATTCCAACCTCTACACTGTTTTGGCTCTGAATTTCTAGATTAGAAATAATGTTATCAACAAGATCCTTCCGGTTTCCATCTGTGCTCAGAGCTGAGCTTGTGTCATAGCTCTCCTTACCCAAATACCAGCCAGGAGTGCTGCAATGTCTGTGAGCACAGGTACATCCACCACTTTCAATTGAAGGAACCTGGGCCAGATCCCTCAGGACACAGGAACAAAGGAGCAGCCTAAGACTGGAACATTCCATTTTTCATCTATGGCCAGAGCTGACCCTATGACAGAGCTCTCCATACACAAATACTGCCCAGAGAGAGCTAGTTTCCCAGGAGTATTGACACACCTGTGAGCACAGGTAAGAACACCACTTATGCTCAAATTCCTGGCCCAAGAGTGACCTGTTCATAGCTATCAGGACACAGAAACCAAGGGATAGGATCCTTCAAGGTTATATCTGCACCCTATAGCTGAACCTGTACCACAGCTCTTCAAATTCAAAGTCCTCCCTGAGAGAACTGGTCTCCCAGGAGTACTGACACACAGGCTTGCAGAAGAGAAAAGCTATAGTTAGATACAGCAAGACCAGCTAACAACAAAGACAATGAGATGGTGAGAGGTAAGAGCAAGAACATAAGCAACAGAAACCAAGGCTACTTGGCATAATCAGAACATAGTTGTCCAACACAGTGAGTCCTGTACACCCCAACACATCAGAAAAGCAAGATTCTAATTTAAATTCTCATCTCATGGAGACTTTAAGAAGGACATAAATAACTCCCTTAAAGAAATACAGGGAAACAGGTAGAAGCCCTTAAAGAGGAAAAACAAAAATCCCTTAAAGAATTACTGGAAAACACAATCAAACAGGTGAAGAAATGGAACAAAACCATCCAGGATCTAAAAGTGGAAATAGAAACAATAAAGAAATCAGAAAGGGAGACAACCCTGGAGATAGACAACCTAAGAAAGAAATCAGGGGTCATAAATGCAAGCATCACCAACAGAATAAAAGAGAAAGAAGAGAGAATCACAGGTGCAGAAGATACCATAGAACACATTGACACAACAATCAAAGAAAATGCAAAATGCAAAAAGCTCTTAACCCCAAACATCCAGGAATCCAGGACACAATGAGAAGACTAAATATAAGGATAATAGGTATAGAAGAGAGCAAAGACTCCCAACTTCAAGGGCCAGTCAATATTTTCAACAAAATAATAGAAGAAAACTTCTCTAAACTAAAGAAAGAGGTACCCATAAACATACAAGAAGCCTACAGAATTCCAAATAGATTGGACATGAAAAGAAATTCCACCCATCACATAACAGTCAAAACACCAAATGCATCAAACAAAGAATGAATATTAAAAGCAGTAAGGGACAAAGATCAAGTAACACATAAAGGCAGACCTATTAAAATTACATCAGATTTCTCACCAGAGACTATAAAAGATAGAAAATCTGGGCAGACGTCACACAGATCTTAAGAGAACACAAATGCTAGCCCAGGCTACTATACCCAGCAAAACTCTAAATTACTATAGATGGAGAAATCAAGGTACTCCATTACAAACCCAAATTCACACAATATCTTTCCACAAATCCAGCCCTACAAAGAATAATAGACGGAAAACTCCAAAACAAGGAGGGAAACTACACCCTAGAAAAAGCAAGAGAGTAATCTTCTTTCAACAAACTGAAAAGAAGATAGCCACAGAAAGTTAATTCCAAATTCTAACAACAAAAATAGGAGGAAGCAACAATCACCAATAAAAAGACATAAAATAGCAGACTACATATGTATACAAAACCCAGGATTTTGCTGCACCTCAGTGTCAAAGACAGAGTAAAGGGCTGGAAAACAAATTTCAAAGACAATTGTCCCAAGTAACAAGCTGGAGTAGCCATTCTAATATCAAATAAAAACTACTTTCTTTTTTTTATTAGGTATTTTCCTCATTTACATTTTCAATGCTATCCCAAAGGTCCCCCATATCCACCCTCCCAATCCCCTACCTACGCACTCCCCCTTTTTGGCCCTAGTGTTCCCATGTACTGGGGCATATAAAGTTTGCAAGTCCAATGGGCCTCTCTTTGCAGTGATGGGCGACTAGGCCATCTTTTGATACATATGCAGCTAAAGACAAGAGCTCCCGGGTACTGGTTAGTTCATATTGTTGTTCCACCTATAGGGTTGCAGTACCCATAGCTCCTTGGGTAATTTCTCTAGCGCCTCCATTAGGGGAGGTGTGACCCATCCAAAAGCTGACTGTGATCATCCACTTCTGTGTTTGCTAGGCCCCGGCATAGTCTCACAGAGAGAGCTATAACTGGGTCCTTTCAGCGAAATCTTGCTAGTGTATGCAATGGTGTCAGCATTTGAAAGTTTATTATGGGATGGATCCCTGCATATGGCAGTCACTAGATGGTCCATCCTTTCGTCACAGCTCCAAATTTTGTCTCTGTAACTCCTTCTATGGGTGTTTTGTTCCCATTTCTAAGAAAGGTTAAAGTGTCCACACTTTGGTCTTAGTTCTTCTTGAATTTCATGCGTTTGGAACGTTGTATCTTATATCTTGGGTATCCTAAGTTTCTGGGCTATTATCCACTTATCAGTGAGTACATATTGTGCAAGTTCCTTTGTGATTGGGTTAATTCACTCAGGATGATACCCTCCAGGTCCATCCATTTGCCTAGGAATTTCATAAATTCACTTTTTTAATAGCTGAGTAGTATTCCATTGTGTAAATGTACCACATTTTCTGTATCCATTCCTCTGTTGAGGGGCATCTGGGTTCTTTCCAGCTTCTGGCTATTATAAACAAGGCTGCTATGAACATAGTGGAGCATGTGTTCTTCTTACCGGTTTGGACATCTTCTGGAGGAGAGGTATTGCTGGATCCTCCGGTAGTACTATGTCCAATTTTCTGAGGAACCGCCAGACTGATTTCCAGAGTGGTTGTACAAGCTTGCAATCCCACCAACAATGGAGGAGTGTTCCCCTTTCTCCACATCCTCGCCAGCATCTGTCACCTGAGTTTTTGATCTTAGCCATTCTGACTGGAGTGAAGTGGAATCTCAGGGTTGTTTTGATTTGCATTTCCCTGATGATTAAGGATGTTGAACATTTTTTCAGGTGTTTCTCTGCCATTCCGTATTCCTCAGGTGAGAATTCTTTGTTCAGCTCTGAGCCCCATTTTTTAATGGAGTTATTTGATTTTCTGGAGTCCACTTTCTTGAGTTCTTTATATATATTGGATATTAGTCCCCTATCTGATTTAGGATAGGTAAAGATCCTTTCCCAATCTGTTGGTGGCCTTTTTGTCTTATTGACGGTGTCTTTTGCTTTACAGAAGCTTTGCAATTTTATGAGGTCCCATTTGTCGATTCTCAGTCTTACAGCACAAGCCATTGCTGTTCTATTCAGGAATTTTTCCCCTGTGCCCATATCTTCGAGGCTTTTTCCAACTTTCTCTTCTATAAGTTTCAGTGTCTCTGGTTTTATGTGGAGTTCCTTAATCCACTTAGATTTGACCTTAGTACAAGGAGATAGAAATGGATCAATTCGCATTCTTCTACATGATAACCGCCAGTTGTGCCAGCACCATTTGTTGAAAATGCTGTCTTTTTTCCACTGGATGGTTTTAGCTCCCTTGTCAAAGATCAAGTGACCATAGGTGTGTGGGTTCATCTCTGGGTCTTCAATTCTGTTCCATTGGTCTACTTGTCTGTCACTATACCAGTACCATGCAGTTTTGATCACAATTGCTCTGTATTACAATTTTAGGTCTGGCATGGTGATTCCACCAGAGGTTCTTTTATCCTTGAGAAGAGTTTTTGCTATCCTCGGTTTTTTGTTATTCCAGATGAATCTGCCGATTGCCCTTTCTAATTCGTTGAAGAATTGAGTTGGAATTTTGATGGGGATTGCATTGAATCTGTAGATTGCTTTTGGCATGATAGCCATTTTTACAATGTTGATCCTGCCAATCCATGAGCATGGGAGATCTTTCCATCTTCTGAGATCTTCTTTAATTTCTTTCTTTAGAGACTTGGAGTTCTTTTTTTTTTTTTCCATTTTTTATTAGGTATTTAGCTCATTTACATTTCCAATGCTATACCAAAAGTCCCCCTTACCCACCCACCCCCACTCCCCTACCCACCCACTCCCCCCCTTTGGCCCTGGCTTTCCCCTGTACCGGGGCACACAAAGTCTGCGTGTCCAATGGGCCTCTCTTTCCAGTGATGGCCGACTAGGCCATCTTTTGATACATATGCAGCTAGAGTCAAGAGCTCAGGGGTACTGGTTAGTTCATAATGTTGTTCCACCTATAGGGTTGAAGATCCCTTTAGCTCCTTGGGTACTTTCTCTAGCTCCTCCATTGGGAGCCCTGTGATCCATCCATTAGCTGACTGTGAGCATCCACTTCTGTGTTTGCTAGGCCCCGGCATAGTCTCACAAGAGACAGCTACATCTGGGTCCTTTCAGTAAAATCTTGCTAGTGTATGCAATGGTGTCAGACTTGGAGTTCTTATCATACAGATCTTTCACTTCCTTAGTTAGAGTCACGCCAAGGTATTTTATATTATTTGTGACTATTGAGAAGGGTGTTGTTTCCCTAATTTCTTTCTCAGCCTGTTTATCCTTTGTATACAGAAAGGCCATTGACTGTGTGAGTTAATTTTATATCCAGCAACTTCATTCAAGCTGTTTATCAGGCTTAGGAGTTCTCTGGTGGAATTTTTAGGGTCACTTATATATACTATCATATCATCTGCACAAAGTGAAATTTTGACTTCTTCCTTTCCAATTTGTATCCCCTTGATCTCCTTTTGTTGTCTAATTGCTCTGGCTAGGACTTCAAGTCCAATGTTGAATGGGTAGGGCGAGAGAGGACAGCCTTGTTTAGTCCCTGATTTTAGTGGGATTGCTTCCAGCTTCAAACCATTTTCTTTGATGTTGGCTATTGGTTTGCTGTAGATTGCTTTTATCATGTTTAGGTATGGGCCTTGAATTCCTGATCTTTCCAAGACTTTTATTATGAATGGGTATTGGATTTTGTCAAATGCTTTCTCAGCATCTAACGAGATGATCATGTGGTTTTTGTCTTTGAGTTTGTTTATATACTGGATTACATTGATGGATTTCCGTATATTAAACCATCCCTGCATCCCTGGGATGAAACCTACTTGGTCAGGATGGATGATTGTTTTGATGTGTTCTTGGATTCGGTTAGCAAGAATTTTATTGAGGATTTTTGCATCAATATTCATAAGGGAAATTGGTCTGAAGTTCTCTATCTTTGTTGGGTCTTTTTGTGGTTTAGGTATCAGAGTAATTGTGGCTTCATAGAATGAGTTGAGTAGAGTACCTTCCATTTCTATTTTGTGGAATAGTTTGTGAAGAACTGGAATTAGGTCTTCTTTGAAGGTCTGATAGAACTCTGCACCTAACCCGTCTGGTCCTGGGCTTTTTTGGGCTGGGAGACTATTAATAACTACTTCTATTTCTTTAGGGGATATGGGACTGTTTAGATGGTCAACTTGATCCTGATTCAACTTTGGTACCTGGTATCTGTCCAGAAATTTGTCCATTTCGTCCAGGTTTTCCAGTTTTGTTGAGTATAGCTTTTGTAGAAGGATCTGATGGTGTTTTGGATTTCTTCAGGATCTGTTGTTATGTCTCCCTTTTCATTTCTGATTTTGTTAATTAGGATTTTGTCCCTGTGCCCTCTAGTGAGTCTAGCCAAGGGTTTATCTATCTTGTTGATTTTCTCAAAGAACCAACTCTTAGTTTGGTTAATTCTTTGAATAGTTCTTCTTGTTTCCACTTGGTTGATTTCACCCCTGAGTTTGATTATTTCCTGCCTTCTACTCCTCTTGGGTGAATTTGCTACCTTTTTTTCTAGAGTTTTTAGATGTGTTGTCAAGCTGCTAGTGTGTGCTCTCTCTAGTTTCTTTTTGGAGGCACTCAGAGCTATGAGTTTTCCTCTTAGGAATGCTTTCATTGTGTCCCATTAGTTTGGGAATGTTGTGGCTTCATTTTCATTAAACTCCAAAAAGTCCTTAATTTCTTTCTTAATTCCTTCCTTGACCAAGTTATAATTGAGAAGAGTGTTGTTCAGTTTCCACGTGAATGTTGGCTTTCTATTATTTATTTTGTTATTGAAGATCAGCCTTAGAACATGGTGATCTGATAGGATGCATGGGACAATTTCAATATTTTTGTATATGTTGAGGCTTGTTTTGTGACCAATTATGTGGTCAATTTTAGAGAAGGTACCATGAGGTGCTGAGAAGAAGGTATATCCTTTTGTTTTAGGATAAAATGTTCTGTAGATATCTGTTAAGTCCATTTGTTTCATAACTTCTGATAGTTTCACTGTGTCCCTGTTTAGTTTCTGTTTCCATGATTTGTCCATTGGTGAAAGTGGTGTGTTGAAGTCTCCCACTATTATTGTATGAGGTGCAATGTGTGCTTTGAGCTTTACTAAAGTTTCTTTAATGAATGTGGCTGCCCTTGTATTTGGAGCATAGGTATTCAGAATTGAGAGTTCCTCTTGGAAGATTTTACCTTTGATGAGTATGAAGTGCCCCTCCTTGTCTTTTTTGATGACTTTGGGTTGGAAGTCAATCTTATCAGATATTAGGATGGCTACTCCAGCTTGTTTCTTCATACCATTTGCTTGGAAAATTGTTTTCCAGCCTTTCATTCTGAGGTAGTGTCTATCTTTTTCTCTGAGATGAGTTTCCTGTAAGCAGCAAAATATTGGATCTTGTTTGTGTAGCCAGTTTGTTATTCTATGTCTTTTTATTGGGGAGTTGAGACCATTGATATTAAGAGATATTAAGGAAAAGTAATTGTTGCTTCCTGTTATTTTTGTTGTTAAAGTTGGCATTCTGTTCTTGTGGCTGTCTTCTTTTAGTTTTGTTGAGGGATTATCTTCTTGGTTTTTCTAGGGCGTGGTTCCCGTCCTTGTATTGTTTTTTTTTCTGTTACTATCCTTTGAAGGGCTGGATTTGTGGAGAGATAATGGGTGAATTTAGTTTTGTCGTGGAATACTTTGGTTTCTCCATCTATGGTAATTGAAAGTTTGGCTGGGTATAGTAGCCTGGGCTGGAATTTGTGTTCTCTTAGTGTCTGTGTAACATCTGACCAGGCTCTTCTGGCTTTCATAGTCTCTGGTGAAAAATCTGGTGTAATTCTGATAGGCTTGCCTTTATATGTTACTTGACCTTTTTCCTTTACTTCTTTTAGTATTCTATCTTTATTTAGTGCATTTTTTGTTCTGATTATTATGTGTCGGGAGGAATTTCTTTTCTGGTCCAGTCTATTTGGAGTTCTGTAGGCTTCTTGTATGTTCATGGGCATCTCTTTCTTTAGATTTGGGAAGTTTTCTTCAATAATTTTGTTGAAGATGTTTGCTGGTCCTTTGAGTTGAAAATCTTCATTCTCATCCACTCCTATCATCAGTAGGTTTGGCCTTCTCATTGTGTCCTGGATTTCCTGGATATTTTGAGTTAGGATCTTTTTGCATTTTCCATTTTCTTTGATTGTTGTGCCGATGTTCTTTATGGAATCTTCTGCACCTGATATTCTCTCTTCCATCTCTTGTATTCTGTTGCTGATGCTGGCATCTATGGTTCCATATTTCTTTCCTAGGGTTTCTATCTCCAGCGTTGCCTCACTTTGGATTTTCTTCATTGTGTCTACTTCCCTTTTTATGTCTAGTATGGTTTTGTTCATTTCAGTCACCTGTTTGGATGTGTTTTCCTGTTTTTCTATAAGGACTTCTACCTGTTTGGTTGTGTTTTCCTGTTTTTCTTTAAGGACTTGTAACTCTTTAGCAGTGTTCTCCTGTATTTCTTTAAGTGAGTTATTAAATTCCTTCTTTATGTCCTCTACCATCATCATGAGATATGCTCTTAAATCCAGGTCTATCTTTTCAGGTATGTTAGGTTGCCCTGGTCTGGTCGAAGTGGGCGTTCTGGGTTCTGATGATGGTGAGTGGTCCTGGTTTCTGTTAGTAGGACTCTTACGTTTACCTTCACCATCTGGCAATCTCTGGAGTTAGTTGTTATAGTTGTCTTTGTTTAGAGATTGTTCCTCTGGTGATTTTGTTACCCTCTATCAGCTGTCGTGGGAGACTAGCTCTCTCCACTGAGTTTCAGTGGTCAGAGCAGTCTCTGCAGGCAAGCTCTCCTCTTTCAGGCAAGGTGCACAGTTATCTGGTGCTTAGACCTCCTCCTGGCTGAAGATGAAGGCCCAAAACAGGATCTTTCCCAGAAGCTCTGTTGCTTTGGCCAGGAAGGTGGCCGGTTGTCTGGAGCCGAAGATGGCGCCGTCTCAGAAGCTCTCTGGCTCTCGCCTGTCCCAGAAACTGCTGGCCTCTGTATTCCACACCCTACCCGTGCAGCCTGCCCTCCCCAGAGTTCCGGAGCCAAGGTGGCTCCTGTGGAGCCTGAGGCAGAAACCTCTCGGGCCAGACAGACCCCTGTGCTCTCACCAGGAATGTGGCCAGTTGTCTGGCGCCTCAGCGATTTCTTTTTATTGTATTATTGTTCTAGCTAACACTTTAGAGTGCCGCGAACTGGCCTTAGTTGCCCCCCCCCATCCGTGGGAGAAATCAGGGTCCCAGTCAGGTGGGCAAAGAGTCAGCGAGAAATGGCAAACAAATACGGGACACAAGAGAGTGTGCTGTATCTGAATATAATGTCAAATTGAGCATCAAGCTTTTCATACAGAAGAGAATAGGGAAGTTTGGTGACACATTGGCAATGTACAATGAGGTTACAGGTTGCTTAATAACTCTTACATAAAACAGAGGAATGCAAATACAAAGATTGACAGGAACTGGGCAATAAAACAACTGAGACAAAGTCAGCTCTATCTAAGGTCAGCTATATTCTTAGAAGCCAGGTGTGACGTCTTTATACTCCCAGGCAAGGGATTTCACACCCAAGTCATGGTTCTAATTATGGAGTTCTGCTCTAGCTAACCTTCTCATGAATAATGCAATACTCTAAAGCCACAGCCTGATCTACTTCCTAAACCATTGTAAATTCCTGTATATGGGAGTGACTTGGCTTTTTTTTCTAAGTGATAGTGTTAGGGGACTTTCTACTAATAAGTAATGTAATCTGCCATACACAACTATAATAAGAATTCTAAACTTACTTTGCTAAACTTGCCCTGGGATATCTAAGTCTATGTAGTAGAGAGTAATGCCTGATTTCATTCACTATCTCTCTTACAATACTAGAGGCAATTCTGAATGTCACTGAATAGGCAACATTCTTACTGAATTCAAAGCCCAGGGTTGGCTCAAGGACTATCTATGGCATTGGTGAAGGCCAGGAAACAAAGTTCGATTTTGCTTAGGTATTTGGCAAATCATTGCTTGGAGACACCTATAATAAAACAATACTGAAAGAAAGTGCACAGATCCATTTGCAAGGACAAGTTTGGAATATTTGTTATACAGGATGCCACAGTTCCAGGAGACTAAGTTTCCATGAACTTTTCGCCTCAGGAGTGCGTCCAGGTTTCTGGTCCTGTCATGCATGTCACTACTGGAGTGGATGTAGCATCAGAGTATTATATTTAATAGGTATGGGAAGAGTGGGCATGCTTGTCTTATCCAAATTTCAGTGGGATTGCTTCAACTATGTCTCCATTTAATTTGATATTGACTGTTGGTTTGTAGTAAATTGCTTTTACTATGTTTAGGTATGAGCCTTGAATTCCTGGTCTCTCCAGTACTTTTAACATGAAAAGGTGTTGTATTTTGTTAAATGCTTTTTCTGCATCTAACGAGATGATCATGTGATTTTTTTCTTTGATTTTATTTATATAGTGGATTATGTTAATGGATGTTCATGTATTAAACCAATCTTGCATCCCTGGGATGAAGCTACTTGATCATGGTGAATGATGGTTTTGACATGTTCTTGGATTTGATTTGCAAGAATTTTATTGAGTATTTTTGCATTAATATTTGTAATCAAGGTTGGTCTAAAGTTCTGTTTTTTTGGTTGGGTCCTTGTGTGGTTAAGGTATCAGAGTAATCATGGCTTCATTGACTGAGTTAAGTAGTGATACTTCTGTTTCTTTTTATAGGATAGTTTGAGGAAAATTTGTATCAGGTCTTCTTTGAATGTTTGGTAGAATTGTGCACTAAATCTATCTGGCTCTGGGCTTTTTTTTTTTTTGGCTGGGAGGTTTTTAATGACTTATTCTATTTCCTTGTGTGATATGGGCCTGTTTAAGTAGTTTACCTGCTCTTGATTTAATTTTGGTATGTGGCATCTGTCTAGAAAACCATCAATTTCATCTAGATATTTCAGTTTTGTTGAGTAAAGCCTTTCATAGTAGGATCTGATGATTTTTTTAATTTCTTTCATTTATGATTTTATTAATTTGGATACTGCCTCTAGGCCCTTTAGTTAGATTGGCTAGTGCTTTATCTATCTTGTTGATTCTTTCAAAGAACCATCTTTTGTTTTGCTGATTTTTGTATTGTTTTCTTTGTTTCTATTTGGTTGAATCCATTTGTCTAATTCCTGCCTTCTACTCCTCTTGGGTGAGATTGCTTCTTCTTCTTTTTTTTTCTAGAGCTCTCAGGTGTGTTATTAAGTTGTTAGTGTAAGATCTCTTCAGTTTCTTTCCCAGGGTACTTAGTGCTATGAACTTTCCTCTTAGCACTGCTTTCATTGTGTCCCATAAGTTTGGATATGAAGTGTCCACATTTTAAGTAGATTCCAGGAAGTCTTTAATTTCTTTTGTTATTTCTTCCCTGACCAAGTTATCATTGAGGAAAGAGATTTTAGGTTCCACGTGTATGTGGGCTTTCTGTAGTTCTTGTTGTTATTGAAGACCAGCCTCAGGCCATGGTGATCTGACAGGATGCATGATATTATTTCTATCTTCTTGTATTTGTTGAGGGTTGTTTTTTTTGTGTGTGTGACCAATTATATGGTCGATTTTGGAGAAGGTACCATGAGGTACTGAGAAGAAGGTGTATTCTTTTTTTTTAGGGTGAAAAGTTCTGTAAATATCAGTAAAATCCATTTGGTTCATAACCTCTCTTAGTTTCACTGTGTCTCTGTTTAGTTTATGTTTCAATGACCTGCTCATTGGTGAAAGTCGGGTGTTAAATACTCCCACTATTATTTTGTGCGGTTAAATGTGTGTTTTGAGTTTTAGTAAAGTTCTTTTATGAATTTGGGTGCTCTTGTATTTGGGGCATAGATGTTCAGAATTGAAACGTTCTCTTGCTGGATTTTCCCCTTGATGAATATGAAGTGTCCTTCTTCATTATGCTTGATAACTTTTGGTTGAAAGTCTGTTTTATTGGATATTAGGATCACAACTCCTGCTTGTTTCCTCAGACCATTTGCTTGGAAGAAGTTTTTCCATCCTTTTACTCTGATATAGTGCCTGTCTTTTTTATTGAGGTGTGTTTCTTATATGAAACAAAATGCTGGATCTTGCATATCAAGTCTGTTAGCTTATGTCTTTTTATAGGTGTGCTGAGTACAGTAATATTGAGAGATATTAAAGAGAGATGACTGTTCCTGATATGTTTGTTTTTGTAGGTGTATTTATGTGATTGTGGCTCTCTGCTTTTGACTTTGATGTGAGATGCTTAATATCTTGTCCTTTCCTTGGTGCAAGTATATTCCTCTTGTTGGAGTTTTCCTTCCAGGATCCTCTATAGGGCTGGGTTGATAGATAGATACTGTTTAGATTTGGTTTTGTCCTAGAATATTTTGATTTCTCCATGCATGTTGGTTGAGAGTTTTGCTGGGTATGGTACCCTGAGCTGGCATTTGTGTTCTCTTCGAGTCTGCAGGACCTCTGACCAGGCTCTTCTGGTTTTCATTGTGTCTGTTGGGAAGTCTGGTGTAATTTTGATAGGTCTAATTTTGCATGTTACTTGGCCTTTTTCCCTTGCAGCTATTAATATTCTTTTTTTGCTCTGTGCATTTCATGTTTTGATAATTATATGATGAGAAGATTTTCTTTTCTGGTCCCATTTATTTAGTGTTCTATAGGCATCTCATAACTTTATGTCCATCTCTTTCTTCAGGTTGGGAAAATTTTCTTCTATAATTTTGTTGAAGACATTTTCAGGTCCTTTGAGCTGGAAATCTTGGTTCTCCTCTATTCTGATCATCCTTAGATCTGGTCTTTACATTGTTTCTTGAATTTCCTGGATGCTTTGGGTTAGGAGTTTCTTTATGTTTTTGAATTTTTTGACAGTTATATCAATCTGTTCTACCATATCTTCTACACCTGAGATTCTCTGTTCTACCTCTTGTATTCTGTTGGTAATAGTTAAATCTGTAATTCATGAGCACGCTCTTAGGTTTTCCATTTCCAGGTTTGCCTCCATTTGTGTTTTTTTTTTTTATTGTTTCTACTTCCACTTTTAGGTATTGGATCGCTTTATTCAATTTCTTGACCTGTTTACCTGTGTTTTCCTGCATTTCTTTCATTGAGTTATTGATGTCCTCCTTAAAAGACTCTATTATCTTCATGAGATAGGACTTTAGGACAGATTCCTGATTTTCAGATGTGTAAATCAGATTCCTGTGTATTCAGTGCTTGCTGTGGTGAGAGAACTGTGTTCTGATGATGCCCACATATTTTGGCTTCTGTTGCTTATGGTCTTGTGCTTTCCTTTCACCATCAGGATATCCCTGATGTTTGTTGATATGTGTGACTGTATGGAGTCTGCCTCTTTTGTCCTCTGGGATATATCGATATATGGAGTCAACTGCTCTGAGTGCAGTGGGTTCTCCAGTATGAATTGTTATATAGAGTTTTCACAGAAGCAGACCAACTAGGGGTCTGCCCCAGCAGCTAGGACCAGGCAGTTTATGGGTTCTTGGATTTGGTTTGCAAGGATATTACTGAGTATTTTTGCATTGATATTCATAAGGAAATTTTGTCTGAAGTTTTCTTACTTAGTTGGATCTTTGTGTGGTATCAGTGTAACTCTGGCTTAAAATGAATTGGGTAGTATCCTTTTTGTTTCTATTTTGTGGGATACTTTGAAAATTGTTAATATTAGGTCTTCTATGAAGTCCTGATAGAATTCTGCACTAACCCCAACTGGTCCTGGGCATGTTTTGGTTAAGAGATTTTAATGACTTCCTCTATTTCTTTAGGTGTTATTGGACTGTTTAGATGGTTGATCTGATCCTGACTTAACTTTGATATTTGGTGTCTATCTAGAAGATTGTCATTTTAATCCATATTTTCCAGTTGTGTTGAGTATCGACTTTTACAGTAGGATCTAATGACTTTTTGAATATCCTTAGTTTCTGTTGTTATATCACACTTTTCATTCCTAATTTTGTTAATTTAGATACTGTCTATGCCCTATGGATCTCTATTGTTGATTTTCTCAAAGAACCAGCTCAAGGTTTTGTTGATTCTTTGTATAGTTCTTTTGTTTCTTCTTGGTTGATATCAATCCTGGGTTTGATTACTTCCTGCCATCTACTCCTCTTGGGTGTATTTGCTTTTTTGTTGCTGTTCTAGAGCTTTCATATGTGGTGACAGGCTGCTAATGTATGCTTTCCCCTGTTTTTTTTGTTTTTGTTTTTGTTTTTTGTTTTTTTTGGATGCACTCAGAGCTATGGGTTTTCTTCTAAGCACTGTTTTCACTGTGTCCTATAAGTTTGGGTATGTTGTGGCTTTATTTTAATTAAGTTCTAGAAAGTATTTTATTTCTTTCTTTATTGTTTTCTTGACCAGGTCATTATTGAGTAAGGAGTTATCTAGCTTCCATGTGTATGTTGGCTTTCTGTTGTTTTTTGTTGTTGTTATTGAAGATATGCTTTAGTCCATGGTGATCTAACAGGTTGCAAGGGATAATTTCAATCTTCTTGTATCTGTTGAGGCCTGTTTTGTGACTGATTATATGGTCAATTTTGGAAAAGGTACCATGAAGTGCTAAGAAGAAGCATTCTTCTTATACTCTTTGTTTTTGGATGAAACATTCTATAGATATCTGTTGAGTCCATTTGGTTCATAACTTTTGTTAGTTTCACTGTGTCTCTATTTAGTTTCTGTTTGCATGAACTGTCCACTGATAAGAGTGGGGTGTTGAAATCCCCCACGATTATTATTTGAGGTGCAGTGTATGCTTTGAGCTTTAGTAAAGTTTCTTTTTATGAATGTGGTTTCCCTTGCATTTGGAGCATAGAAGTTCAGAATTGAGAGTTCTTCTTGGTAGACTTTTTCTTTGATGAGTATGAAGTGTCTTTCCTCATCTTTTTTGACTACTTTTGGTTGAAAGTGGATTTTATCCAATATTAGAATGGCTACTCCAGCTTATTTCTTGGGACCATTGGCTTTGAAAATTTTTTCGAGCCCTTTATTCTGAGGTAGCGTCTGTGACACTGAGGTGTGTTTCCTGAATGCAGCAAAATCTGGGTCCTGTTTATGTATCCAGTCTGCTATTCTATGTCTTTTTATGCGGAATGGCAATGCTTGATGTTAAGAGATATTAAGGAAAAGTGATTGCTGCTTCCTATTATTTCTTTAGTTATAGATGGAACTAAGTCTGTGTGCTTTTCTTTTTTCAGGTTTGTTGAAAGAAGATTACTTTATTGCTTTTTCTAGGGAGTAGTTTCCCTCCTTATGTTCGAGTTTTTCCATCTTATCTTATGTAGGTCTGGATTTGCTGGAAGATCTTGTGGATCATGGGATATCTTGGTTTCTCCTTCTATGGTAACTGAGAGTTTTGTGGGGTATAGTAATTTGGGCTGGCATTTGTGTTCTCTTAAAGTCTGTATAACATCTGCCCAGGATCTTTTTATAGTCTCTTTGCCTTTTATAGTCTCTGGTGAGAAGTCTGTTGTAATTTTGATAGGTCTGCCTTTATTACTATTATTTGAATTTTTCCCTTACTGTTTTTGATACTGTCCCTTTGTTTTGTACATTTGGTGTTTTGATTATTATGTGATGGGGGGAATTTCTATTCTGGTCCAGTCAGTCTACTTGGAGTTCTGTAGACTTTTCTTATGTTGATGGGCATCTCTTTCTTTAGTGTAGGGCTGTTTTCTTCTATAATTTTGTTGAAGATATTTACTGGCCCTTTAAGGTGGGGATCTTTGCTCTCTTCTATGCCTATTGTCCTTAGATTTGGACTTCTTATTGTGTCCTGGATTTCCTGGAGGTTTTGCTGTAGGAGCTTTTAGCATTTTGCATTTTCTTTGACTATTGTCTCAGTGTTTTCTCTGTTATCTTCTGCACCTGAGATTCTCTTTCTATTGCTTGTATTCTGTTGGTGATGCTTGTATCTATGGCTCCTGATCCTTTTTTCTAGGTTTTCTACCTCCAGTGTTGTCTTACTATGTGATTTCTTTATTGTTTCTATTTTCATTTTTAGATCCTGGATTGTTTTGTACAATTTTATCACCTTTTTGGTTGTATTTTCCTGTAATTCTTTAAGGGATTTTAGTGATCCCTCTTTAAGGACATCTACCTGTTTCCCTGTGTTCTCCTGTATTTATTTAAGGGAGTTATTTATGTCATTCTTAAATTCCTTTATCATCCTCATGAGATGTGATTCTACATCAGAATCTTACTTTTCCATTGTGTTGAGGTATCAAGTGCTTTCTGTGGTAGAAATCTCTGTTCTTAGAATTGGGAACAAAACACCCATGGAAGGAGTTACAGAGACAAAGTTTGGAGCTGTGATGAAAGGATGGACCATCTAGAGACTGCCATATCCGGGGATCCATCCCATAATCAGCTTCCAAACGCTGACACCATTGCACACACTAGCAAGATTTTGCTGAAAGGACCCAGATATATCTGTCTCTTGTGAGACTATGCCGGGGCCTAGCAAACACAGAAGTGGATGCTCCCAGTCAGCTATTAGATAGATCACAGGGCCCCCAATGGAGGAGCTATAGAAAGTACCCAAGGAGCTAAAGGGATCTGCAACCCTATAGGTGGAACAACATTATGAACTAACCAGTACCCCGGAGCTCTTGACTCTAGCTGCATATGTATCAAAAGATGGCCTGGTCGGCCATCACTGGAAAGAGAGGCCCATTGGACTTGCAAACTTTATATGACCCAGTACAGGGGAACACCAGGGCCAAAAAGTGGGAGTGGGTGGGTAGGGGAGTGGGTGGGGGGAGGGTATGGGGGACTTTTGGGATAGCATTGGAAATGTAAATGAGGAAAATACCTAATAAAATATTAAAAAAATAAAACAGTGACTCTCATTTAGAAGGGAATGAGAGGGATAGTTTGTTCTGGAGCCAAATCCAGCGAACCATAACCATGTTACCCCAAATTCCATGCTCCAAGTTGAAAAATACTTTAATGAAGTTTTTATAATAAGTAAACAAAGGAATTCCTAAATAAAGGGTCTTACAGCCAACCATTAGACTGAATTCAGAGATGCCTATGGATTAATTAGGGGAAGGATTGAAAGAACTGAAGAGGATGACAACCCCATAGGATTGTCAACTAACCTAGACCGCTGAGAGCTCCCAGAGAGTAAGCTACCAACCAAAGCACATACACAAGTTGGTCTGAGGCCCCCTCCCCAGAAGGACTGCCTGGTCTGGCCTCAGTAGGAAAGGATGCACATAATTATTTGAGGCTCCAAGGAAGAGGGTTGCCTAGGGTCAGGGGGAAGAGAGGGAGCATCCTTGCAGAGGCAAAGGGTAGGGGAATACGATGAAGAACTGGTGGTGGGGAGGTGTGTGAGAGAGACAATGTCTGAAATGTAACTAAATAAAATAATTAATTGAAAATATAAAAAATCTCTGTTCTGAAGATGCCAAGTAGCCTTAGTTTCTGCTGGTAAGGGTCTTGTGCTTGCCTTTCATCATCTGGTTATCTCTGATGTTAATTGGTCTTGACATCTCTGGCTGGAGATTGTCCCTCCTGTGGGCCTGTAAGCCTGTGTTTGCACTCCTTGGTACCAGCTCTCTTCTCTTGGGACCTGTGTACAGAGAGCTGTAAAATAGCCCCAGCTCCCAGGTGCAAATTGAACCTGGAAGGATCCTGTCCCACAAGTTCCACTATCCCTGTGCCCTATGCTTCTGGACTGTCCTGCCTTCTGAGCATGGGAGAAAGATCATTCCTGTGAGACCAGCTTTTTCCTAGCAGGACCTGTATACAGAGGGCTGTGGAACAGCCCAAATCCTGGGTGCTGTTGCTTAGGTTCTTGAACTTGCCTTTTCCCATCTGATTGACTGTGGTGTTAGCTGGCCTTGCTGTAAGAGTACTGTGGCTTGCCTCTCCTGCAAGCCTGTGTGCCAGTATTCCTTGGAGACCAGTTCTCTCTGGGAGGAATTTGGGTATGGAGAGCTGTGGCACAGGGTCAGCTCCAGGGCTCAGCCAGAAAGCCGAAGGATCCTGTTCCCAGCTGTTCCTTGATTTCTGTGTTCTGGTGGCTCTCACAAGTCCCTCTTGGGCCAGGAATTTGGGCACAATCCCACCAAGTTTGGAGGACTGCTCCTCTTTCTTCACATCCTCATCACCACCTGCTGTCACATGAGTTTTTGATCTTTGCCATTCTGACTTGAGTGAGGTGGAATCTCAGAGTTGTTTTGATTTGCATTTCCCTGATGATTAAGGATGTTGAACATTGCTTTAGGTCCTTCTTGGCCATTTGATATTCCTCAGTTGAGAATTATTTATTTAGTTATGTACCCCATTTTTAATTGGGTTATTTGGTTCTCCGGAGTCTAACTTCTTGAGTTCTTTGTACATATTGGATATTAACACTCTATTGGAGGTAGGGTTGGTAAAGATCTTTCACCAGTCTATGGTTGCTATTTTGTCCTATTGACAGTGTCCTGTGGCTTACAAAAGCTATGCAATTTTATAAGGTCCCTATTGTCGATTTTTGATTTTAGAGCATTAACCAATGGTGTTTTTTTCAGGAAATTTTCCCCTGTGCTCATGTGGTCAAGGCTCTTCTCCACTTTCTCTTCTATTAGTTTCAGTGTATCTGGTTTTATGTGGAGGACTTTGATCCACTTGGACTTGAACTTTGTACAAAGAGATAAAAATGGATTGATATGCATTTTTCTACATGCTGACCTCTAGTTGAACCAGCAATATTTTTTAAAAAATGCTGACTTTTGCTTCTGGTTTCGATCTGCACCCAGACTTGATCCTGTGACACAGTGCACATGAAGCTGATCTACATATCTCCATACCCAAATACCACTGGAAGAGACCTGGTCTCCCAGGAGTACTGACATACCTGTGAGCAAATGAAAGACCACCAGTTCTGCTCTGAGGGACTGGTCCAGAGCCCTAAGGACACAGAAAAAGAGGAGCTGCCTGGGACAGAATCCTTTCAGTTTCCATCTGCACCTGTAACTGATTCTATGCCACAGCATCCTGTGCTGATCCTGTGCTATAGTTCTTGATACCCAAATACTGCTTGAAGAGAGTTGGTCTCCCAGAAGTTCCGACACTCCCTCCTAGCAATCCAAGGGACAAACACACCAACCAGAGTACACATGGAAGGATCCACGGCTCCAGTTGCATATGCAGCAGAGTATGGCCTTGTCTAGCATCAATGGGAGGAGAGGTCCAAAATCATCAGGAATATGAAAATCAAAACAACCTTGAGATTCCATCTCACACCAGTCAGAATGACTTGGATCAAGATCGCAGAAGACAGCAGATGCTGGAGAGGTTGTGGAGAAAAAGGAACACTCCTCCATTGCTGGTGGAATTGCAGGATTGTTTATCTACTTTGAAAATCAATCTGTTGGTTCCTCAAAATTTTGGAAATAATTCTACCTGAAGACCCAGCTTTACAACTCTGTGGCATATACCCAAAAGATTCTCCAACGTATAATAAGGACAAGTTCTCCACTATTTTCATAGCAGTTTTACTCATAATAGTCAGAATCTGGAAACAGCCTGAATGTCCCTCAATAAAAAAAAGGATACATAAAGAGTTATACTCTATTAAAAATTATTACTTCGTGAATTTTGCAGGAAAATAGATGGAACTAGGAATTATAATCCTGAATAAGGTAATCCAGATCCAAAAGGACACACATGGTATGTATTCACTGATAAGTGGATATTAACCCAAAGGTTCAAGATACCCATGATACTACTCACAGACCATATGAAGTGTAACAAGAAGGAAGACCAATCTATGAATGCTTCAATCCTACTTAAAAGGGGAAACAAAAAAAAACACAGGAGGTAGAGGGAGAGAGGAATTTGGGACGGAGAGAGAAGGGTTGGAATTGAACAGTATCTGGTATGGGGAAAAACAGGAAGAAATCCAGAAGGTCAGGAGAATGAACAGAAATATGTAACAGTGGAGGATGGGGGAAGGGATAAATCAATAGAAAAACCCAGACACCAGAAAAGTGAGAGATTACCAGAACCCAGTGGAGATAACCTTAGCCAAAATATCCAACAGAGAAGCAGTAGAAACTGAAGAGAACTCATCCAGTAGATAGGCATGGCTCCCATTTGATGGATGGGTCCACCCAACCATCTCAAAATTTTAACCCAGAATTGTTCCTCTCCAAATGAAAGACAGGGACAAAAGTGGAGCAGAGAATAGAGGAAAGGTCATACAGACACTGCCCCACCTAGGGATCCATCTTTACTGTAGACACTAAACCATGACATTATTGTTAATGCTCAGAAATGCTTCCTTCCAGGAGCCTTGTATGGCTGTCCCCTGAAAGCTTCTGCCAGCACCTGACTAATTGAGATGCAGATACTCAGAGTCAATCATTGTACTGAGCCCAGGGACCCTAGTGGAAGATTTAGGGGAAAGAAAGAACAGTATGTATGTAGAAAAGTGAAAATAGATCCATATTTTTCATGCTGCATAAAGCTCAAGTCCAAGTGGATCAAAAATCTCTACTTATTAAAACCAGATACACTGAACTAATAGAAGAGAAAGAGGAAAAGGGCCTTGAGCTCATTGGCACAGGGGGTAATTTCCTAAACAGAACTCCAATGGCTCACACTCTAAGATCAAGTATTCATAAATGGGACCTCATGAAACTGGAAAGTTTCTGTAAGGCAAAGGACAGAGTCAATAGGACAAATCAGCAACCTAGTGATTGGGGAAAAAAAAAACATCACTAACCCCACATCCTGTAGAGGGCTAATATCTAAAATATACAAAGAAATTAAGAAGCTAACCACCACAAAAACCAAACAACCCAATCAAAAATGGGGAATAGAACTAAACAGAGAATCACAACTGAGGACTCTTGAATGGTCGAGAAGCACCTGAAGAAATGCCCAAAATCCTTAGTGATCAGGGAAATACAAATCAAAATGAGCTGAGATTCCACCTTACACTAACCAGAATGGCTTAGATAGAAAAATGCTGGTGACAGCAGATGTTGGCAAGAATGTGGAAAAAGAGAAACACTCCTCCATTGGTGGTGGGATTGCAAACTGGTACAACCACTCTTGAAATCAATCTAGAGGTTACTCAGAAAATTGGAAATAGACCAAACTGAAGATTCAGCTATATACCACTTTTGCTCATATACCCAAAAGATGCCCCACCATGCCACTGGGGTGCATGTTCTACTATATTCATCATGTCCTTGATTGTGATAGCCAGAAGCTAGAAACAATCCAGATGTACCACAACAGAAGAATGGATACAGAAAATATGGTTCATTTACACAATGGAATGCTACTCAGCTATTAAGAACAAGGACATCTTGAGAGTTGCAAGCAAATGGATGGAACTAGAAAATATCCTGAGTGAGGTAACTCAGACCCAAAAGAACATGAATTGTATGTACTCAATAATAAGTGAATATTAGACAAAAAAGGGCAGAATACCCAAGATGCAGTTTACAGAGCTCAAAAAGATTAACAGTCAGAGGGCCCAAGTGAGAACACTTCAATCCCATTTGAGATGGAGAAGAAAGAAATCACAGGAGGGTGGAGGGAGGAATGGACCTAGGTGAGAATGGGGCCAGAGAGGGGGGACGGGTACTTGATCAGGTATTGGGTTGGGGAAATGGACTGAAGCCCTGAGGGCCAGCAGAAAGAATCAAAACAGGAACCTCTGGAGGTAGGAGGTGGGGCGACCCTCCAGAATGTAGCAAAGACCTGGGAGATGAGACACGCTGAGGACTCAAAGGGGAAGGTCTTAGATGAAATGCCCTACAGTGGGCAATGGGAACTTATAGAATCCACCTCCATCAGAAAGATAGGCTATCAAGTGAGGAGTGGGGTTGCCATCCCACAGTCAAGGGTTCTGACTCATAATTTTCCTGTATGAAAGAAATGCAGGGACAAAAATGTAGAAGTGCCTGAGGAAAAGAAGAGGCCCAAGGTAGGATCCAGCTCAAGGGAAGGCCCCAAGACCCGATACTATTACGGAGGATATGGAGTGCTCACAAAAAGGGACCTATTATGACTGCCCTCTAAAGACTCAATTAGCAGACAAAAGAGTCAGATGCAGATATTTACACTCAACCAATGGACTGAAGCTGCTGCCCTCCATGGTTAAATTAGGGAAAAGCTGGAAGAAGCTGAGGAGGGCAACCCTATAGGTGGAACAGCAATCTTAATTAACCTGGATGTTCAATATTTCTCAGACACTAGACCACCAACCAGGCAGCATACAATAGCTGATTTGAGCCTCCCAACACATATGCAGCAGAGGACTGTCGGGTCTGGGTTCAGTCAGTGAAGACACACCTAAACCTCAAGAGAGTGGAGGCCCCATGAATGGAGAGATCTGGTGGGTGGAAGGTAGGGTGATGGGGACATCCTCCTGGATATGGGGAGAGCAGGTATGGGATGTGGAACAATAGGCAGATGGTGTACTGGGAGGGTGATACAATATGGAATGTAAAAAAAAATGATAAAATTTAAAAAAATCTCTTCCATAAGCCTCATTTATTTAAACAGAAATGTTGGTAACAAAGTTAAGAGCAAGAGGTGATGATTCAATCCAAAAATACAACATCTTCTAGACAGAACAAGCTTTACATTTATATGAACTCACAAAAACTGGAATAGCCTGCTCAAGACCTTCACATGCTCAAATTAGAAATAATTGTAGTAAGTGGAAGGGGAAATGTGTATAAACTTCTATAGATAATAAAAAATTATTTATAGCTGAAATTTTCTCAGAAACAGAAAATCAGTTCTCTTGAAGGGCATGCCACTACATATATCAATCACTCTTCAGGGCAGGTCATATATGCAGAAGGAGCTGAGCAACATAAAATGAAATCAATGTCTTTTTTTTTTGTCTAGTTTGTGTTTTGTTTTTGTTGTTTCATATATTTTTGTATTATAAGGCTTTTGTTTTGGTGTTTTGATTTTTGTGCATATTATACATAAGTGTAGGCTTGTATATCACATATCTATATATGTATGTACATATGTATGTATTTGTATATGTGTAAATATATAGAAAGAATGGAGGGATTACCTGAAGTTTTATTTGTAGGTGTGTTGGAAAGATAAAGAAAATATGATTTAAAGAGAGAAAAAGGTGCAATCAGGTTATTATAAGAAAAAAATTGATGAAAGTAATTCATGAATAAAAATTCTAAAACATGGCTATATTTTCACCATCTGTCATATGTATATTGAAGGTTATTATTTGAAGTGTCAAACTTAAGAGAAGATTGTCCTTCGAACTGATTGTTTTAAAATGTACAATTATTTATGGAATTTCTATGGTAAAATGCACTAGTTGATTGATATATTAAATGGTATGAATGGAGGAATTTTACAATTTGAAAGAAATTATTACGAGCTGGTAATACAGCTGCAGAGTACATTACAGTCAGAAACTATAGACAAGAAATGCTTTTACCTTTTTTCCTAAAGAAACAATGAGGTTGAGGACCACAATATAAACAGAGATCGCCATGCCACCTATCACCCTCAAGTCTTGAATCATTCTTTCATGCCCATGTAATATTTTCCTGGCCAATTTACGAGTGTATCATAAAGTGAGCTATGAATACAATCAAACATTACAGGGAAGCTGAAAAGTTGATTTACTTTACGATTTAAAGTGTATCAGGTGCTTTAAGGAAAGTAGCTGTCTTCTTTTTTATTAGGTATTTTCCTCATTTACATTTCCAATGCTAACCCAAAAGTCCCCCATACCCTCCCCCCAACTCCCCTACCCACCGACTCCCACTTTTTGGCCCTGGCGTTCCCCTGTACTGGGGCATATAAAGTTTGCAAGTCCAATGGGCCTCTCTTTCCAGTGATGGCCTGTCAGAGAACATCCCATGAGAAAGTGAGCCCTTCACAATCTCCCTAACAGGCCAAATGGCCTTGTGCTAAGAGCTGGTTATCACCCACTTCCTCCTTATTCCATTCCTGACACCTAAGGCTGTAAAATTTGAATACAGTCCCCTCTTCCCTATCTCTTCCTGAGTTCCTATGACATCCAAGGACATGAGTTACACCTGAGCCCAGCTTGATACACAAGGCTGTCAAGGAGGGTCAATGTTCCGGAGATAAGATGCAAAGTACCCGCTGCCTGGCGCCTGACTTTGGCCCCCATGTCAGCAGTTTCCCACTTCTTTGTTTTTCTCCCTCGACCCCTCCCATATTCCCTGCGATGTATGCTTTAAAGAGAAGGCACCTCAGCATAATAAATGAGACCTCGATAGATACACCTCCTGGTCTCCTATTTCTCTTTTTCTTCCTCCCATCTCCTTCCAGGTTTGTGGTCCCCCTCGCACCCATGAATAACTGAATCCCGCGGGAAGGGATAAGTGGCGCCTGACGTGAGGGCAAGGTCCGGATCGTAATTCCTATCGGTGGAGGTTCCAGAGAAGTTCGTCGTGACCCCAAGAATTTAGAAGTAGTGAAGGACCCCTTCCGCTGCTCATGGAAGAGCGAGAAGTCCTTTGTGAGTTGAGTCATCTCCACTTCAGGTTATGGGAAATAAGCTATCTAAAGAGGCAGCCTTCATCAAAGGTTTAAAGATAGCTCTCAGGGAAAGGGGAGTACAAGTTAAAAAGAAAGATTAGATAGACTTTTTATTTTCATAGACCAGGTATGTCCATGGTTTATTATAGATGAAGCAGAGATAGTTGTAAAAAATGGTGAAAGGTAGGTAGAGATTTAAATGATAAACTAGCTAATGAGGGTCCCGATGCTCTCCCTGCAACTGTCTTTTATTATTGAGGAGTAACTATCAGAAGCAGCCACTGTGCCTCCTCTCCCTTCTCTGGCAGCTTTCCCAGAAGAAGGAGATAAAGAATTAGACATGAAAGAGAGAAAATAAGTTTCAGAAAAGCAGTAATCCTTTGTTTGGGACCTTTTAGCAAAAAAGAGAAAAAATGAAAATAAGCTATTTCAGAGCTCTCCTGGGAACAGAAGGAAAACGGGAGATGTCCTGCTTCCTCTCTGGCTCCTATGGAGATATTCTTAGCTCTGGTTAGGATATATGTGTCCCTTTGAGACACCAAGTTCTATTCCCTGTCTGTCTATTGTCTGGTTTTGGTGCACCAAATTGTCCATAAGCCTGTCAATTCATGTTTGTTTTTGTTTTGTTGTGTGAATGATTGTTGTTCTGTGTTTCATGTTGAAAAATATAAATGGTTAAAACTTTATCTGCTGGCTGTCCATCCTTTGATTTAGTTTAACTTGTTTAAAAAGTCTCAATTTGCACAGCACAAACTGATAAGTTAGCTGCACTGTGGCTGAGAGTCAAGTACAGCTAGAAAAGCCCTGCTGAGTGCCGATTGCAAACAGAGCTCTTAAAAGGGCAGGCAGCCTTTTGCTTGTAACAGAAAGTTAGCTTAAAATTGAGAACTCAGGGTTAGAGTCATTCTAAACAACATGAACTGAAAGAATCCAGGAGGAGCCCCTCACTCAGGCCTCAGGACAATAGCGGACACCCAAGAACTCACGACAAACCGAGCTTGTTACAAACCACATGAGGCTTTATTTGGGGAAAGCCAGAGCTCTGGGTACAACTCATATCCCACGCAGGGCTAGAGGAGTCGACCTCGAGGGGAAAGAGTTCCCAGTTTTTATAGGCCCTCGGGGAGGAAAGGAGAAGGGGGAGATTAGGGGATTTCCAGATCTAAACAATGTCTATTCTCAAGAAATGGGTATGGGAGGGGTACAAGGAAAGAGTCTAATGAAGGTGCAGCAATGGGCACACACCTGGTCAGAACATTGGCAGACACACAGGTTCAAGGAGTGGCCAGAGCATTGTGCACCTCTATTTTTCTAAATCAGTGAAGCTAGTTCTGCTAACACTGACGTCTATCTTGCCAATTTCAGTACTTCTGTGTCCTTTTACATTCTGCCAGGATCTTTCAAACAATCACAAGAAAACAGGTCTTTAAGGATATTTCAAAATAGGGATAATCTTTGGGCCAGGACTCCTGCAAAGCGTTCAGATTGAGAAAAGTTTGCATTTGGGTTGAGGCTGAGCTCGGAGGGGAGCAGCCTCAGTGTGGCTTGTGTGGCACTTCTTTTGTTTTACAAGCCATGGCTAGGGAAACCTGGAACTTCAGCTCTCCTTCCCTTTCTTTTAGGTGAAAGAGCCTTGTTACAGACCTAGCCAGATGTTGTTCTAAATAAAGTTTAAATTCAAAGTTTATAAAAGGTCAATCAGGCTGTGGAATTTATCAAGACATTGAGATTTGACTTGCCTACTTTATATAAAGTTATAGTGTACAGAGTTTGCTTATAAGTGTCTTTTCCTTGTTCCAAACAGCCATTAATTTGATTATTGCAGAATATTGATGTTTGATCTATTGCATACCATCATATTAAGTAAAATTGATAATCATTATCCTAAGATAGTTTAAAAATTATTTTTATGCATGCTTGTATATCTTCTATAAATTCATGCATGCACGCATCCCATTTACTGTGTTTAAAAACAGCCCTTCTATGAGAGAAAGTATATGTGAATTGAATCACATGCTTATTCTTTTGAGTTTTCTCCTGCTTCAGCACAGATAATTAAATTGTGTGCTGTAGATGGTGTTTAAAAATGTTGAACAATCAAACTTTAAGTTGTATATTAGTAGTCAATATTATATCTCAGAGCTTGCAATTGATTATGTGACTTATAAGAAAAAATACTGTTCCTTTAAGAAGATTGTTTTTGGGCAGTTAAGAAATTGTCCTGGCTTGCCTAGAAAAGACCCCCAGGATTTGGTTTTGTGTTATAGAGGTTTACATAAAGCTTTAACTGATAAAAATTACAGATAGCTCCTAAAAAGATACAAACTCAGGATCCTTATAATTATTGGGGTTTTAGACTTACTTATCAAGCTGTTTTTCTCTAGAAGATAGTTATTCACAAAGACAACTTAAGGACTTTCTCTTATTTCTGATTAATAAATAAATAAATTATACACATGTGACTTTAATTACTTTTCAAGCATTCTAGTTACAATCTCTCTTCAAGAGAAACAATTGAAAGTGTAATTAGGCACTGTACATGTTATATTGAAACTTACTATAACAGTCCAGTATTTAAGTGGTTTTGTCAACAACTTTATAATTCTCAAAGACAAGGTATTATAGAACTTTAAAATTCTATCTTCTTAAAAACAAACAAAAGGGGGAAAATTATACCCCCATGCACATTATTTAAATTATACTTTTATTTTTAAGAATTTTGAAATTTATATGTCAAAGAACTTAATAAATGCCTTATAGTATCTTAAAACTAGATATAATCATGTCTAGGTGAGATGAAAAGGATCCACTTATTGATGCATGGCATTATCCTGAACAGAAAGTTATTATGGGAAAAAGGGGGCAGTGTTTCTGTTTTATCCACAGAATGCTGCAGAAGCATGCTAGCTTCCAAAATGATTCCTGTGACAGACTGACCTGTGAGTTCATGAGTGCCCTGGCAGTGATGACAAGAATGCTGTGTTGAGTGCACAAAAAAAGAGGAATCAGGGAGAGCAGCCACTTGCAAACAAGATGAAGAAACGTCCTATCTTCGCCATGGGCTACAGCAAGGAGAGCCAACCTGGTGTCAATTTGAGGACAACTATAAATGAGGACTCGTGAGGCAGAGAGACTGCTACAGTGTATTTAACAAGATTTCATCACAGGCACTGTTTTTGGCCATTCAGGCTAATTCCCCTATACCTGTGAAGGCTTTTGTACCTTGCATATATGCTATATTGTTAGATAATTTTAAGAGTTAAGATCACCAATCTTGACAAGTCTTTTCATATTCATTGTAATTGTTGTCAATTAACTAATTGTGTAGAGCCTAATTTAGATATGGAATTTGCTGTTATGATTTTGTTAAAGAGACCTGCTTATGTTTTGCTGCCTGTTAGAGTTAGAGAATGATCCTTGGTTTAAAAATGTGAGAATGCAAACTTAGAAAAGGTCAAATGAGCAATTTTAAGGTGTACTGCTTTAATTGCAATTTTAACTTCAGTATCTATCACAGCTTTAGATCAACAGCTGCATACTACTCATTTTGTTAATGATATGCATAAGAATATTAGCAACTTATTGTAGATAAAAATTGGAGGCATAGGTTAATGTCTTAGAAGTAGTGGTCTCAACAATAAGACAGGATATAACAAATATTAAGGCTACAAAGAGAAATTTCAGCTACTAGAAGAGTGTTGTTTTTACTCTGACAAGACTGGCTTAGTTCAAGATAGCATAGACAAAGCTAGAGCTAGTTTAGAAGAGAGAAAACATAAGAGAGAGAAACAAGAATATTGGTATAAAAATTGGTTTTCTACTTCACCACCTTACTTCCCAGCCTTTTGGGATCTTTCATGGGTATTTTGCTGCTTTTGTCTTTTGTCCCCTGGGCCTTTAAAAACTTAACCAGTTTTGTGTAGTCACAGATTGAAGCTGCTTTAAGTAAGCCGGTTGCAGTCCACTACCATCAGCTGGATATCCAGGACTCAGACAAAGAAGATCGTCCTTCCACCAAGGCAGAAACAACGACTCGTCTCCAATTTTCCACCCTTGCTGCTAATGCAGAGTCCCCTTGGTACCTCAGGCTTTGGAGACAATAGGGACGAAAAGGGGTGACATCCAGCTCTTACTATAGCTTGAGAGCCACAAATTGTGGTGTTTCAGATGGCATAATTCTTGTAGAGGTCTTACTGAGTCTGAGGTTGACAATTCTCCTACAGGAGCTGCACAGAACTCAGAACTGTGGACGTTGGTTTGTGATAATACAAATCTGGTATGAGCCCAGCATGGGTGCAAACTAAGTATTGCAGGGGAAGGTCCATATAGACCATTTCTGAGTTCCCTGAGAGACAAACCCGGTTTTGATGGAGGTTGGTATCTAGTTTCAATTACAAGTAAATAAATTTTTCTAAGGCTCTGCCTCCCCTCCCCAAAAGATATCAAGAGCCACACGTGTGGGTCTGTGACAGCACCCACGGGAGGAATCGGGTCAATGTCCCCCCAGCCATAGTAATGTCCACTCATCTAATGAGAAGATTATTTGGTCACCTCAGTTAAGTGTGGCCTTATTAAATTTAATTCAGAAGGGGGAGATGTCAGAGACCATCCCATGAGAAAGTGAGCCCTTCACAATCTCCCTAACAGGCCAAATGGCCTTGTGCTAAGAGCTGGTTATCACCCCCTTCCTCCTTATTCCCTTCCTGACACCTAAGGCTGTAAAATTTGAATACAGTTCCCTCTTCCCTATCTCTTCCTGAGTTCCCATGACATCCAAGGACATGAGTTACACCTGAGCCCAGCTTGATACACAAGGCTGTCAAGGAGGATCAATGTTCGGGAGATAAGATGCAAAGTACCTGCTGCCTGGCGCCTGACTTCGGCCCCCATGTCAGCAGTTTCTCACTTCTTTGTTCTTTGTATATTTTCCCTCGACCCCTCCCATATTCCCTGCGATGTATGCTTTAAAAAGAAGGCACCTCAGCATAATAAACGAGACCTCGATAGGTACACTTCCTGGTCTCCTATTTCTCTTTTTCTTCCTCCCATATCCTTCCAGGTTTGCAGTCCCCCTCACACCCACGAATAACTGAATCCCAGGGTCGGGATAATGGCCAACTAGGCCATCTTTTGATACATATGCAGCTAGCGTGAAGAGGCCCGAGGTACTGGTTAGTTCGTAATGCTGTTGCACCTATAGGGTTGCAGATCCCTTTAGCTTTTTGGGTACTTTCTCTAGCTCCTCCATTGGGGGCCCTGCGATCCATCGATTAGCTGAATGTGAGCATCCACTTCTGTGTTTGCTAGGCCCTGCATAGTCTCACAAGAGAGAGCTATATCAGGGTCCTTTCAGCAAAATCTTGCTACTGTATTCAATGGTGTCAGCGTTTGGAGGCTGATTATGGGATGGATCCCTGGATATGGTGGTCTCTAGATGGTCCATCCTTTTGTCTCATCTCCAAACTTTGTCCCTGTAACTCCTGCCATGGGTGTTTTGTTCCCAATTCTAAGAAGGGGTAAAGTGTCCACACTTTGGTCTTCGTTCTTATTTTTTTTCCTATTTTTATTAGGTATTTAGCTCATTTACATTTCCAATGCTATACCAAAAGTCTCCCATACCTACCCACCCCCACTCCCCTACCCACCCACTCCCCCTTTTTGGCCCTGGCGTTCCCCTGTACTGGGGCATATAAAGTTTGCAAGTCCAATGGGCCTCTCTTTGCAGTGATGGCCGACTAGGCCATCCTTTGATACTTATGCAGCTAGAGACAAGAGCTCCGGGGTACTGCTTAGTTCGTATTGTTGTTCCACCTATAGGGTTGCAGTTCCCTTTTGTTCCTTGGGTACTTTCTCTAGTTCCTCCATTGGGGGCCCTGTGGTCCATTCAATAGCTGACTGTGAGCATCCACTTCTGTGTTTGCTAGGCCCTGGCATAGTCTCACAAGAGACAGATGTATCTGGGTCCTTTGAGCAAAATCTTGCTAGTGTATGCAATGGTGTCAGCGTTTGGAAGCTGATCATGGGATGGATCTCTGGATATGGCAATCACTAGATGTTCCATCCTTTCATCACACTTCCAAATTTGTCTGTGTAATTCCTTCCATGGGTGTTTTGTTTCCTATTCTAAGAATGGGCAAAGTGTCCACACTTTGGTCTTTGTTCTCTTGAGTTTAATGTGTTTAGCAAATTGTATCTTATATCTTGGGTATCCTAAGTTTCTGGGCTAATATCCACATATCAGTTAGTACATATTGTGAGAGTTCCTTTGTGATTGGGTTACCTCACTCAGGATGATGCCCTCCAGGTCCATCCATTTGCCTAGGAATTTCATAAATTCATTCTTTTTAATAGCTGAGTAGTAATCCATTGTATAAATGTACCACATTTTCTGTATCCATTCCTCTGTTGAGGGGCATCTGGGTTATTTCCAGCTTCTGGCTATTATAAATAAGGCTGCTATGAACATAGTGGAGCATGTGTCCTTCTTACTGGTTGGGGCATCTTCTGGATATATGCCCAGAAGAGGTATTGCTGGATCTTCCAGTAGTACAACGTCTAATTTTCTGAGCAACCACCAGACTGATTTCCATAGTGGTTGTACAAGCTTGCAATCCCACCAACAATGGAGGAGTGTTCCTCTTTCTCCACATCCTCGCCAGCACCTGCTGTCACCTAAATTTTTCATCTTAGCCATTCTGACTGGTGTGAGGTGGAATCTCAGGGTTGTTTTGATTTGCATTTCCCTGATGATTAAGGATGTTGAACATTTTTTTCAGGTGCTTCTCTGCCATTCAGTATTCCTCGGGTGAGAAATCTTTGTTCAGTTCTTAGCCCCATTTTTTAATGGGGTTATTTGATTTTATGGAGTCTACCTTCTTGAGTTCTTTATATATATTGGATATTAGATCCCTGTCCGATTAGGGATAGGTAAAGATCCTTTCCCAGTCTGTTGGTGGTCTTTTTGTCTTATTGACGGTGTCTTTTGCCTTGCAGAAGCTTTGCAATTTTATGAGGTCCCATTTATCGATTCTCGATCTTACAGCACAAGCCATTGCTGTTCTATTCAGGAATTTTTCCCCTGTACCGATATCTTTGAGGCTTTTCCCTACTTTTTCCTCTAATTTTCAGTGTCTCTGGTTTTATGTGGAGTCCCCTCATCCACTTAGATTTGACCTTAGTACAAGGAGATAGTAATGGATCAATTTGCAATCTTCTACATGATAACAACCAGTTGTGCCAGCACCACTTGTTGAAAATGCTGTCTTTTTTCCACTGGATGGTTTTAGCTCCCTTGACAAAGATCAAGTGACCATAGGTGTGTGGGTTCATCTCTTGTCTTCAATTCTGTTCAATTGGTCTACTTGTCTGTCGCTATACCAGTACCATGCAGTTTTTATCACAATTGCTCTGTAGTACAGCTTTAGGTCAGGCATTGTGACTCCACCAGAGGTTCTTTTATCTTTGAGAATAGTTTTTGCTATCCTAGCTTTTTTGCTATTCCAGATGAATCTGCCGATTGCCCTTTCTAATTCATTGAAGAATTGAGTTGGAATTTTGATGGGGATTGCATTGAATATATAGATTGCTTTTGGCAAGATAGCCGTCTTTACTATATTGATCCTGCCGATCCATGAGCATGGGAGATATTTTCATCTTCTGAGATCTTCTTTAATTTCTTTCTTCAGAGACTTGATGTTATTATCATAGAGATCTTTCACTTCCTTAGTTAGAGTCACACCAAGGTATTTTATATTATCTGTGACTATTGAGAAGGGTGTTGTTTCCCTAATTTCTTTCTCAGCCTGTTTATCCTTTGTGTACAGAACGGCCATTGACTTGTTTGAGTTAATTTTATATCCAGCTACTTCACTGAAGCTGCTTATGAGGCTTAGGAGTTCTCTGGTGGAATTTTTAGGATCACTTATAAATACTATCATATCATCTGCAAAAAAGTGATATTTTGACTTCTTCCTTTTCAATTTGTATCCCCTTGATATCCTTTGTTGTCTAATTACTCTGGCTAGGACTTCAAGCACAATTTTGAATAGGTAGGGAGAGAGTGGGCAGCCTTGTCTAGTCCCTGATTTTAGTGGGATTTCTTCCAGCTTCTCACCATTTACTTTGATGTTGGCTACTGGTTTGCTGTAGATTGCTTTTATCATGGTTAGGTATGGGCCTTGAATTCCTGATCGTTCCAAGACTTTTATCATGAATGGGTGTTGGATTTTGTCAAATGCTTTCTCTGCGTCTAACAAGATGATCATATGTTTTTGTCTTTGAGTTTGTTTACATAATGGATTACCTTGATGGATTTCCATATATTGAACCATCCCTGCATCCCTGGGATGAAACCTACTTTGTCAGGGTGGATGATTGTCTTGATGTGTTCTTGGATTCGGTTAGCAAGAACTTTATTGAGAATTTTTGCATCGATATTCATAAGGGAAATTGGTCTGAAGTTCTCTATCTTGTGGGGTCTTTTTGTGGTTCAGGTATCAGAGTAATTGTGGATTCATAGAATGAGTTGGGTAGAGTACCTTCTTCTTGCGCGCGCTTGACTGGCCAGGAAGAACGACGCTGCAACAGGATCCTTCTGCACACGTTTATTGGGAGAGCTTGATTGTAGAGGCGAAAAGACCCTGAGCCCAGAACTGGTGCTGCTTACATAGGCCTAGGAGAGGCGTGTCTCACATCTGATTGGTTAACTTGTCTTGGCAAAAGAACCTTCACTGCCTATGTATGTGTGGTGGCCAGCAGTAGCCAACTGCCACTCTGGAACTGCCACTCTGCAACGGCTTCCCACATCTTCTGTTTCTAATTTGTGAAATAGTTTATTAAGAACCGGGATTAGATATTATTTGAAGGTTTGATAGAACTCTGCATTAACCCATCTGGTCCTGGGCTTATTTTCGTTGGGAGACTATTAATGACTGCTTCTATTTCTTTAGGAGATATAGGACTGTTTAGATCATTAACCTGATCTTGATTTAACTTTGGTACCTGGTATCTGTCTAGTAACTTGTCCATTTCATCCAGGTTCTCCGATTTGGTTGAGTATACCCTTTTATATGAGGATCTGATGGTGTTTTGGATTTCTTCAGGATCTTTTGTTATGTCTCTCTTTTCATTTCTGATTTTGTTAACTAGAATGCTTTCTCTGTGCCCTCTAGTGAGTCTGGCTAAGGGTTTATCTATCTTGTTGATTTTCTCAAAGAACCAGCTCCTCGATTGGTTGATTCTTTGAATAGTTCTTGTTTCCAATTGGATGATTTCGCCCCTGAGTTTGATTATTTCCTGCCTTCTACTCCTCTTGGGTGAGTTTGCTTCCTTTTGTTCTAGAGCTTTTAGGTGTGTTGTCAAGCTACTAATGTGTGCTCTCTCTAGTTTCTTTTTGGAGGCCCTCAGAGCTATGAGTTTTCCTCTTAGAAATGCTTTCATTGTGTCTCATAAATTTGGGTATGTTGTGGCTTCATTTTCATTAAGCGCCAAAAAGTCCGTAATTTCTTTCTTTATTCCTTCCTTCACCAAGGTATCATTGAGAAGAGTGTTGTTCAGTTTCCACATGAATGTTGGCTTTCTATTATTTATTTTGTTATTGAAGATCAGCCTTAATCCATGTGATCTGATAGGATGCATGGGACAGTTTCAATATTTTTGTATCTGTTGAGGTTTGTTTTGTGAAAAATTATGTGGTCAATTTTGGAGAAGGTACCATGAGATGCTGAAACAAAGTTATATCCTTTTGTTTTAGGATAAAATGTTCTGTAGATATCTGTCAGATCCATTTGTTTCATAACTTCTGTTAGTTTCACTGTGTCCCTGTTTAGTTTCTGTTTCCATGATCTGTCCATTGCTGAAAGTGGTGAGTTGAAGTCTCCGACTATTATTGTGTGAGTTGCAATGTGTGCTTTGAGCTTTACTAAAGTTTCTTTAGTGAATGTGGCTGCCCTTGTATTTGGAAAATAGATATTCAGAATTTATAGTTCCTCTTGGAGGATTTTACCTCTGATGAGTATGAAGTGCCCTTCCTTGTATTTTTTGATATCTTTGGGTTGGAAGTCTTCTCATGGAAAAAGACAGACACTACCTCAGAATGAAAGGCTGGAAAACAATTTTCCAAGCAAATGGTCTGAAGAAACAAGCTGGAGTAGCCATTCTGATATCGAATAAAATCGACTTCCAAAAACCACTTGATCATCTCGTTAGATGCAGAGAAAGCATTTGACAAGATCCAACACCCATTCATGATAAAAGCCTTGGAAAGATCAAGAAATATGATAAGAATTTCAAGTCTCTGAAGAAAGAAATTAAAGAAGATCTCAGAAGATGGAAAGATCTCCCATGCTCATGGATTGGCAGGATCAATATAGAAAAATGGCTATCTTGCCAAAAGCAATCTACAGATTCAATGCAATCCCCATCAAAAGTCCAACTCAATTCTTTAACAAATTAGAAAGAGCAATCTGCAAATTCACCTGGAATAGCAAAAAGCTAGGATAGCAAAAAGTCTTCTCAAGGATAAAAGAACCTCTGGTGGAATCACCATGCCTGACCTAAAGTTGTAGTACAGAACAGTTGTGATAAAAACTGCTTGGTACTGGTATAGCGACAGACATGTAGACCAATGGAACAGAATTGAAGACTCTGAGATGAATCCACACACCTATGGTCACTTTATCTTTGACAAGGGAGCTAAAACCATCCAGTGGAAAAAAGACAGCATTTTCAACAAATGATGCAGGCACAACTGGTGTTTATCATGTAGAAGAATGTGAATTGATCCATTCCTATCTCCTTGTACTAATGTCAAATCTAAGTGGATTAAGGAACTCCACATAAAACCAGAGACACTGAAACTTATAGAAGAGAAAGTAGGGGAAAGCCTCGAAGATATGGGTACAGGGGAAAAATGCCTGAATAGAACAGCAATGGCTTGTGCTGTAAGATCGAGAATCGACAAATGTAACCTCATAAAGTTGCAAAACTTCTGCAAGGCAAACGACTCCATCAATGAGACAAAAAGACCACCAACGGATTGGGAAATAATCTTTACCTATCCTAAATCAGATTGGGGACTAATATCCAATATATATAAAGAACTCAAGAAGGTTGGCTCCAGAAAATCAAATAACCCCATTAAAAAGTGGGGCTCAGAGCTGAACAAATAATTCTCACCTGAGGAATACCGAATGGCAGAGAAACACCTGAAAAAATGTTCAACATCCTTAATCATCAGGGAAATGCAAATCAAAACAACCCTGAGATTCCACCTCACACCAGTCAGAATGGCTAAGGTAAAAATTTCAGGTGACAGCAGATGCTGGCAAGGATGTGGAGAAAGAGGAACACTCCTCCATTGTTGGTGGGATTGCAAGCTTGTACAACCACTCTGGAAATCAGTCTGGCAGTTCCTCAGAAAACTGGACATAGTACTACCGGAGGATCCTGCAATACCTCTCCGGGGCATATATCCAGAAGATGTCCCTACCGGTAAGAAGGACATATGCTCTACTATGTTCATAGCAGCCTTATTTATAATAGCCAGAAGCTGGAAAGAACCCAGAAGCCCCTCAACAGAGGAATGGATACAGAAAATGTGGTATATTTACACAATGGAGTACTACTCAGCTATTAAAAATGAATTTATGAAATTCCTAGGCAAATGGATGGACCTGGAGGGCATCATCCTGAGTGAGGTAACACAATCACAAAGGAACTCACACAATATTTACTCACTGATAAGTGGATATTAGCCCAGAAACTTAGGATACCCAAGATATAAGATACAATTTGCTAAATGCATGAAACTCGAGAAGAATGAAGACCAAAGTGTGGACACTGTGCCCCTTCTTAGAATTGGGAATAAAAGACTCATGGAAGAAGTTACAGAGAAAAAGTTTGGATCGGAGACAAAACGATGGACCATCTAGAGACTGCCACATCCGGGGATCCATCCTATAATCAGCTTCCAAATGCTGACACCATTGCATAAACTAGCAATTTTTGTTGAAAGGACCTAGATATAGCTGTCTATTGTGAGATTATGCCGGGGCCTAGCAAACACATAAGTGGATGCTCACAGTCAGCTATTGGATGGATCACAGGGCCCCCAGTTGAGGAGCTAGAGAAAGTACCCAAGGAGCTGAAGGGGTCTGCAACCCTATAGGTGGAACAACACTATAAACTTACCAGTACCCCGGAGCTCTTGACTCTAGCTGCATATGTATCAAAAGATGGTCTATTTGGACATCGCTGCAAAGAGAGGCCCATTGGACTTGCAAACTTTATGTGCCCCAGTACAGGGGAACGCCAGGACCAAAAAGTGGGGGTGGGTGGGTAGGAGAGTGGGAGGTAGGGTATGGGGTACTTTTGGGATAGCATTGGAAATGTTAATGAGGAAAATACCTAATTAAAAAAATAAAAAAATAAAATAAAGAAAATAAACCAACTACTAAAACTCAAAAAACAAAACAAACAAACAAACAAACAAAAAACAAAAAACTGCATGATATTGGTACAGAAACTGTCATGTTGATCAAGGAGTAAACTGAAGACACAGAAATAAGCCCAGAGACCTATGGAGACTTGATAAAGAAGCCGAAATCTTACACTGGAAAATGAAAGCATCTTTAACAAATGGTGTCAGTCTAACTGGATATGTACACGTAGAAAAGTGAAAATACATCCATATTAATCACCCTGCACAAAACTCAAGTCCAAGTAGATCAGGGACCTCAACACAAAACCAGAAATACTAAATCATAGAAGAGAAACTGGGAAATAACCTTGAATACATTGGTACAAGAGACAGTTCCCTGAACAGCATACCAATGGCTCAGGCTCTACTATCAATAATTCATAAATGAGACTCATAAAACTGCAAAGCTTTTGTAAGGCAAAGGACACTTAGGACAATTTGGCTGCCTACAGATTGGGAAATTATCTTTACCAAGCCTACATTTGACAGAGGGCTTATATCCAAATTTTACAAAGAATTCAAGAAGCTAGACAGCAACAACCCAAATAACCTAATTAAAATGGATTACAGAGATAAACAAAAAATTCTCAACAGAGGAATGTCAAAAGGCTAAGAAGCATTTAAAAGAATGTTCAAAGTTCTTAGTCATCAGCAAATTCAAATCAAAAGGACTCTGACTTTCCATGTTACACCAATCAGGGTAGCTAAGATAGAAACTCAATAGATAGCACATATTGGTAAGAATGTTGATCACAGGGAACACTTCTTCATTGATGGTGGGAATGCAAAATTGTACCACTAATTTGGAAATAAATTTGGCATTGTTTTCAAAAATTGGAAATAGTATAAAGAAAATGTGTTACATCTACACAATGAAATATTCTTCAGGTATTAAAAACAAAGACAAAAAAATCAAAAAATAAAAAAAACAGACATCATGAATTTTTCAGGAAAATAGGTAGAACTCGAGAATATCATCCTGAGTGAGTTAACCCAGTCCCAAAAGGATATGCATGGTATAGAGTCACGTGTAAGTGGATATTAGCCAGAAAATACAGGTACCATGTTACACTCAACAGACCCAAAGAAGCTAAACAAAAAGGAAGGCCCAATTACAAAGCTTGAATCTCACTTAGAAGGGAGATAAACTACTTGTAAGAGGCAGATGGAGGGAGGAAACTAGGATGGAGCAGGGAATGGGATTGGGAGGTTCAGGATCAGGTGTGGAGAAGGACAGGAGAGATGGCTAGATGCCCATGAAAATGAATGGAAATCTGCAACTGACAGGGATAAGGATGTGGGTGACATATGCAGTACAAAAGAGACCTCGGATAAGGGAGTCACCCAAGAATCAGTGAAGACATGGAACCTGAAAAGCCTACTACCAGTAGTCATGCAGGATCCCCCCTCCACCTGCTCAGCAAAGTGAAACAAATTGCAACCCATCCACAAAACTTTCAAGCCAAAATTTATCCTGTCTACAAGAAATGCAGCCCAGCGCAATCTTGGGTGCAAACTCAGCAGAGGGTCCCAAGGTCCCCGGAGGACTCTCTACGCCACAGGTGTCTTACCACACTCAGGATCTTAGGATCAATGGTGAGTGTAATGCAGCATCTCTTCCAAAACAACCTGGAGGGATTTGGGCCAGCAGGAACAAGGACACAGGAAACCCACTCGACCAGTGGCTGGGGTTCATGCTGGTCAATGTGCCACCTTGTGCACAAACTCAACAGACAGTCTCATGGTCCTTTGAGGACTCTTCACGCCGAATGCACCCTAGCACACCCAGGACCTTAGGATCACTGAGGAGAGTCAGCCTCCAGAGAGGGCTCTGATCATGGGGCTCAAGTGAGAGCTCCATCTTGTATCCTGGGTCTTGAGGAGACCAGTCCATGCAGGAGAGCATGTGAGCCACAGAAGCAACAGAGCTTCTTGGACAGGGTCACTTCGGACCTTCATCTTCAGCCAAGAGGTGGATCTGAGCTCCAGACATCTGTGCAGCTTCCCTTCAAGAGGAGAGCTTGCCTGCAGAGAGTGCTCTGACCACTGGTACTCAGGAGAGAGTTGGAATTCCAGGAGTGCTGACAGAGGCTAACAGAATCATAAGAGGAACAAGCTCCAGCCAGAGACAGGTAGACAATCTAACACCAGAGAATACCAGATGGCTAAAGGCAAATGTAAGAATCTTACTAACAGAAAGCAAGACCACTGGGCATCATCAAAACCCAGTACGCCCACCACAGCAAGCCCTAGATACCCCAAAACACATGAAAAGCAAGATTAAGATTTAAAATAATATCTCATGATTCTGGTAGAGAATTTTTTCAATTTTTATTAGATATTTTCTTCATTTACATTTCATTTTTTGCAATTTTTATTAGAAATTTTCTTCATTTACATTTCAAATGCTATTCCAAAAGTCCCCTATACCCTCCCCCTGCCCTGTTCCTCTACCCACCCGCTCCCACTTTTTGGCCCTTGCATTCCCCTGTACTGAGGCATATAAAGTTTGTAAGACCAAGGGGCCTCTCTTCCCAATGATGGACAATTAGACCATCTTTTGCTACATATGCACCTAAAGACATGAGCTTTGGGGGTACTGTTTATTTCATATTGTTGTTCTACCTATAGGATTGCAGACCCCTTCAGATCCTTGAGTACTTTCTCTAGCTTCTCAATTGGGGGCCCTGTGTTCCATCCAATAGATGACTGTGAGCATCCACTTCTGTATTTTCTAGGAACTGGCACAGCCTCACAAGATATACTATATCAGGGTCCTTTCAGCAAAATCTCACTGGCATGTGCAATAGTGGGGGATATCATCCTGAGTGAGGTAACCCAATCACAAAAGAAGTCACTTGATATGCACTCACTGATAAGTGTATATTAACCCAGAAACTTAGAATACCTAAGATACAATTTGGAAAACATAAGAAAATCAAGAAGAAGGTAGAGGATTTTAAGAAGGGCATTAATAAAACACATAAAGAAATACAGGAGAACAGTGTTAAACCAGTAGAAGTCCTTAAAGAGGAAACACACAAATCCCTTAAAGAACTTCAGGAAAACAACCAAACAGGTGATGGAATTGAACAAAACCACACAAGATCTAAAAATGGAAGCAGAAACAATAAAGAAAACCCAAAGTGGGACAACTCTAGAGATAGAAATCCTAGAAAAGTAATTAGAAATCATAGATGTGAGCATCAGTAACAGACTACAAGAGATGGAAGAGAGAATCTCACGTGCAGAAGATTCCATAGAGAACATGGACACAACAATCAAATAAAATGCAAAGTGTAAAAAGATCACAATTCAAAATATCCAGGAAATCCAGGACACAATGAGATGACCAAACCTAAGGATAATGGGTATAGATGAAAATGAAGATTTTCAACTTAAAGGGTCAGTAAACATCTTCAACAAAATTATAGAAGAAAACTTCCCTAACCTAAAGAAAGAGATGCCCATGAACATACAAGAAGCCTACAGAACTCCAAATAGACTGGACCAGAAAAGAAATTCCTCCTGACACATAATAATCAGAACAACAAATTCACTAAAAAAAGATAGAATATTAAAAGCAGTAAGGGAAAAAGATCAAGTAACATATAAAGGCAGACCTATTAGAATTACACCAGATTTCTCAGCAGAGACTATGAAGCCAGAAGATCCTGGACAGATGTTATACAGACCCTAAGGGAACAGAAATGCCAGCCTAGGTTACTATATCCAGCAAAACTCTGAATTACCATAGGTGGAGAAACCAAAGTATTCCATGACAAAACCAAATTCACACAATATCTTTCCACCAAGCCAGCCCTTCAAATGGTAATAAAGGGAAAACTCCAACACAAGGAGGAAAAGTATGCCTTAGAAAAAGCAAGAAAGTAATCCTTCAAAAAACCTGAAAAAATATAGCTGCAAGTACGGTATCTCAACTCTAACAACAAAAATAATAGGAAGCAACAATTATTTTTCCTTAATATCTCATAATAACAAAGGACTCAATTCCCCAATAAATGTCATAGACTAACAGACTGGTTGCATAAACAGGACCCAAAATTTTTCTGATTACATGAAACCAACCTCAGGGACAAAGAAAGACACTATCTCAGAGTGAAAGGCTGAAAAACAAGTTTCCAAGCAAATGGTCTGAAGAAACAAGCTGGAGTAGACATTCTAATATCGAATAAAATAGGCTTCCAACCCAAAGTTATCAAAAAAGATGAGTAGGGGCACTTCATACTCATCAATATTAAAATCCTCTCAATTCTGAATATTTATGCTCCAAATGCAAGGGCATCCACATTCCTTAAAGGAAACTCTAGTAAAACTGAAAGCACACATTGCACCTCACACAATAATAGTGGGAGACTTCAACACCCCACTCTCATCATTGGGCAGATCATGGAAACAGAATCTAAATAGAGACATATTGAAATTAACAGTAGTTATGAAACAAATGGATTTAACAGATATTTACAGAAGATTTTATCCTAAAGCAAAAGTATATATCTTCTTCTCAGCACCTCATGGTACCTTTTCCAAAACTGTTCACATAATTGGTAAAAAAAGGACCTCAACAGATACAAAAATATTGAAATTATCTCATGCATCCTATCATATCACCATGGACTAAGGCTGATCTGCAATAACAACATAAATTATATAAAGTCAACATTTACGTGGAAGATGAAGAACACTCTACTCAATGAAAACTTGGTCAAGGAAGAAGTAAAAAAAGTGATTAAAGACCTTTTAGAGTTTAATGAAAATGAAGTGACAACATACCAAAACTTATGGGACACAAGGAAAGCATTCTTAAGAGGAAAATTCTGAGTGCCTCCAAAAAGAAACTAGAGAGAGCACACACTAGCATCTTGACAGTACACCTAAAAGCTCTAGAACAAAAGGAAACAAATTCACCAAAGAGGAGTGGATGGCAGGAAATAATCAAACTTAGGGCTGAAATCAACTAAGTGTAAACAAAAAGAACTATACAAAAAAGTCTACCAAACTAGGAGCTGGTTCTTTCAGAAAATCAACAAGGTAGATAAACCCTTAGCCAGACTAACTAGAGCACACAGGGACAGTATCCTAATTAACAAAATCAGAAATGAAAAAGAAGACATGACAACAGAACCTGAGGAAATCCAAAACACCATAAGATCCTATTACAAAAGCCTATACTCAAAAAAACTGGAAAACCTGGATGAAATGGACAATTTCCTAGACAGATACTAGTTACCAAAGTTAAGTGAGGATCGGATTAATGATCGAAACAGTACATCTTTCCCTAAAGAAATAGAAGTGTTCATTAATTGTTTCCCAACCAAAACAAGTGCAGCACTAGATGGGTTTAGTGCATAGTTCTATCAGACATTCAAATAAGACCAAATTCCAATTCTCCTCAAACTATTCCACAAAATAGATACAGAAGGTACTCTACACAATTCATTGCATGAAGCCACAATTATTCTGATACCTAAACCACATAAAGACCCAACAAAGAAAGAGAACTTCAGACCAATTTCCCTTATGAATATTGATGCAAAAATACTCAAAATTCTTGAAAACCAAATCAAAGAATGCATCAAAACATTCATCCATCATAATCAAGTAGGCTTAATCCCAGGAATGCAGGGATGGTTTAATACACGGAAATCCATCAAAGAAATCCACTATAAACAAACTCATGACAAAAACCACATGATCATCTCTTTAGATGCTGAGAAAGCATTTGACAAAATCCAACACCCATTCATGATAAAAATCTTGGCAAGATCAGTAATTCAAGGCCCATACCTGAACTTAATAAAAGCAATATACAGTGAACCAGTAGCCAACATCAAACAAAATGGAGAGAAACTGGAAGCAATCCCACTAAAATCAGGGACTAGACAAGGCTGACTACTTTCTCCCTACCTATTTAATATAGTTCTTGAAGTCCTACCCAGAGTAATTCAACAATAGAAGGAGATCGAGGGGATATAAACTGGAAAGGAAGAAGTCAAAATATCACTATCTGCAGATGATATAATAGTATATTTAAGTGACTCTAAAAATTCTACCAGAGAACTCATAAACCTGATAAACAGCTTCAGTGCAATAGCTGGTTACAAAATTACCCCAAAGAAAGCAGTGGCCTTTCTCTACACAAAGAAAAACCACTTTCAACACAGTCTGAGAAAGAAGGTAGGGAAAGAACACCCTTCACAATAGTCACACATAACATAAAATACATTGATGTGACTCTAAGAAGTGAAAGATCTGAATGATAAGAACTTCAAGTATCTGATGAGAGAAATCAAAAAAGATTTCAGAAGATGGGAAGATCTCCCATGCTCATGGGTTATCAGTATTAATATAGTAAAAATGGCTATCTTGCTGAAGGCAATCTACAGATTCAACGCAATTCCCATCAAAAATCTAACTCAATTCTTCACCGAGTTAGAAATGGCAATTTGAAAATTTATCTGGAATAACAAAAAGCCTATGAGCGCAAAAACTATTCTCAACACTAAAGAACCTCCAGTGGAATCACCATGCCTGGCCTCAAGCTGTACTACAGAGCAATTGTGATAAAAAAAATGCATCGTACTGGTACAGTGAGAGACAGATAGATCAAAGGAATAAAATTGAAGACCCAGAAATGAACCCACACACCTATCTTCACTTGATCTTTGACAAAGGAGCAAAATCTGCCCAGTGGAAAACAGACATCTTTTTCAACAAATGGTACTGGCTCAACTGGTGGTTATCATGTAGAATAAAGTGACATGATCCATTTTTTTTATCCTTGTACAAATCTCAAGTTTAAGTGTATTAAGAAACTCCACATAAAACCAGAGACACTAAATCTTTAAAAAATTTTTTAATTAGGTATTTTCTTCATTTACATTTCCAATGCTATCCCAAAAGTCCCCCATACCCTCCACCCCCCACTCCCCTGCCCACGAACTCCCACTTATTGGCCAATGTCTTCTCCTGTACTGAAGCATCTAAAGTTTGCAAGACCAATGGGCCTGTCTTTCCAATGATGGCTGAATAGGCTATCTTCTGCTACATATCCTGATAGAGACAAAAGCTCTAGGGATACTGGTTAGTTCATAATGTTGTTCCACCTATAGGGTTGCAGACCCCTTTAGCTCCTTGGGTACTTTCTCTAGCTCCTCCATTGGGAGACCTGTGATCCGTCCAATAGGTGACTGTGAGCATCCACTTCTGTGTTTGATAGGCCCCAGAATAGCCTCACAAGAGACAGCTATATCTGGGAACTTTCAGCAAAATATTGCTAGTGTATGCAATGGTGTCAGCTTTTGAAGGCTGATCATGGGATGGATCACCAGGTATGGCAGGCTCTAGATGGTCCTTCGTTTCATCTCAGCTCCAAAATTTGGCTCTGTGACTCCTTCCATGGGTGTTTTGCTCCCAATTCTAAGAAGGGGCAAAGTGTCCACACTTTGGTCTTCGTTCTTCTTGAGTTTCATGTGTTTAGCAAATTGTATCTTATATCTTGGGTATCCTAAGTTTCTGGGCTGATATCCACTTATCAGTGAGTACATACTGTGTGAGTTCCTTTGTGATTGGGTTATCTCACTCAGGATGATGCCCTCCAGGTCCATTCATTTGCCTAGGAATTTCATAAATTCATTCTTTTTAATAGCTGAGTAGTACTCCATTGTGTAAATGTACCACATTTTCTGTATCCATTCCTCTGTTGAGGGGCATCTGGGTTCTTTCCAGCTTCTGGATATTATAAATAAGGCTGCTATGAACATAGTGGAGCATGTGTCCTTCTTACCGGTTGGAACATCTTCTGGAAATATGCCCAGGAGAGGTATTGTGGGATCCTCTGGTATTACTATGTCCAATTTTCTGAGTAACCGCCAGAATGATTTGCAGAGTGGTTGTACAAGCTTGCAATCCCACCAACAATGGAGGAGTGTTCCTCTTTCTCCACATGCTCTCCAGCATCCTCTGTCACCTGAATTTTTGATCTTAGCCATTCTAACTGGTTTGAGATGGAATCACAGGGTTGTTTTGATTTGCATTTCCGTAATGATTAAGGATGCTGAACATTTTTCAGGTGCTTCTCAGCCATTCGGTGTTCCTCAGGTGAGAATTCTTTGTTTAGCTGTGAGCCTCATTTTTAATGGGGTTATTTGATTTTCTGGAGTCCACTTTCTTGATATATATATTGGATATTAGTCCACTATATGATTTAGGATAGGTAAAGATATTTTCCCAATCTGTTGGTGGTCTTTATTTCTTATTGACGGTGTCTTTTGCCTTACAGAAGCTTTGCAGTTTTATGAGGTCCCATTTGTTCATTCTCGATCTTAAAGCACAAGACATTGCTCTTCTGTTCAGGAATTTTTACCCTGTGTCCATATCTTCAAGGCTTTTCCCTACCTTCTTCTCTATAATTTTCAATGTCTCTGGTTATATGTGGAGTTCCTTGATCCACTTGGATTTGACCTTAGTACATGGAGACAGGACTGGATAAATTTGCATTCTTCTACATGATAACTTCCAGTTTTGCCAGCACCATTTCTTGAAAATGCTGTCTTTTTTCCACTGGATGGTTTTAGCTCCCTTGTCAAAGTTCAAGTGACCATAGGTGTGTGGGTTCATTTCTGGGTCTTCAATTCTATTCCATTGGTCTACTTGTCTGTTGCTATACCAGTACCATGCAGTTTTTGTCACAATTGCTCTGTAGTACATCTTTAGATCAGGCATGGTGATTACACAAGAGGTTCTTTTATACTTGAGAAGAGTTTTTGCTATTCTAGGGTTTTTGTTATTCCAGATGAATTTGAAGATTGCTCTTTCTAATATTTAGAAGAATTGAGTTGGAATTTTGGTGGGCATTGCATTGAATCTGCAGATTGCTTTTGGCAAGATAGCCATTTTTACTATATTAATCATGCCTTTCCATGAGCATGAGAGATCTTTCCATCTTCTGAGATCTTCTTTAATTTTTTTCTTCAGAGACTTGAAGTTCTTATAATACAGATTTTTCACTTCCTTAGTTATAGTCATGCCAATTTATTTTACATTATTTGTGATTATTGTGAAGGGTGTTGTTTCCGTAATTTCTTTATCAGCCTGTTTATTCTTTGTTTAAAGAAAGGCCATAAACTTCTTTGAGTTAATTTTATATCCAGATACTTCCCCGAAGCTGTTTATCAGGATTAGGAGTTCTCTGGTGGAATCTTTAGGAATTTTTATCATCTGCAAAGAGTAATAGTTTCACTTCTTCCTTTCCAATTTGTATCCCCTTGATCTCCTTTTGTTTTTGAATTTCTCTGACTAGGACTTCAAGTACAATGTTGAATAGGTAGGGAGAAAGTGGTCGACCTTGTCTAGTCATTGATTTTAGTAGGATTGTCTCCAGCTTCTCATCATTTACTTTGGTGTTGGCTACTGGTTTGCTGTAGATTGCTTTTATCATGTTTAGTCATGGGCCTTGAATTCCTGTTCTTTCCAAGACTTTTATCATGAATGGGTGTTGGATTTTGTCAAATACTTTCTCCGAGTCTAAGAAGATGATCATGTTGTTTTTGTCTTTGAGTTTGTTTATATAATGGATTACCTTGATGCATTTCCGTATATTAAACCATCCCTACATTCCTGGAATTAAACCTACTTGGTCAGGATGGATGGTTGTTTTGATGTGTTCTTGGATTCGGTTATGAGAATGTTATTGAGTATTTTTGCATTGATAATCATAAGGGAAATTGGTCTGAAGTTCTCTATCTTTGTTGGATATTTCTGTGGTTTAGGTAACAGAGTAATTGTGGCTTCCTAGAATGAATTGGGTAGAGTACCTTCTGGTTCTATTTTGTGGAATAGTTTGAGAAGAACTGGAATTAGATCTTCTTTGAAGGTCTGATAGAAGTCTGCTCTAAAACCATCTGGTCCTGGGCTTTTTTTTTTTTTTTTTTTTTTTTTTTTTGGTTGAGAGACTATTAATGACTGCTTCTATCTCTTTAGGGGATATAGGGCTGTTTAGACCATTAAACTGAGCCTGATTTAACTTTGGTACCTGGTATCTGTCTAGAAATTTGTCCATTTCATCCATGTTTTCCAGTTTTGTTGCGTATAACCCTTTGTAGAAGGTTTTGATGGTGTTTTGGATTTCTTCAGGATCTGTCATTATGTCTCAATTTTTATTTCTGACTTTTGTTAATTTGGATGCTGTTCCTGTGCCCTCTAGTGAGTCTGGTTTATCTATCTTGTTGATTTTCTCAAAGAACAAGCTCCTTGTTTGGTTGATTCTTTGAATAGTTCTTCTTGTTTCCATTTGGTTGATTTTGCCCCTGAGTTTGATTATTTCCTGTTGTCTACTCCTCTTAGATGTATTTGCTTCCCTTTGTCCTAGAGCTTTTACGAGTGTTGTCAAGCTGCTAGTGTGTGCTCTCTCCGTTTTCTTTTCGGAGGCACTCAGAGCTGAGTTTCCCTCTTAGAAATGCTTTCATTGTGTCCCATAAGTTTGGGTATGTTGTGGCTTCACTTTCATTAAACGCTAAAAAGTCTGTAATGTTTTTCTTTATTCCTTCCTTGACCAAGTTATCATTGAGAAGAGTGTTGTTCAGTTTCCATGTGAATGTTGGCTTTCTATTATTGATGTTTTTATTGAAGATCAGCCTTAGTCCATGATGATCTGATAGGATGCATGGGATAATTTCAATATTTTTGTATTTGTTGAGGCCTGTTTCGTGACCAATTATATGGTCAATTTTGGAGAAGGTACCATGAGGTGCTGAGAAGAAGGTATAACTTTTTGTTTTAGGAAAAAATTTTCTGTAGATATATGTTAAATCCAATTGTTTTATAGCCTCTGTTAGTTTCACTGTGTCCCTGTTTAGTTTTTACTTCCATGATCTGTTCATTGATAAAAGTGGTGTGTTGGAGTTTCCCACTATTATTATGTGAGGTAAAATGTGTTCTTTGAGCTTTACTAAAGTTTTTTAATGAACGTTGCTGCCCTTCTTTTTGGAACATAGATATTCAGAATTGAGAGTTCCTCTTGGAAGATTTTACTTTTGATGAGTATACAGTGGACATCCTTGTCTTTTTTGATAACTTTGGGTTGGAAGTTGATTTTATTAGATATTAGAATGGCTACTCCAGCTTGTTTCTTCAGACCATTTGCTTGGAAAATTGTTTTCCAGACTTTCATTCTGAGGTAGTATCTGTCTTTTTCCCTGAGATGGGTTTCCTGTAAACAGCAAAATGTTGGGTTCTGTTTGTGTAGCCTGTCTGTTAGTCTATGTCTTTTTATTGGGGAGTTGAGTCCATTGATATTAAGAGATATTAAGGAAAAGTAATTGTTGCTTCCTATTATTTTTCTTGGTAGAGTTGGCATTCTGTTTTGTGACTGTCTTCTTTTAGGTTTCTTTTTTTTTTTTTTTTTTTTTCCATTTTTTATTAGGTATTTAGCTCATTTACATTTCCAATGCTATACCAAAAGACCCCCTTACCCACCCACCCCCACTCCCCTACCCACCCACTCCCCCTTTGGCCCTGGCGTTCCCCTGTACCGGGGCACACAAAGTCTGCGTGTCCAATGGGCCTCTCTTTCCAGTGATGGCCGACTAGGCCATCTTTTGATACATATGCAGCTAGAGTCAAGAGCTCAGGGGTACTGGTTAGTTCATAATGTTGTTCCACCTGTAGGGTTGAAGATCCCTTTAGCTCCTTGGGTACTTTCTCTAGCTCCTCCATTGGGAGCCCTGTGATCCATCCATTAGCTGACTGTGAGCATCCACTTCTGTGTTTGCTAGGCCCCGGCATAGTCTCACAAGAGACAGCTACATCTGGGTCCTTTCAGTAAAATCTTGCTAGTGTATGCAATGGTGTCAGCATTTGGAAGCTGATTATGGGGTGGATCCCTGGATATGGCAGTCTCTACATGGTCCATCCTTTCATCTCAGCTCCATACTTTGTTTCTGTAACTCCTTCCATGGGTGTTTTGTTCCCACTTCTAAGGAGGGGCATAGTGTCCACACTTCAGTCTTCATTTTTCTTGAGTTTCATGTGTTTAGGAAATTGTATCTTATATCGTGGGTATCCTAGGTTTTGGGCTAGTATCCACTTATCAGTGAGTACATATTGTGTGAGTTCCTTTGTGATTGTGTTACCTCACTCAGGATGATGCTCTCCAGGTCCATCCATTTGGCTAGGAATTTCATAAATTCATTCTTTTTAATAGCTGAGTAGTACTCCATTGTGTAGATGTACCACATTTTCTGTATCCATTCCTCTGTTGAGGGGCATCTGGGTTCTTTCCAGTTTCTGGCTATTATAAATAAGGCTGCTATGAACATAGTGGAGCATGTGTCCTTCTTACCAGTTGGGGCTTCTTCTGGATATATGCCCAGGAGAGGTATTGCTGGATCCTCCGGTAGTACTATGTCCAATTTTCTGAGGAACCGCCAGACGGATTTCCAGAGTGGTTGTACAAGCCTGCAATCCCACCAACAATGGAGGAGTGTTCCTCTTTCTCCACATCCTCGCCAGCATCTGCTGTCACCTGAATTTTTGATCTTAGCCATTCTGACTGGTGTGAGGTGGAATCTCAGGGTTGTTTTGATTTGCATTTCCCTGATGATTAAGGATGTTGAACATTTTTTCAGGTGCTTCTCTGCCATTCGGTATTCCTCAGGTGAGAATTCTTTGTTCAGTTCTGAGCCCCATTTTTTAAGGGGGTTATTTGATTTTCTGAGGTCCACCTTCTTGAGTTCTTTATATATGTTGGATATTAGTCCCCTATCTGATTTAGGATAGGTAAAGATCCTTTCCCAGTCTGTTGGTGGTCTTTTTGTCTTATATACAGTGTCTTTTGCCTTGCAGAAACTTTGGAGTTTCATTAGGTCCCATTTGTCAATTCTCGATCTTACAGCACAAGCCATTGCTGTTCTGTTCAGGAATTTTTCCCCTGTGCCCATATCTTCAAGGCTTTTCCCCACTTTCTCCTCTATAAGTTTCAGTGTCTCTGGTTTTATGTGAAGTTCCTTGATCCACTTAGATTTGACCTTAGTACAAGGAGATAAGTATGGATCGATTCGCATTCTTCTACATGATAACAACCAGTTGTGCCAGCACCAATTGTTGAAAATGCTGTCTTTCTTCCACTGGATGGTTTTGGCTCCCTTGTCGAAGATCAAGTGACCATAGGTGTGTGGGTTCATTTCTGGGTCTTCAATTCTATTCCATTGGTCCACTTGTCTGTCTCTATACCAGTACCATGCAGTTTTTATCACAATTGCTCTGTAGTAAAGCTTTAGGTCAGGCATGGTGATTCCACCAGAGGTTCTTTTATCCTTGAGAAGAGTTTTTGCTATCCTCGGTTTTTTGTTATTCCAGATGAATTTGCAAATTGCTCCTTCTAGTTCGTTGAAGAATTGAGTTGGAATTTTAATGGGGATTGCATTGAATCTGTAGATTGCTTTTGGCAAGATAGCCATTTTTACAATGTTGGTCCTGCCAATCCATGAGCATGGGAGATCTTTCCATCTTCTGAGATCTTCTTTAATTTTTTTTTCAGAGACTTGAAGTTCTTATCATACAGATCTTTCACTCCCTTAGTTAGAGTCATGCCAAGGTATTTTATAATATTTGTGACTATTGAGAATGGTGTTGTGACAATTTTTTTTCAATTTGCTAACTGAAGAGTCCTCTAGGGAACATGGGGGTGTCCGACAACTCTGTGCCCAAGTGAGCCAGTGCTGGTTGTGACTGGTAGGGACCAGAGACACTAAATCTTTTTTTAATAAGTGAGAAAGCAAAAATTTTCATTTATTCTTGCCACCAAAGCAAATGTATTTTTTAAATTTATTACATATTTTCCTCAATTACATTTGCAATGCTATCCCAAAAGACCCAATACCCTCCCCCCCACTTCCCTACCCGCCCATTCCCATTTTTTGGCACTGGCATTCCCCTGTACTGGGGCATATAAAGTTTGTGTTTCCAATGGGCCTCTCATTCCAGTGATGGCTGACTAGGCCATCTTTTGATACATATGCAACTAGAGTCAAGAGCTCTGGGGTACTGGTTAGTTCATAATGTTGTTCCACCTATAGGGTTGCAGATCCCTTTATCTCCTTGGGTATTTCCCTAGCTCCAACATTGGGGGCCCTGTGATCCATCCAATAGGTGACTGTGAGCATCCACTTCTGTGTTTGCTAGGCCCCGGCATATTCTCACAAGAGACAGCTACATCTGGGTCCTTTCGATAAAATCTTGCTAGTGTATGCAATGGTGTCATCGTTTGGAGGCTGATTATGGGGTGGATCCCTGGATATGGCAGTTTCTAGATGGTCCATCCTTTCATCACAGCTCCAAACTTTGTCTCTGTAACTCCTTCCATGTGTGTTTTGCTCCCAATTCTAAGAAGGGGCACAGTGTCCACACTTTGGTCTTCATTCCTCTTGAGTCTCATGAGTTTAGCAAATTGTATCTTATATCTTTTGTATCCTAAGTTTCTGGACTAATATCCACTTATCAGTGAGTACATATTGTGTGAGTTCCTTTGTGATTGTGTTACCTCACTCAGGATGTTGCCCTCCAGGTCCATCCATTTGCCTAGGAATTTCATAAATTCATTCTTTTTAATAGCTGAGTAGTACTCCATTGTGTAAATGTACCACATTTTCTGTATAATTTAATGTCATATAGTATGAAAAATATGTGATATTTGACTCTACTGTAGCTGCTACTAATTTCTGTAAATACTGAGTATCAGAGAAAATGACATTTTATCCTATGTCTTCTTTGTGTTTGCAGAATTATGTCAAGACACACAGAGTGAGCACCCTACTCCAAAACCTACTCTAAATTTTAAGTTTTGAGTTACAGAAATGTTATTATTAATATATAATATATTCAACATTAAATTCTGTAAGGCAAAGAATACCATCATTAGGACAAAACAACAACCTACAGATCAAAAAAAACTTCATCAACCCTACATGTGATAAAGGACTAATATACAATATATATAAAGAACTCAAGAAGTTAGACAAGAACAACTCAAATAATCCAGTTTTAAAATGGGGGTATACAGCTAAACAGAATTCTCAACAGAGGTATCTTAAATAGCCAAGAAGCACTTAAAGAAATGTTCTACATCCTTAGTCATCAAATAAATACAAATCAAAATAACTCTGATATTCCACTCTACTATAATCAGAATGGCTAAGATCAAATCTCAAGGGTCACCACATACTAGGGAAGATTGCTGGTGGGAGTGTAAGTTTGTACAATCATTTTGAAATCAATTTGATGTTTTCTTAGTAAATTGGGAATAGTTCTACCTCAAGATCCAGATATACCATTGCTGGGAATATTCCAAAATGGTGCTCCACCATACCACAGTAACACTTACTTCACTATGTTTATAGAAGTTTTATTCATAATATGCAGAAACTGGACACAACCCAGATATCCATCAACAGAAGAATGGATAAATTATGATTAATTTAGCTAATGGAATACTACTCAGTTATTAAAAGCAAAGACATCATGAATTTTCAGGTAAATAGATGGAACAAGAAAATATTATCCTGATTGAGGTAACCTAGACATAAAATGACATGTATGATGTGTACTTACTGATAAATGGATATTAGACCTAAAGTACAAGATAATCATGTTACAATCCACAGACTCAAAGAAGCCAAATAGCAAGAATAATCCCAAGGAAGGATGTTTGAATCTTCCTCAAAAGGGGAAATAAAATAGAAATTGGAGGTAGCTGGAGGAAGAGAACTGAGAGAACTGGTGGGAGAGGGGATGAGGAGGGGAATATGGTAAGGGTTATGATGTAGTGAGTACAGTGGAGATAGAATAGAATTCTGAGGTAGACAGGCTGTGTTGGGGAAGGAAGGTATCTCTAGGAAGTGCCAAAGACCTGTGATGTGGGCAGACCACAGGGTTTCTATGGAGATCACTCTAGCTGAGACCATTAGCAGTGGAGGATATGGATTCTGAAATAGACGTGTCCTAAAGTCAGGGAGGATTCTCAGTGTACGATTATGGGCAGAAATCTTTCCACAAAACCTATAACACCCAAATATATCCTGCCTACAAGATTTGCTAGAACAACAATAGAGACTGAGTGAGTGGGCAATGACTACCCTAAATTGAGATAATTTTGGCAAGAATCAATTTTGGACACTATTTTTTTTAATTGTGCTTCATTTTATTGTTTTGTTTCCTTTTTTCAATTAAATAATTTATTTATTCACTTTACATCCCAGTGTGTCCCCAACTTCCTCGTACTTCCTCACACAGTTCCTCCAACCATCCTACTCCTCTCCTTCTCTTTGAGCATGGATACATCCCTTGGATATTCCCTCCCACCATGACACTCTAAGTCTCTGTAGAGCTAGTCACATCCTTTTCCACTGTGGCCAGACAATGCAGCCTAGTTGGGGAAATGGTTTGAACAATTAGAAAACAGCTAAGGGACAGGAAAATGGCAACTGTTAGGGTCAGGTGTGTAGTTGGAGAGCATCTGTAGGATGTGTCATAGACCTGGAATAGGGAGGCTCCCAGGAGTCAATGCAGTTGACTTCCACTGAGTCCTAGCAGTGGAGATATGGAACCTGAAGTTACCACCTTCTGTAGCCAGGCAGGACCCTAAGTGGATGGATAAGGACAACAGCCCACCGATAAAGCTTTTGTCTCAAAATTTGCCCTGTCTACAAGAAATGGAGGGATAAAGATGAAGCAGAGAGTAAATGGCCAACAAGTAACTGCCTGAACTTGAGGCCCATCCCTTGGGCAAGAGCCAATTCCTGACACTACCAATGATACTCTGTTATACTTACAGACAGGATCGTAACATAACTGTCTCCTGTACACTCATCAGCTTGTGGAAAGAAATGTAGAGACCAACAACTTAAGTTTAGATGGAACTTTGGGAGTTTTGTAGAAGAGTTGGAGAAAGGATTGATGGACCTAAAGAGAATAGGGATTCCACAGTAAGACCAACAGTGTTAAGTAACTTGGACTCTTGAGCATTCCCACAGACTGAATCACCAACCAAGTATCTAGCATGAGCTGGGCCTAGGCCCCTAGAACATATGTAGTGGATATGCTGTTTGGTCCTGATGAGCGTCCCTCAACAACTAGATTGGGAGCTGTTTCTGAATCTGTTGCCTGCCTGTAGATCCAGTTCCCCTAGCTGAGTCTCTTTCTCTGGCCTCAGTGTGAGAGGATTGGCTAGTCCAGAAGTGAATCTATATGACAGGAAGGACGATGCACGGGGTGGAGGGTATCATTTTTCTCAGAGGAGAAGAAGATAGTAGGAATTTGGGGGAGGATCTTTTTATGGGGGTACTGAAAGGAGGAGGACTCATATTGGGATATAAAGTGAATAAATCGATAAATTAAAAAAAAAGAAAAAAGAGAAGTTAACATTATTAAAAGTGCAATAGTTGGTTTTATGTGAAGGTCCTTGACCCATTTGGACTAATATTCTAAATATACAAAGAACTCAAGCAGTTAGAATCCAAAGAAGAAAATAACCCTATTAAAATGGAGTACAGAGCTAAACAGAGAACTCTCAAATGAGGAATCTCAAATGACTGAGAAGCACTTAAAGGGATGTTCAACATCCTTAGTCATCAAGGAAATGAAAACCAAAACAACCTTGATATTCCACTTCACACCAATAAGAATGGCTAAGATAAAAAAAATGCAGGTGAGAGCAGATGCTGGCAAGGATGTGCAGAAAGAGAAACACTTCTCCATTGTTTGTGGCACTGCAAGCTGGTAAAACAACTTTGAAAATCAATCTTACAGTTCCTGAAATACTGGAAATAGTTCTTCCTGAAGGCCAAGCTATACTACTACTGGGAGTATACCCAAAAGATGTTTCAACATAATACATGGACACATACTCCACTATGTTTGTAGTAGTCTTATAGATAATAGCCAGAAGCTGGAAACAACCCAAATGTCACTCAACAGAAGAATTGATACAGACAATGAGGTACATTTATACAGTGGAGTACTACTCAGCTATTAAAAACAATGACTTCATGAAATTTGCAGGCAAGTAGATTGAACTAGAAAATAACCAGAAACAAAAAACGCACATGATATCTACTCATTCATAAATGGATATTAGCCCAGAAGCTCACAATGCCCATGGTACAATCCACAGACCATATGGAGCTAAGGAGGAAAGAAGACCAGGGTGTGAATGCCTCAGTCCTGCATTGAGGGGGCAAAAGATGATCTCAGGAGGAGGAGGGAGGGGGGACTTTGGAGGGAGAGAGGAATGGCAGGAAATAAAGGGGCAATATCAGGTACTGGAGGGGACAGGAGAGAGGTAGAGAGGGTCAGGAAATTGAATAAAATTATGTAGCAAAAAGTGATGAGGAACTGTGGATAGCCACTGGGGGGTCCCAGACACCAGGGAAAAGAGAGATTTCCAGGATGCAACGGGGGTGACTTTAACAGACAAGGGGGAATAAAACCTGTAGAGAACACCTCCAGCTGATAGGCACAGCACCCGGGTGAGGGATGGGGCCACACACCCATCTTAAAGTTTTTAACCAAGAAATGTTCCTGTCCAATGGAAGAACAGGGGCAATAAATGGAGCAGGGACTGAAGGAAGGGACATCTGGAGACTGCCCCATCTGGGGATTCATCCTGTCTGCAGATACCAAACCTGTCACTGCTGCCATTGCCAAGAGGCACTTGCTGACAGGAATCTGATGTCGCTGCTCCTTGAGAAGTTCATTGAGCAACTGTATAATGCAGATGATGATACTTGGAGCCAACCTCAGACTTAACTCAGAGACCCTGGTGGGAAAGCTGGTAGAAGGACTGGAGGAGCTGAGAGGGATTGCAAGCCCATTGGAAGACTGCCCAGTGCCCTAGGGACTAAACCACCAATGAAGGAGTGTACAGGGAGAGATCCATTGCTCCAGACGCATAAGTAGCAGAGGATAATCTTGTCTGATATCAAGGGGAGGGGAGTCTCTTGTGGATCATCAAGAGGAGGTCCTGTGAATGCTTGATGCTCCAGTGTAGGGGCATACTGGAGGGGTGGGGCAGGAGAGGGTTGATAGGTGGGGGAACACCATCATAGAGGCAAAGGGGAGGGAGGAGAGGGAGGTCGTGGGATGAGGGTGCTTTTGGAGGGGTAACCAGGACATAAATATCACTTGAAATGTAAACAAATGGAATGATTTTTAAAAAAATGCAACAGCTGCTGTTCTAATTAGTGCCACCAGAGGGCATTATGCATGGAATATTCTGAAGTTTCTTTCTCTACCAAGAAATTGAAACCAAGAAATTGAAACTGTTATTTAACTTAGTAGCCACCAGAGGGCAGAAAATTTTTTATTTAATACAACACACAATTTTAAATAGAATGACTTGCCTGCAGTTTGTTTCTAGAACTACAGTTGCTTAAAAATGTTATAAAATTTTTCCTATCTTGTTTTATAAAACAAAAAAATTCTAAAAAAAAAAAAAAAACTTTGGATGAATGAACATATGACCAGTTGGATCTGATATAGTGAGCTACAAAACTAAGATGAAAATATGAGGCAGACAGACCAGCACACAATGCAGATATTACATAGTAACTCACATATGGGAAAATGGATAATCTGAATTTTGAGCTCAAACTAGGTAGTTACATAGTTCTCAGTTCCCTATTTAGCAGAAAGAAAAAAAAAAGTGCTGCATATGTGTTTGTAAAGAATGGAATGTAGATCAGAAATAGCAATCTAAAACAGGATTTCTGGCACCTAATGAAGGGAACTTTGGTAATTTTATTAGTTCTTTAAGATTTCTTTCTTCAGTCAGTTTTCTGTTTATTTGGTTGTATTTTTTAACACTCCTTATTTGTGTGCTTTAATCTAAATATTTTGGGAAAATTTGTCCTCCAAGTTTGGAACCTGTCTTTATAATATCTCAATCTTGAATTGTACATTAAGAATATTTGGGGAAAGTCTAATTAACAAATGATTCTGTTCTATGGACCAACATATTGTTGCCTCTGAGAACTCTTCTATAAACTCACTCACTTGCACTTGATTCATTTTGAATACATGTGACATACCATTATCAAGGCTCACAGTTTTGGTGGGTGCCTCCTGTTGCATTATCATTTCTTGGAATCAATTGCTCTGTGATGATTATATTTGTCCATATCTTTGTCAGAAAGAGACTGATGATATTACTCCCCATCTAGCCACAGCCATTCCATTCTGAGTTACACATCTGCATCTACTCTTTTACTCTATTAATTTTATTTGGTCTCATAGACAAAACCTTTTGTTTCTAATAATTGTGGATGATATTAGCTAGACATGAATTATATAAACCACTTTTGATTTGAAAAATTCCTTCTATTTCCAGTTTCTTTTTCGAGTTTGTAACATGATTGTTGACTTTATATAACTGTGCCCCATGTGCTAAGGTGTCCATTTTCTCTTATGATGAATGGGATGAGTCAATGTTATAATGTGTTGATGTAAGATGTTATACTTTTGATGTAAGATTAATTTAATTATTTTATATTATCTTTCCTTTTAAAGGTTCCAAGATATTGTTTGTTATAATATACTAGGAGATTTTTTTCAGATAAGTTCACTTAGAAAATTCTATCTTCTGAGGCTGACTTTTGAGACAGTCCCACTATGTGGTTCAGAATGTCTTGGAGTTCTGCATGCCAGTGACTTTTCTTCCATAGATTCTCAAGTACAATTTCTTAAAATGTTTGTAGAGATTAACATCGAAAGTATCTGGACATCCTGCTCTTATTCTTCTTCATTTACACATTCTGTGATTGTGAAGGAATGCCCTCTAGTGATACTTAAACATTTATCAGGCAAAATAGGTGGCCCTTACACAATCCTGGATGAAGTGGCTCCATCATCAAATATATTCCTTTTGGAGAAATGAAAACAACATGCATAGCACCAGAAAATGACACTCTAATTTCTTAGTAGTATTATAGTGAGTATATTAGTGACTTAGTTAGGATTTCTATTGCTTCAATGAAACACCATGACCAAAAGAACATTGCAGGAGGATAGAGTTTATTTGTTTTACACTTCAACATCATAGTCTATCATCATAAGAAGTCAGGGCAGGAACTCAAACAGGAGAGAAACATTGAAGTACTCACTGATACAGAGGTCATGGTTGCTGATTTGCACCCAATGGCTAGCTCAGCCTAGTATTTTTTATAGATCCCAGTACCTCAAATCCAGAGATACCAATACCCATCATGGTTTATAATCGCTGGAATCAATCACTAATTAAGAAAATTCCCTATAGGCTTGCTTACAGCAAAATTTTATGGCAGCATTTTTTAAATTGAGGTTCCATTTTTGAGGTTACTGTAGCTTAAATGTGAGTCAATTTGACATGGAGCTATTCTACACAACTATGAAAGAAAAACAAAATATATTAAAGTAAACATATAGATCCATAGCATATTTATTTGATATTATTCTTTGCTTGAGGTACAAAAGGCCTTTGAGCCAACAGAGTAGTATGGAAACCAGAAATATTAAACACTCAGGATTTGTCACCTCAATGAAGGACATAAAATACCTGCATCCAACCCAGAAGTCTGGGAGTGGAAGGTGTTAACAGTCTAATGACCTTTTGATATTTATGGAGCAAGACCTCACCCAAATCTTGAATGATTATGCCAGAATCTCCCTCAATAGACATCTATTTTTATTTCCCAGTCAATAGAACCCATCCTTAGGAAAATTACCATATGTATTTTATGTCCTCCTTAATTGTAAGTTGTTTCAGTCTGAGACCACACTTGGTTGTAGGGCTTTAAGCTATTTAAACTATCTTTAGTGTCACATGTAATTACAAAGGAGTTTGTATGTAGTCACTCATTGTGCTGTATTTTGCACCTGTACTTAGAATCACTGTGACCTGAAAACTGCAAAACTTCAACATAAATTCTATTGTGTTGAACTACACTTACAATAAAGCAAATGACTGATCCCTGCCATGATCTGAGACTTCCTGGTTTACAGATAGGAGCAGCTTTCTCTATGAAGGGCAGAGATGATCAGGTTCTTCCATGATGGACAACACAAATGTAATCTGAGCTGAACCATTACCCCCACCCTCTCCCCAGGCATTTCAGCACAGAAAGCATAGCTAATTGCCCTAACCAAAGCCTTAGAACTTGGGGTCAGCAAGAAAATAACACCTACATGGATAGAAGGTGTGCCTTTGCCACATCCCACGTCCATGGACTACTCACATCAGAGGGAAAAGAAATAAAATCAAGCAGGAAATCATTGAATTCTTGAGTGCCCTGATGTAGCTGGCAACTGTGAGTATTATTCATTGCCCAGGACATCAGAAAGGAAGAGACTCAGTGGCCCAGGCAATAACCAGGCAGATCAAGTGGCTCGAGAAATGGCTGTGCAGGAGCCTATCCCAGTTATGGGCCTGCAAGAGACACCTGCTGGGGAATGGGGCTGAACTAAGGGATGGTCTCACTTCAAATACACAAAAGAAGAAAGAATTCAAAATGCTATGGTCCACTATGTTCATAGCAGCCTTATTTATAATAGCCAGAAGCTGGAAAGAACCCAAAGGCCCCACAACAGAGGAATGGATACCGAAATTGTGGTAAATTTACACAATGGAGTACTACTCAGCTATTAAAAAGAATGAATTTATGAAATTCCTAGGCAAATGAATGGACCTGGAGGGCATCATCCTGAGTGAGGTAACACAATCACAAAAGAACTCGCACAATACGTACTCACGGATAAGTGGATATTAGCCCAGAAACAGAGGAGACCCAAGATATAAGATACAATTTGCTAAACGCATGAAACTCAAGAAGAACGAAGACCAAAATGTGGACACTTTGCCCCTTCATAGAATTGGGAACAAAACACCCATGGAAGGAGTTACAGAGACAAAGTTTGGAGCTGTGACGAAAGGATGGACCATCTAGAGACTGCTATATCCGGGGATCCATCCCATAATCAGCTTCCAAACGCTGACACCATTGCACACACTAGCAAGATTTTGCTTAAAGGACCCAGATATAGCTGTCTCTTGTGAGACTGTGCCGGGGCCTTGCAAACACTGAAGTGGATGCTCACAGTCAGCTGTTGGATGGATCACAGGGCCCCCAATGTTGGAGCTAGAGAAAGTACCCAAGGAGCTAAAGTGATCTGCAACCCTATAGGTGGAACAACATTATGAACTAACCAGTACCCCGGAGCTCTTGACTCTAGTTGCATATGTATCAAAAGATGGCCTAGTCTGCCATCACTGGAAAGAGAGGCCCATTGGAAACACAAACTTTATATGCCCCAGTACAGGGGAACGCCAGGGCAAAAAAATGGGTGGGTAGGGAAGTGGGGGGAGGTTATGGGGGACTTTTGGGATACCATTGGAAATGTAATTGAGGAAAATACATAATAAAAAAAAGAAAAGAAAACTTCCAAAACCTAAAGAATGACATGCCCATGAACATACAAGAAGCCTACAGAACTCCAAATAGACTGGACCAGAAAAGTAATTCCTCTCGACACATAATAATCAGAGCAACAAATGCACTAAATAAAGAGAGAATATTAAAAGCACTAAGGGAAAAAGGTCAAGTAACATATAAAGGCAGGCCTATCAGAATTACTCCAGACTTTTCACCAGAGACTATGAAAGCCAGAAGAGCCTGGACAGATGTTATACAGACACTAAGAGAACACAAATGCCAGCCCAGGCTACTATACCCGGCCAAACTCTCAATTACCATAGATGGAGAAACCAAAGTATTCCAGGAAAAATCCAAATTCACACATTATCTTTCCATGAATCCAGCCCTTCAAAGGATAATAACAGAAAAAAAAAAAAAAACAATACAAAGACGGAAATCAGGCCCTAGAAAAAGCAAGAAAGTAATCCCTCAACAGCCACAAGAACAGAATGCCAACTCTAACAACAAAAATAAAAGGAAGCAACAATTACTTTTGCTTAATATCTCTTAATATCAATGGACTCAAAAGATGGCCTAGTTGGCCATCACTGGAAAGAGAGGCCCATTGGACACGCAAACTTTATATGCCCGAGTACGGGGGAATGCCAGGTCCAAAAAGTGGGAATGGGTGGGTAGGGGATTGGGGGGGAGGTTATGGGGGACTTGTGGGATAGCATTGGAAATATAATTGAGGAAAATTCTTAATAAAAATATGTAAAAAATAAACCACATGATCATCTCATTAGATGCTGAGAAAGCATTTCACAATATCCACCATCCCTTCTTAATAAAAGTCTTGGAAAGATCAGGAATTCAAGGCTCATACCTAAACATAATAAAACATTATTCAGAAAACCAGTATCCAACAACAAACTAAATGTAGAGAAACGGGCTGGTGAGATGGCTCAGTGGGTAAGAGCACCCGACTTCTCTTCCGAAGGTCAGGAGTTCAAATCCCAGCAACCACATGGTGGCTCACAACCATCCGTAATGAGATCTGACTCCCTCTTCTGGAGTGTCTAAAGACAGCTACAGTGTACTTACATAGAATAAATAAATAAATCTTTAAAAAAAATGTAGAGAAACATGAATAAATCCCACTAAAATCAGGGAATAAAAAGGCTGCCCATTCTCTCCATACCTATTCAATATAGTACTTGAATACATAGCCAGAGCAATTCGACAACAAATGGAGATCAAGGGGATACAAATTGGAAAGTCAATATATAACTATTTTATATAGATGATATGATAGTATACATTAGTGAACCCAAAAATCCCAGCAGAGAACTTCTAAACTCGATAAAAAAAAAAAAAAAACTTCAGTGACGTAGATGGATTTAAAATTAACTCAAACAAATCAGTGGCATTTCTCTAAACAAAGAAACAGGCTGAGAAAGATTTTAAGGAAACTACACCTTTCATAATCGTCACAAATAATATAAAATACCTTGATATGACTCTAAATAAGCAAGTGAAAGATTTGTATGTTAAGGACTTCAAGTCTCTGAACAAAGAAATTGAAGAAGATCTTAGAAGATGGAAAGATTTCCCATCCTCATGGATTGGCAGGATTAATATAGTAAAAAGGGCTATCTTGTCAAAAGCAATCTACAGATTCAATGCAATCCCCATCAAAATTCCAACTCAATTCTTCACAGAATTATAAAGAGCAATTATCAAACTCATCTAGAATAATAAAAATCATAGGATAGCAAAATAGCAAAATCTATTCTCAACAATAAGAGAACTTCTGGTGGAATCACCATCCCTGACTTCAAGCTGTAGTACAGAACAATTGTGATAAAAACTGAATGGTACTGGTACAGTGTCAGACATTTACATCAATGGAATAGAACTGAAGACCCAGAAATGAACCCACACACTTATAGTCACTTGATCTTTGACAAAGGATCTAAAACCACCCAGTCGAAAAAGAAAGCAATTTCAACAAATGGTGCTGGCTCAACTGACGGTTAGCATGTAGAATTATGAGACTTGATCAATACTTACCTCATTGTACAAAGCTCAAGTCTAAGTGGATCAAGGATCTCCACATAAAACCAGAGACACTGAAACTTATAGAAGAGAGAGTAGGAAAGAGCCTCGAAGATATGGGCACAGGGGAAAATTTCCTGAATAGATTACCAGTGGCCTGTGATGTAAGATCAAGAATTGACAAATGGGTCCTCATAAAATTGCAAAGATTCTGTAAGGCAAAGGATGATGTCAATAAGACAAAAATGCAACCAACAGATTGGGAAAAGATCTTTACCAATTTAAAATCTGATAGAGGACTAATATTCAACATATACAAAGAACACAAGAAGTTAAGACTACAGAAAACCAAGTAACCCTATTAAAATTGGGGAACAGAGCTAAACAAAGAATTCTCAACTGAGGAATACCAAATGGCTGAGAAGCACCTAAGAAATTGTGCAATATCCTTAATCAGTAAAATGCAAATGAAAACTACCCTGAGATTCTACCTCACACCAGTCAGAATGTCTAAGATCAAAAACACATTTGACAGCAGATACTGGCTAGGATTTGCAGAATGAGGAATACTCCTCAATTGCTGGTGGGATTTCAAGCTGGTATAACCACTCTGGAATTCAGTTTTATGGTTCCTTGGTTCCTTAGAAAATTGGACATTGTACTACTGAATGATCCAGCAATACCACACCTGGGCATATACCCAGAAGTGACTCCAACATGTAGTAAGAACACATGCTCCACTATATTCATAGCAGCCTTATTTATAATAGCCAGAAGCTGGAAAGAACCCAGATGTCCATCAACAGAGGAATAGATACAGAAAATGTGCTACATTTATATAATGGAGTACTATGCAGCTATTAAAAACAATGAATTTATGAAATTCTTAGACAAATGGATAGATTTGGAGTATATCATCCTAAGTGGGGTAACCCAATCACAAAAGAACACACATGACATGCACTCACTGGTAAGTGGATATTAGCTCAGAAGGTCAGAATACCCAAGATACAATTCACAGACCACATGTAACTCAAGAAGAAGGAATACCAAATTGTGGATACTGAGATCCTTCTTAGAAGGGGGAACAAAACACCTGTGGAAGGAATTACAGAGACAGAGTCTAGAGAAGAGACTGAAGAAATGACCATCCGGAGACTGCCCCACCTGGGAATCCATCCCATAAAAACCCCAAACACAGACACTATTGCAAATGCCAACAAGAACTTGCTGACAGGACCTTGATATAGCTGTCTCTTGAGAGGCTTTGCCAGTGCCTGACAAATACAGAAGAGGATGCTCACAGCCATCCATTTGATGGAGCACAGGGTCCCCAATGAAGGAACTAGAGAATGTACCCAAGGAGCTGAAGGTGTTTGTAGACCCATAGGAGGTACAACATTATGAACTAATCAGTACCCCCAGAGCTCCCTCTGACTAAACTACTAATTAAAGAAAACACATGGTGGGACTCATGGCTCTAGCTTCTTATGTAGCAGAGGATGGCCTAGTCGGTCATCAATAGGAGAGGCCCTTGGTCCTGTTAAGGTTCTATGCCCAAGTATAGGGGAATGCCAGGGCCAGAAACTTGGAATGGGTGGGTTGGGAAACAGGGGAGGGTGGGAGGGGATAGGAGATTTTGGGTTGGGAAACTAGGTAAAAGGATAACATTTGAAAGGTAAATAAAGAAAGTATCTAATAAAAATAGAAGATGAACAAACATTACAGGAGTAGCCTCTGAGTGCCCGAACTCAGTTCAACATATTTTCTGCCATTTCTTAGATAACAGCCCCTCAGTCTGGTCTCTCTAGTGTGACAAAGACATAAGAAAAAGATTCAGCATCTTCAATATGGTCATACAATGCTCAAAACAAATATTTTGGTGTTTGGCACTGGGGTTTCAGGACTGTTACTACATATAACTTCCCACCTGCTTTTCCCTTTGTAAGGACCAAGACAGATGTCAAAGAAACACAATCCCTTGTCAAAATACAGTAATCATATCTCCTCTGGGGCATTAAGCTGACTAACTGTCTCTCTTTCCATTGACAATAGATATAGCAGAAGCTGTGTACCGTCCCATGGATACTCTTTGGTTGGTGGTTTAGTCCCTGGGAGCTCTGAGTAGTCTGGTTAAATAATACTGTTGTCCTTCCTATGGGGTTGCAATCCCCTTCAGCTCCTTTAGACCTTCCACTAACTCTTCTAATTGGTCCCTGGGCTCATTCCAATGGCTACTGTGAGTATGTACATGTCTTAGGTACTGGCAGAGCCTATCATAGGACAGTCATATGAGGCTCTTGTCTCTAAGTATATCTTGACATCTGGACATCTTGACATCTTTGCCTGAGCACCCTGGGGAGACATCTAGGTTCCAGAATGCCTTCAAGAACTAGTCTGTGCAGGTGAGAGTGTGGACTACACAAGCTAACATCTTCTGTGACAGGCCGAAGCAACACAGCTTCTGGGACAGGTTCTGTTTTAGGCCTTCATCTTCTGCCAGCAGGGAGGTCCGAACGCCAGATATCAGTGCACCTTCCCTGTAAGAGGAGAGATTACCTGCAGAGAGTTCTCTGACCACTGAAACTCAGAGGAGAGATCTAGTTTCCCAGGTCTTCTGATAGAGGCTAACAGAATCACTAGAGGAACAATCTCTACACTGAGACAATTATAACAAGGAACTCTAGAGATTTACCAGATGGTGAAAGGCAAACATAAGAATCTTACTAACAGAAACCATCACCACTCACCATCAGCAGAACGCAGCACTCCCACCTCACCCAGTCCTGGGCACCCCAGCAAACCCAAAAAGAGACCTGGATTTAAAAGCATATCTTATGATGATGGTAGAGGACATACAAGGACTTTAATAACTCACTTAAAGAAATACAGGAGAACACTGCTGTGTTCATGGAAATGAACAAGACCATACTAGACCTAAAAAGGAAAGTAGACACAATAAAGAAAACCCAAAGTGAGGCAACACTGGGGATAGAAAAGCTAGGAAAGAAATCTGGAACCATAGATGTGAGCATCAGCAGCAGAATACAAGAGATGGAAGAGAGAATCTCAGGTGCAAAAGATTCCATAGAGAACATCGGCACAACAATCAAAGAAAATACAAAATGCAAAAAGATCCTAACTCAGGACACACTGAGAAGACCAAACCTATGGATAATAGGAGTAGATGAGAATGAAGATTTTCAACTTAAAGAGCCATCAAATATCTTCAACAAAATTATAGAATAAAACTTCCCGCCCTTCTGCTCGACTCGAGCCCCGAGCTACCTTGCCAGCAGAGTCTTGCCCAACACCCGCAAGGGCCCACACGGGACTCCCCACGGGATCCTAAAACCTCTGGTGAGTGGAACACAGCGCCTGCCCCAATCCAATCGCGCGGAACCTGAGACTGCGGTACATAGGGAAGCAGGCTACCCGGGCTTGATCTGGGGCACAAACCCCTTCCACTCCACTCGATCCCCGGGCTACCTTGCCAGCGGAGTCGCCTGACACTCGCAAGGGCCCACACAGGATTCCACACGAGATCCTAAGACCTCTAGTGAGTGGAACACAACTTCTGCCAGGAGTCTGGTTCGAACACCAGATATCTGGGTACCTGCCCTGCAAGAAGAGAGCTTGCCTGCAGAGAATACTCTGCCCACTGAAACTAAGGAGAGTGCTACCCTCCAGGTCTGTTTATAGAGGCTAACAGAGTCACCTGAAGAACAAGCTCTTAACAGTGACAACTAAAACAGCTAGCTTCAGAGATTACCAGATGGCGAAAGGCAAACGTAAGAATCCTACTAACAGAAATCAAGACCACTCACCATCATCAGAACGCAGCACTCCCACCCCACCTAGTCCTGGGCACCCCAACACAACCGAAAATCTAGACCCAGATTTAAAAACATTTCTCATGATGATGATAGAGGACATCAAGAAGGACTTTCATAAGTCACTTAAAGAATTACAAGAGAGCACTGCTAAAGAGTTACAGGCCCTTACAGAAAAGCAGGAAAACACAGCCAAACAGGTAGAAATCATTAAAGAAAAACAGGAAAACACATCCAAACAGGTGATGGAAATGAACAAAACCATACTAGAACTAAAAGGGGAAGTAGACACAATAAAGAAAACCCAAAGCAAGGCAACGCTGGAGATAGAAACCCTAGGAAAGAGATCTAGAACCATAGATTCGAGCATCAGCAACAGAATACAAGAAATGGAAGAGAGAATCTCAGGTGCAGAAGATTCCATAGAGAACATCGACACAACAGTCAAAGAAAATACAAAATGCAAAAGGATCCTAACTCAAAACATCCAGGTAATGCAGGACACAATGAGAAGACCAAACCTACGGATAATAGGAATTGATGAGAATGAAGATTTTCAACTTAAAGGGCTAGCTAATATCTTCAACAAAATAATAGAAGAAAACTTCCCAAACATAAAAAAAGAGATGCCCATGATCATACAAGAAGCCTACAGAACTCCAAATAGACTGGACCAGAAAAGAAATTCCTCCCGACACATAATAATCAGAACAACAAATGCACTAAATAAAGATAGAATATTAAAAGCAGTAAGGGAGAAAGGTCAAGTAACATATAAAGGAAGGCCTATCAGAATTACACCAGACTTTTCACCAGAGATTATGAACGCCAGAAGATCCTGGACAGATGTTATACAGACACTAAGAGAACACAAATGCCAGCCCAGGCTACTATACCCGGCCAAACTCTCAATTACCATAGATGGAGAAACCAAAGTATTCCACGACAAAAACAAATTCACACAATATCTTTCCACGAATCCAGCCCTTCAAAGGATAATAACAGAAAAGAAGCAATACAAGGACGGAAATCACGCCCTAGAACAACCAAGAAAGTAATCATTCAACAAACCAAAAAGAAGACAGCCACAAGAACAGAATGCCAACTCTAACAACAAAAATAAAAGGAAGCAACAATTACTTTTCCTTAATATCTCTTAATATCAATGGACTCAATTCCCCAATAAAAAGACATAGACTAACAGACTGGCTACACAAACAGGACCCAACATTCTGCTGCTTACAGGAAACCCATCTCAGGGAAAAAGACAGACACTACCTCAGAGTGAAAGGCTGGAAAACAATTTTCCAAGCAAATGGACTGAAGAAACAAGCTGGAGTAGCCATTTTAATATCAGATAAAATCGACTTCCAACCCAAAGTTATCAAAAAAGACAAGGAGGGACACTTCATACTCATCAAAGGTAAAATCCTCCAAGAGGAACTCTCAATTCTGAATATCTACGCACCAAATGCAAGGGCAGCCACATACATTAGAGACACTTTAGTAAAGCTCAAAGCATACATTGCACCTCACACAATAATAGTGGGAGACTTCAACACACCACTTTCTTCAAAGGACAGATCGTGGAAACAGAAACTAAACAGAGACACAGTGAAACTAACAGAAGTTATGAAACAAATGGACCTGACAGATATCTACAGAACATTTTATCCTAAAACAAAAGGATATACCTTCTTCTCAGCACCTCACGGGACCTTCTCCAAAATTGACCATATAATTGGTCACAAAACAGGCCTCAATAGATACAAAAATATTGAAATTGTCCCATGTATCCTATCAGACCACCATGGTCTAAGACTGATCTTCAATAACAACATAAATAATGGAAAGCCAACATTCACGTGGAAACTGAATAACACTCTTCTCAATGATACCTTGGTCAAGGAAGGAATAAAGAAAGAAATTAAAGACTTTTTAGAGTTTAAAGAAAATGAAGCCACAACGTACCCAAACCTATGGGACACAATGAAAGCATTTCTAAGAGGGAAACTCATAGCTCTGAGTGCCTCGAAGAAGAAACGGGAGACAGCACATACTAGCAGCTTGACAACACATCTAAAAGCCCTAGAAAAAAAGGAAGCAAATTCACCCAAGAGGAATAGATGGCAGGAAATAATCAAACTCAGGGGTGAAATCAACCAAGTGGAAACAAGAAGAACTATTCAAAGAATTAACCAAACGAGGAGTTGGTTCTTTGAGAAAATCAACAAGATAGATAAACCCTTAGCTAGACTCACAAAGGGCACAGGGACAAAATCCTAATTAACAAAATCAGAAATGAAAAGGGAGACATAACAACAGATCCTGAAGAAATCCAAAACACCATCAGATCCTTCTACAAAAGGCTATACTCAACAAAACTGGAAAACCTGGACGAAATGGACAAATTTCTGGACAGATACCAGGTACCAAAGTTGAATCAGGATCAAGTTGATCATCTAAACAGTCCCATATCACCCAAAGAAATAGAAGCAGTTATTAATAGTCTCCCAACCAAAAAAAGCCCAGGACCAGATGGGTTTAGTGCAGAGTTCTATCAGACCTGCAAAGAAGATCTAGTTCCAGTTCTGCACAAACTATTTCACAAAATAGAAGTAGAAGGTACTCTACCCAACTCATTTTATGAAGCCACTATTACTCTGATACCTAAACCACAGAAAGACCCAACAAAGATAGAGAACTTCAGACCAATTTCTCTTATGAATATCGATGCAAAAATCCTCAATAAAATTCTCGCTAACCGAATCCAAGAACACATTAAAGCAATCATCCATCCTGACCAAGTAGGTTTTATTCCAGGGATGCAGGGATGGTTTAATATACGAAAATCCATCAATGTAATCCATTATATAAACAAACTCAAAGACAAAAACCACATGATCATCTCGTTAGATGCAGAAAAAGCATTTGACAAGATCCAACACCCATTCATGATAAAAGTTTTGGAAAGATCAGGAATTCAAGGCCCATACCTAAACATGATAAAAGCAATCTACAGCAAACCAGTAGCCAACATCAAAGTAAATGGAGAGAAGCTGGAAGCAATCCCACTAAAATCAGGGACTAGACAAGGCTGCCCACTTTCTCCCTACCTTTTCAACATAGTACTTGTAGTATTAGCCAGAGCAATTCGACAACAAAAGGAGATCAAGTGGATACAAATTGGAAAAGAGGAAGTCAAAATATCACTTTTTGCAGATGATATGATAGTATATATAAGTGACCCTATAAATTCTACCAGAGCACTCCTAAACCTGATAAACAGCTTCGGTGAAGTAGCTGGATATAAAATAAACTCAAACAAGTCAATGGCCTTTCTCTATACAAAGAATAAACAGGCTGAAAAAGAAATTAGGGAAACAACACCCTTCACAATAGTCACAAATAATATAAAATATCTTGGCGTGACTCTAACTAAGGAAGTGAAAGATCTGTATGATAAAAACTTCAAATCTCTGAAGAAAGAAATTAAGGAAGATCTCAGAAAATGGAAAGATCTCCCATGCTCATGGATTGGCAGGATCAACATTGTAAAAATGGCTATCTTGCCAAAAGCAATCTACAGATTCAATGCAATCCCCATCAAAATTCCAACTCAATTCTTCAACGAATTGGAAGGAGCAATTTGCAAATTTGTCTGGAATAACAAAAAACCTAGGATAGCAAAAAGTCTTCTCAAGGATAAAAGAACTTCTGGCGGAATCACCATGCCAGACCTAAAGCTTTACTACAGAGCAATTGTGATAAAAACTGCATGGTACTGGTATAGAGACAGACAAGTAGACCAATGGAATAGAATTGAAGACCCAGAAATGAACCCACACACCTATGGTCACTTGATCTTCGACAAGGGAGCTAAAACCATCCAGTGGAAGAAAGACAGCATTTTCAACAAGTGGTGCTGGCACAACTGGTTGTTATCGTGTAGAAGAATGCGAATCGATCCATACTTATCTCCTTGTACTAACGTCAAATCTAAGTGGATCAAGGAACTTCACATAAAAGAAGAGACACTGAAACTTATAGAGGAGAATGTGGGGAAAAGCCTTGAAGATATGGGCACAGGGGAAAAATTCCTGAACAGAACAGCAATGGCTTGTGCTGTTAGATCGAGAATTGACAAATGGGACCTAATGAAACTCCAAAGTTTCTGCAAGGCCAAAGACACCGTCAATAAGACAAAAAGACCACCAACAGATTGGGAAAGGATCTTTACCTATCCTAAATCAGATAGGGGACTAATATCAAACATATATAAAGAACTCAAGAAGGTGGACTTCAGAAAATCAAATAACCCCATTAAAAAATGGGGCTCAGAACTGAACAAAGAATTCTCACCTGAGGAATACCGAATGGCAGAGAAGCACCTGAAAAAATGTTCAACATCCTTAATCATCAGGGAAATGCAAATCAAAACAACCCTGAGATTCCACCTCACACCAGTCAGAATGGCTAAGATCAAAAATTCAGGTGACAGCAGATGCTGGCGTGGATGTGGAGAAAGAGGAACACTCCTCCATTGTTGGTGGGAGTGCAGGCTTGTACAACCACTCTGGAAATCAGTCTGGCGGTTCCTCAGAAAACTGGACATAGTACTACCGGAGGATCCAGCAATACCTCTCCTGGGCATATATCCAGAAGATGCCCCAACTGGTAAGAAGGACACATGCTCCACTATGTTCATAGCAGCCTTATTTATAATAGCCAGAAGGTGGAAAGAACCTGGATGCCCCTCAACAGAGGAATGGATACAGAAAATGTGGTACATCTACACAATGGAGTACTACTCAGCTATTAAAAAGAATGAATTTATGAAATTCCTAGCCAAATGGATGGACCTGGAGGGCATCATCCTGAGTGAGGTAACACAATCACAGAGAAACTCACACAATATGTACTCACTGATAAGTGGATATTAGCCCCAAACCTAGGATACCCAAGATATAAGATATAATTTGCTAAACACATGAAACTCAAGAAGAATGAAGACTGAAGTGTGGACACTATGCCCCTCCTTAGAATTGGGAACAAAACACCCATGGAAGGAGTTACAGAGACAAAGTTTGGAGCTGAGATGAAAGGATGGACCATGTAGAGACTGCCATATCCAGGGATCCACCCCATAATCAGCATCCAAACGCTGACACCATTGCATACACTAGCAAGATTTTATTGAAAGGACCCAGATGTAGCTGTCTCTTGTGAGACTTTGCCGGGGCCTAGCAAACACAGAAGTGGATGCTCACAGTCAGCTAATGGATGGATCATAGGGCTCCCAATGGAGGAGCTAGAGAAAGTAGCCAAGGAGCTAAAGGGATATGTAACCCTATAGGTGGAACAACATTATGAACTAACCAATACCCCGGAGCTCTTGACTCTAGCTGCATATATATCAAAGGATGGCCTAGTCGGCCATCACTGGAAAGAGAGGCCCATTGGACTTGCAAACTTTATATGCCCCAGTACAGGGGAACACCAGGGCCAAAAAGGGGGAGTGGGTGGGCAGGGGAGTGGGGGTGGGTGGATATGGGGGACTTTTGGTATAGCATTGGAAATGTATATGAGCTAAATACCTAATAAAAATGTAAAAAAAAAAAACTTCTGGAAAAAAAAAAACTTCCCAAACCTAAAGAAAGACATACCCATGAACATACAAGAAGCCTACAGAACTCCAAATAGACTAGACCAGAAAAGAAATTCCAACCAACTCCAAATAGACTAGACAAGAAAAGAAATTCCACCCTACACATAATAATCTAAACAACAAATGCACTACATAAAGATAGAATATTAAAAGCAGTAAGGGAAAAGGGTCAAGTAACATATGAAGGCAGGCCTATCAGAATTACACCAGACTTTTCACCAGAGACTATGAAAGCCAAAAGATCCTGGACAGATGTTATACAGACACTAAGAGAACACAAATGCCAGTGCACGCTACTATACCCAGCCAAACTTTCAATTACCATACAGTATCTTTCCACGAATCCTGCCCTTCAAAGGATAATAACAGAAAAAATAACAATACAAGGAAAGAAACCACGCCCTAAAAAAAGGAAGAAAGTAATCCTTCAACAAAACTAAAAGAAGACAGCCACAAGAACAGAATGCTAACTCTAACAACAAAAATAATAGGAAGCAGCAATTACTTTTTCTTAATATCTCTTAATATCAATGGACTCAATTCTGAATATCTATGCTCCAAATGCAAGGACAGCCACATTCATTAAACATACTTTAGCAAAGCTCAAAGCACAAATTGCACTTCACACATTAATAGTTGGACTTCAACACACCACTTTCATCAATGGACAGATCATGGAAACAGAAACTAAACAGGGACACAGAGAAACTTACAGAAGTACTGAAACAAATGGATCTAACAGATATCTACAGCAAATTTTATCCTAAAATAAAAGGATATACCTTCTTCTCAGCATCTCATGGTACCTTCTGCAAAACTGAGCATATAATTGGTCATAAAACAAGCCACATCAGATATAAAAATATTGAAATTGTCCCATACATCCTGTCAGATCACCATGGACTAAGTCTGATCTTCAATAACAAAACAAATAATAGAATGCCAACATTCAAGTGGAAACTGAACAACACTATTCTCAATGACACCTTGGTCAAGGAAGAAATAAAGAAAGAAATTAAGCCTGAACATCTGCGGGAAACATCTTGGTTCCGGGACTCTGCCAAGACTAGTCTGCACAGGTGAAAGTGTGGACAACAGAAGCTAACAGCTTCTGGTACAGGCAGGAACCACAGAGCTTCCGAAGAAGCCCCCTTTTTGGGCTCCAGACATCCGGGCACCTTCCTTGCCAGAGGTGGGGTGTCTGCCCTCCCCAGGAGGGCTTTGCAGGAGCACCTGGGGGAGCCATCTTGGTTCCTGGATCCTTCTGAGACTAGTCTCTGCAGGTGAGAATGTGGTCTGCAGAAGCTAACTGCTTCTGTGACAGGCCGAATCAACACAGCTTCTGGGACAGGTCCTGTTTTGGGCCTTCATCTTCTGCCAGGAGGGAGGACCGAACGCCAGATATCTATGCACCTTCCCTGTAAGAGGAGAGCTTGCCTGCAGAGAGTGCTCTGACTACTGAAACTCAGAGGAAAGAGCTAGTTTCACAGGTCTGCTGATACACACTAACAGAATCACATGAGGAACAATCTCTAACCAGAGACAACTATAACAACTAACTCCAGAGAGTACCAGATGGTGAAAGGCAAACGTAAAAATCTTACTAACAGAAACCAAGACCACTCACAATCATCAGAACCCAGCACTCCCACTTTGCCCAGTCCAGGGCACCACAACACACCCGAAAAGCTAGACCCAGATTTAAAAGCGTATCTCATGATGATGGTAGAGGACATCAAGGACTTTAATAACTCACTTAAAGAAATACAGGAGAACACTGCTAAACAGGTATAAGATCTTAAAGAGGAAGCACAAAAATCCCTTAAAGAATTGAAGGAAAACACGACCAAACAGGTGATGGAATTGAATAAAACCATCGAAGATGTAAAAGAGGGAATTAGACACAATAAAGAAAACCCAAAGTGAGGCAACACTGGAGATAGAAAGGCTAGGAAAGTAATCTGGAACCAAAGATGCAAGCATCAGCAACAGAATACAAGAGATGGAAGAGAGAATCTCAGGTGCAGAAGATTCCATAGAGAACATCAGCACAACAATCAAAGAAAATGCAAAATGAAAAAAGATCCTAACTCAAAACATCCAGGAAATCCAGGACACAATGAGAAAACCAAACCTACGGATAATAGGAGATAAGAATGAAGATTTTCAACTTTAAGTGCCAGCAAATTTCTTCAACAAAATTATAGAAGAAAACTTCCTAAACCTAAAGAAAGAGAGGCCCACGAACATACAAGAAGCATACAGAACTCCAAATAGACTGGACCAGAAAAGAAATTCCTCCCGACATATAATAATCAGAACAATAAATGCACTAAATAAAGATAGAATACTAAAAGAAGTAAAGGAAAAAGGTCAAATAACATATAAAGGCAAGCCTATCAGAATTACACCAGATTTTTCACCAGAGACTATGGAAGCCAGAAGAGCCTGGGCAGATATTATACAGACACTAATAGAACACAAATGGCAGCCCAGTCTACTATACCCAGCCAATCTTTCAATTACCATAGATGGAGAAACACAAGTATTCTAGGACAGAACCAAATTCACACATTATCTTTCCACGAATCCTGCCCTTCAAAGGATAATTATAACAGAAAAAAAATACAAGGACGGAAACCACATCCTAGAAAAAGGAAGAAGGTAATTCTTCAACAAACCAAGAAGAAGACAGCCACAAGAACAAAATACCAACTTTAACATCAAAAATAATTAGAAACAATAATTACTTTTCCTTAATATCTCTTAATATCAATGGACTCAAATCCCCAATAAAAAGACATAGACAAACAGACTGGCTACACAAACAGGACCCAACATTTTGCTGCTTACAGAAAACCCATCTCAGGGAAAAAGATAGAAAATACCTCAGAATGAAAGGCTGGAAAACAATTTTCCAAGCAAATGGCCTGAAGAAACAATCTGGAGTAGCTATTCTAATATCCAATAAAATTGTCTTCCAACCCAAAGTAATCAAAAAATACTAGGAGGGGCACATCATACTCATCAAAGGTAAAATCCTCCAAGAAGAACTCTCAATTCTGAATATCTATGCTCTAAATACAAGGGCAGCCATCTTCATTAAAGACACTTTAGTAAAGCTCAAAGCAAACATTGCACATCACACAATAATAGTGGAACACTTCAACACACAAATTTCATCACTGTACAAATCATGGAAACAGAAACTAAACAGGGACACAGTGAAACTAACAGAAGTTATGAAAGAAATGGATCCAACAGTTATCTACAGAACATTTTATCCTAAAACAAAAGGATATACCTTCTCTTCAGCACCTCATGGTGCCTTCTCCAAAATTGACCACGTAATTGGTCACAAAACAAGCCTCAACATATACAAAAATATTGAAATTGTCCCATGAATCCTATGAGATCACCATGGACTAAGGCTGATCTTCAATAACAAAACAAATAATAGAAACCAACATATACATGGAAACTGAACAGCACTCTTCTCAAAGATACCTTGGTCAAGGAAGGAATAAAGAAAGTAATGAAGGACTTTTTGGAGTTTAATGAAAATGAAGATAAAATATACTCAATTTTGTGGGACACAGTGAAAGCATTTCTAGGAGGAAAACTCATAGCTCTGAGTGCCTCCAAAAAGAAACTAGAGATAGTGCACACTAGCAGCTTGACAACACACCTCAAAGCTCTAGAACTAAAGGAAGAAAATTCACCCAAGAGGAGTAGATGGCAGGAAATTAACTCAGGGGCGAAATCAACTAAATGGAAACGAGAAGAACTATTCAAAGAATCAACCAAAGGAGGAGCTGCTTCTCTGAGAAAATCAACAAGATAGACAAACGCTTAGACAGACTCACTAGAGGCCCCAGGGACAGCATCCTAATTAACAAAATCAGCAATGAAATGGGAGACATAACAACAGACCCTGAAGAAATCCAAAACACCATCAGATCCTTCTACAAAGGGCTATACTCAACAAAACTGGAAAACATGAATGAAATGGACAAATTTCTAGACAGATACCAGGTATCAAAGTTAATCAGGGTCAGGTTAATAATCTAAAGAGTCCTATATCCCCTAAAGAAATAGAAGCAGTCATTAATAGTCTCCCAACCAAAAAAGCCCAGGACCAGATGGGTTTAGTGCAGAGTTCTATCAGACTTTCAAAAAGATCTAATTCCAGTTCTTCACAAACTATTCCACAAAATAGAAGCAGAAGGCACTCTACCCTATTCATTCTATGAAGCCACAATAACTCTGATACCTAAACCACAGAAATACCCAACAAAGAAAGAGAATTACAGAACAATTTCCCTTGTGAATATCAATGCAAAAATCCTCAACATATACAAAAATATTGAAATTGTCCCAGGAAATAAATAAAGTTCTCGCTAACCGAATCAAAGAACACATCAAAACAATCATCCATCCTGACCAAGTAGGTTTCATCCCAGGGATGCATGAATGGTTTAATATATGGAAATCCATCAATGTAATCCACTATATAAACAAACTCAAAGAAAAAAACCACATGATCATCTCGTTATATGAGGAGAAAGCATATGACAAAATCCAACTCCCATTCATGATAAAAGTCTTGGAAAGATCAGGAATTCAAGGCCCATACCTAAATATAATAAGAGTAATATACAGCAAACCAGTGGCCAACATCAAAGTAAATGTTGAGAAGCTGGAGGCAATCCCACTAAAATCAGGGATTAGACAAGGCTGCCCAGTTTTCCATACCTATTCTACATAGTACTTGAAGTTCTAGCCAGAGCAATTCGACAACAAAAGGAGAACAAGTGGATATGAATTGGAAAGTAAGAAGTCAAAATATCACTTTTGCAGGTGATATGATATTATATATAAGTGACCCTAAAAATTCTTCAAGAGAACTCCTAAATCTGATAAACAGCTTCAGTGAAGTAGCTGGATACAAAATTACCTCAAACAATTCAATGGCCTTTCTCTACACAAAGGATAAACAGGCTGAGAAAGAAATTAGGGAAACAACACCCTTCACAATAGTCATAAATAATATAAAATACCTTGGCTTGACTCCAACTAAGGAAGTGAAAGATTTGTATGATAAGCAATTCAAGTCTCTAAAGAAAGAAATTAAAGATCTCAGAAGATGGAAAGACCTCCTTTGCTCATGGATTGGCCAGATCAATATAGTAAAAATGGCTATCTTGCCAAAAGTAATCTACAAATTCAATGCAATCCTCATCTAAATTCCAACTCAATTCTTCAAGGAATTAGAAAGGGCAATCTAGAAATTCATCTGGAATTAAAAAAAAAAAAACCTAGGATAGCAAAAACTCTTCTCAAGTATAGAAGAACCTCTGGTGGAATCACCATTCCTGACCTAAAGCTGCACTACAGAGCAATTGTGATAAAACTGCATGGTACTGGTATAGTGAGAGACAAGTAGATCAATGGAATAAAATTGAAGACCCACGCAACTATGGTCACTTGATCTTTGACAAGGGATCTAAAACCATCCAATGGAAAAGAGACAGCATTTTCAACAAATGGTGCTGGCACAACTGGCAGTTATTATGTAGAAGAATTCGAGTTGATCCATTCCTATCTCCTTGTACTAAGGTCAAATCTAAGTGGATCAAGGAACTCCACATAAAACCAGAGACACTGAAACTTATAGAGGAGAAAGTGGGGGAAATCCTAGAAGATATGGGCACCAGGGAAAAAATTCTTGAACAGAGTAGAAATGGCTTGTGCTGTAAGATCGAGAACAGAAAAACGGGACCTCATAAAATTGCAAAGCTTCTGTAAGGCAAAATACACTGTCAATAAGACAAAAAGGCCACCAACAGATTGGGAAAGGATCTTTACCTATCCTAAATCAGATAGGGGAATAATATCCAATATATACAAAGAGCTCAAGACTCTGACCACCGAAAATCAAATACCCCATTAAAAAATGGGGCTCAGAGCTAAGCAAAGAATTCTCACCTAAGGAATACCAAAAGCCTGAGACACACCTGAAAAAATGTCCAGCATCTCTAATCATCATATAAAGGCAAATCAAAGCACCCTTGATATTCCACCTAACACCAGTCAGAATGTCTAAGATCAAAAACTCAGGTGACAGCAGATGCTGGTGAGGATATGGAGAAAGAGGAACACTTCTCTATTGATGTTGGGATTGCAAGCTTTTGTCCCTGTGTGATAAGGAGTCTTGCCACCAAGGACACACACACAGGACACACTCGGATCCTGCTGCCGCAAATCTTTAATGCATCTCGAAAGAAAGATGATCAGCTTCTGGGGAGGAGACCCAGAACACAGGAAACTCGGTTCTTAAATAGACCACGAAGAGCGGTTAGAGACGTGTCTTGCCCTGACTGGTTGCTCCGCATCAGCCCAGATGACACCATGGGACAGGCAGGGCACAAGGAATGGAAAAATACCCCATAACATGCGCAGACTACTTGTTTACCAGTTAGAACACTGGATGTCAGCGCCATCCTGTAATGGCGATTGCAAGGGCGGCTCCTCACATCTCCCCCTTTTCTTTTGTTTAAAAGGCAACAGGCCACCCAGTACTGAGAGTGGAGATAGAGGTCAAATCCCCAGTGTGCAAAAATAGGGGCATTACACAAAACCTCCTCCCAGGCTCGTCACCCGGAGGAGTCTTGGTCCGCTCCCGTGTCGTTTTTCCTGGGGGAAGGACACTTGGACACTCAACCTTCATACAATATGACATGTCTCCCTAGAATAGGCGCATTTTATGCCACAGAGCCTTTCTACTGCAGTTCTTAGCCGTGCAACTCTCTCAGGCTGCTGAAGCACACTCACTCTATCCCGTGCAATGATACTAGCCTCGTGGGGTGCAAGAGCTGAGCGGCCAGTGACCTATTGCTTAAGCATAGATAACCATATATCAGGGGAGGTACCGTGTTCTAATGCTGCAAGTGCTTGGGCTATCTCCATCTTTTCCCTTTTTGTTTGGGCTTTAAGTTTACAGACCATACAGAGCAAAAGCAACGCTCCACCTCATAGGATCGCGGCAAACAAGCCTATCCCCACCCACTCCCTAAAGTAGGAAAATGCAGAGGAAATCCAGGTGGAGAAGCCCTTCGTCAGCGAAAGGTCAAGACGTGTAGAATTCACTTGTAAAATAGCAACTCTCAACTCTTGAAGCATTTGCTCAAATTCCATGGTCCAATTCTGTTACATATAACGAGACAAAGTTTTTGACAAATTTGCTGCTCTTGTAAAATTTTCAAACTGAACAGAAGTAACACAAAGGCCAGGCATCTTGTATTCACAACCCAATTGAGCCAACTGCCAAAGAATATCCACTTGCTCTTGGACTAGGTCAATGCGTTGATTTATCAGCATCAACCCTCCTTGTATCTGTGAGTTGGCTGTGGCCTGTTTATCTAAGGCCATTGTGACCGTCATAGAAAGCTCGTTAATAGTTTGTGTTGTTTGAACAGTAGTAGATAGAGCTAGTGCCAAGGCTGTGACAGAGGCTGCAACCACCGCTGTGGCCACCAGTCCAACTATGATAGCAGAAATACCAAATTTTTTTTTCCCTCGAAACAAAGTCAAGTTATTAGGGGCATCTACAGGAACAGGAACAAATCTAGGCATGCGGGTAACCAAAGCAAAAGGATATTTCTTAGCATCCCAGCATAGGGCATAAAAACATTTTTCTTGTGAGCAATCTATCTCTATCTGATTCTGATTTAAGCTTTTGCTACTTACCACCCACAAAAATGGGGGCCATACACATACTGGGGTGGCAGTAAAATTTACCTCTTTCTGTTTTTTATATTTAACATTGGAGGTGGTCCATTTAAAAGAATTTGAACTCTGTTTATCAGACCAACTGGTCTTCAAGGTACCTTTCCAATCAAAGGTCAATTCTCCTTTCTTACTAGAACCTCCTCCAATCATTGCCATGGGGGTGAGATCAGTACAGCTTCCATTAACCCCACAAAGCAAACACTGATCAAAAGGGTTAGTATTAGTTCGGAGGGGGGTCCATAGTACTAAAATCATATCCAGCAAAAGTATCATTATACTGTCTACTAATATATGGAGAAAAGGAAAATTATTCCTCTACTGCCCAAGTATATTTTTTAGCTTGGCAACCTGTCCAAGGTAACATTAAATCTTCCATGGACCCTTCCTTGCAAAAGGGTGCCATTCTTGGTTGTGGAGGCGGCTTATTTCCAGGTTTTCGGCTAGGCCACCATCCTCTTATAACTATGGCATCAGCCTTCATATCTTGTACTCTGTCAAAAGAGACCTTCTTTAACCAGGCTGCTGATTGATTATACAAGGATATACATTGACTCTTATCTTGTAATGAGGAAATTAGCACAAAGCACAGGCTTCCCTGTAGGAAGAAAGTTCTATTTTCTTGTAAAGCCTGAATCTGTTCATCCAAGGATAAGTAGGCAAGTCCCAGTTCTTTATCTGTAGTAAAAAAGTGTGGAAATATTTGTGCATTATGCATAACTGGCATAGGAAGAGGGAAAGTTGACATAATTCCCCATCTTAACTCTCCAGATATACTAGGAACCAGAATCTCCAGCATGAGGACTATGATCCATCGATGTCTTGGGATCTTGTTCTTGTGACTCATTGTCTGAGAGCTGGATCCTTCAAGTGAGGTGCTCCGGAATCCAAAAGGGATTGTCTTCCTCCTGTGGAAAAAACACATATAGCTTCCCTGGATCTTATTAAAATAGGATCCGGGCCTCTCCATTTTCCTGTCAAGACATCTTTCCACTTTGCCATTTCCTTGGGCCTATCCGGTTCTGAACAGTGACGTTCAGCCGCAGTATGGCCTTGAGCATCAAGATTTAAAAAATTAAGAGTGAAGAGTGCCATGGAAACAGCTACTCTTGGTACTGAAGGTAGAGCCTCCTCGACTCCCCCCTTTTGTTTAATTAAATAGGACTTGAGAGTGTGATGGGCACGTTCTACAATGCCTTGTCCTTGAGGGTTGTATGGAAGACCGGTCAGATGAGTCACATTCATCTGATGGCAAAACTGTTGAAATTTTTGAGAAGTATAAGCTGGTCCATTGTCTGTCTTAAGAATTTTAGGTTGTCCCCAAGCACTCCATGCCTCGAGGCAATGTTGAATTACATGTGAGGCCTTCTCTCCTGTTAGAGGCGTAGCAAATATAATACCAGAGTAGGTATCAATAGAAACATGTAAATACTGAAGTCTTCCAAAGGAAGAGATATGAGTAACATCCATTTGCCAGACCTGTAAAGGGCTTACACCACGTGGGTTTATCCCCACATGAGATACAGGTAAGAATTCACAGCAATTTTGGCATTGAGTAACAATTTCTCTAGCTTCTTTTCTAGTTAATGAGAAGCAGCGACTTAAAGTCTCAGCTGTCACATGGAAGCGCTTATGAAATTCTTTTGCAGCTTCTGTCTGTGAAGACAGAGCAACAGCCACAACCTTAGTGGCTTCATCTGACAAATCATTTCCCAAAGACATAGGACCAGGAAGGCCTGAATGTGCTCTGACATGAGTAATATAAACAGGGAATCTTCTATTTAATAATACAGATTGTATTTGTTGAAAAATATTGACAACCCTGCTGGAAGGTTTTATTACTCCAGCTGTCTCAAGAAGGCTAACTGCATTAACTACATAAGAAGAATCTGATACAATGTTAAGCGGCCCTGGAAAGGTTTTAAGAACCTCCAGTACCACTAGACATTCTACAATTCTATTTTGAGGTGAGGTTTCATTATATTGTTTTGATACCACCTTGTTATCAACCACATAAGCACCTATACCAGTTTTTGTTCCATCAGTATATACTATAATCCCATCTTTGAGTGGTTCCGTAGCTGTTACTTGTGGAAATACAATAGCCTGATTTAGGGCAAACTTTAAAATTCGATGTTTTGGATAATGATCGTCAATCTGTCCTGAAAAGGAGGTGACTAAAACTGCGCAATCATTAGATGTAGCTGCCAAGGTTTGAACTTGTGCAGCAGTATAAGGCACAATTAAGAAGTTAGGATCTCGTCCAAAATGAGTGATGGCCGCTTTTATCCCTCGGAGTGCAAGCTGTGCAACTGCATTAGGATACCAATCTATTATTTTAGCAGGAGATGCATTTGGACGAACCCATAATAAAGGTCCATTTTGCCACAAAACTGCGGTTGGCAACTGGGCTGTCTTAAAGACACACAAATCAAGAGGCTGTGACTCATTAATGCGCTGTAATTGTGCCTTTTGCAAGGCATTCTCTACCTTTTGTAAGGCCTGATTAGCGGCAGAAGTAAGAATCCTAGGGGAGGAGATATGAGAATCTCCTTCCAGAATATCAAATAAAGGTTTTAACTCAGCCGAAGAAATCTTTAAAAATGGTCTCAGCCAATTTATATCTCCCAACAATCTCTGAAAATCATTTAAGGTGTGTAAATGTTCTCTGCAAATCTCTAGTTTTTGAGGAGTTATTCTAGTGGGGGATATAATAGACCCCCAAAATGTGCCCACTTCTGAAATCTGCACCTTTTCTGCTGCTATTTGTTATCCCCATTGTGCCAATATCTGTATCAAAAATGGGTAAGATTCTTGCAAAATTGTCATATCCTTGTGTGAAAGGAGAATGTCATCCATATAATGTATGACAAGCAAGGTGGGGAACCGATGTCTTACAGGCTTCAGGGCTGCTTGTATAAAAAGTTGACACATAGTAGGACTATTTGGCATGCCCCGAGGGAGTACCTTCCACTGAAATCGCTTATCAGGCTCCATATGGTTAAGGGCTGGAACAGTAAAGGCAAACTGTGGCCTATCTTGAGGACACAAAGGTATAGAGGAAAAGCAATCTTTAGTATCTAGAATAACAACTTTCCAATGTCTGGGCAGGGCAGATAATAGGGGAAATCCCCGTTGTATGGAGCCAAAAAGGTTCATTTGGACATTAATTGCTCTGAGATCATGAAGAAGTCTCCATTTTCCTGATTTTTTCTTAATTACGAAAATAGGTGTATTCCAGGGTGAGGTAGAGGGCTCTAAATGACCCAAGCGTAGCTGTTCAGAGACCAGATTTGTGGCTGCTTCTAATTTTTCAGAGGAGAAAGGCCTTTGAGGAACCCATGCAACTTCCTCTGTAAGCCATGGTATGGGCATAGAGCCCCAACGGCCCCTAGAAAAAGCCCAAACTTTGTCTCCCTTTATTACCTTCTTGAGGGATAGGTTCAAGTCTACCCTGCTCTCCTTTCCCTAATCCCTTTCCTGTTTTGTAACCCATTTTACTCATGATTTTAACAGCTTGTTTAGAATACTCATTTGTTAAGGTCAGGCCCATTTCTGAGAGAACATCTCTTCCCCAAAGATTGACTGGTAATGGAAGGACATAAGGGGTAAATAAGCCTCTCTGTCCCTCTGGAGTCTGCCACTCCAATTGTGTAGAACTGATTGTAGGACATGATTGATATCCCAGGCCCTGTAGCGAGTGGGAAGATTTATCTACAGGCCAGGCCCGGGGCCACCAATGTGAGGAGATGATGTTCTTATCGGCCCCTGTATCCATAATTCCCTGAAAGTCTTTACCATTGATTGTTAAATGCAGCGTGGGTCTATTGTTTAGTGGCATAATTAAATATGCTGCATCTTGGCCAGAAGAGCCTATAGGATCGCTTCCATGTGTTTGTGTTCTTTCCTCTCTCCCTGTGGGCAATAGGATTATTTGTGAAATTCTATCTCCTGATGTAATGTAATGTAGAAAATTCCTTGAGGGCAGGAGCAAAGGACCTGAATTTCTTGTAAATGGTGATGATCTACTATTCCAGGATAAACTATAAGTCCTTGCATAGTCAGTGATCCTCGCCCTATTATCAGGCCCACTGTTCCTGAAGGTAAGGGTTCCGGGACCTCAACTGGGATAGGCTGGACATTCATTTGTTGCATGAGTAGGAAGTCGGTGGTGGAACGCAGGTCCACGGATGCGACTCCTCGGGGTTTATTTCCTCTAAGTTGCTCTGGCTTTTGATAAATCTATTCCCATATTTGTGAGGGCCCTGGGACGGGGGGGGGGGGGGCACAATCCCGTTTTTTGGTAGGCGGTTGTCAGATTCATTGATTGGGGGCAGGAGCCTCCCCTTTATATGGCGAATTGAATGGCACTCACTAGCTTTGTGATAACCCTTTCCACAACGAGAGCAAAGAGTAGCCACTCGGCCCGCTCTGGGAGGAGGCAGTCTTTCTTTAGGTGGCCTATCTTTCCACAGTTAAAACAAGCTCTTTGTTTGCTGGTAGAGGGGCGCTTTTGTGATTGTAATATGGCTGCAGCCAGCCCCACATTAGTAAGTGAACCTCCTAGTTCTCTACATACCCTAAGCCAATTTTGCAATCCCTTGTTTTTTCTTGGAGTGATTGCAGTTCTGCATTCCTGTGTGGCCTGCTCATAAACAAGCTGTTCAATTAACGGCATGGCCTGTTCAGCGTCTCCAAAAACCCTTCCTGCGGCCTCTGTCATTTTCGCTACAAAGTCTGAGAATGGCTCCTGGGGGCCCTGGGTAATCTTTGTAATGTGGCCTCCAGCTTCTCCTTTTCTTGTAAGAGCTTTCCAAGCCTTAATGGCAGCCGCTGATATCTGAGCATATGCTCCCCAATGATAATTAGTCTGATTGGCAGCATACTGTCCTTGGCCTTTTAATAATTCAAAAGTCCATTGCCTCTGATTATCATCTTCTGCCACAGCATTAATTCTTGCCTGATTTTGGGCAGCATCATACCACAAGGCTTTCCATTCCATGTATTGTCCCATATTAGGTAGAGTGGCCTTAACTGTCATTTGCCAGTCTGCCAGAGTCATTGCTCTATTGGCAAATCTCTTGACCTGTACTAAGGTGAAGTTGGCATTGACTCCATAATTACGGACAGATTCGGCAAGTTCCTTAATTTGTTGATATTCTACAGGAGCATGTATGCGTCCTGTGCCATCTCCAGCATCGAAGACTGGAAGAGCCATCTGAATCTTTTTAAATCCCTCCTGAGGCAGAAAGGAACTAGCACCATATCTTGATTCATGTGGTGGAGGCGCTGAGGGCTTGGGTGACGGCTGTATGCCCCCCTTTTTATTAACTTTTTGCTGTACTCTTTGATCAGTGCCATACCTTTCCTCTTCACATCTTGCTGCTTCCTCTTCTAATTCTGCCTCTTCACTAGGGTCTAAATCTTCAGGATCTGAGCTATCAAGTTCTAGGGCTTCTAGATCTTGGGTGGGATAAATATTGTTAAGTTTACCTGTAGGGGGCGCGTTTTCACCTTCCCCTTTTTTCACTCCCCCTTTTTCTAACTTCCGGGGAGGTCCTTTTTCCTTAGACATGTCTTTTTTTCTTTTTATGAGCTCCTAATCTCTCACTCTGTTCGGTTTCTGGCATGCAGTCCTGAACCTCCTCTAACGTCTCTTGTCCCTCAACCACTGCAGGTTGGCAGGTCTCATCTTCTAAGCAATTCTTTATTAATTTCCAAATTGCCTTAGTGACGAGGCATAAGTATCCTTCCTCAAATTTTCTATCTAGGTCTCTTCCTAGTTTATTCCACGAGGCTGTGGTCAGGGAACCTGAACAAGCACACCATGGGGCAACACGGTCAATCCTTTTGACAAAATTTTGTAGAGTGCGTGTGGCAATCTTGAGGTCTCTCTGCTTAAGGACAACTTGCAGTGCGTTTACAACTGATTGTGCCTGTGGTTTATCTATATCCGACTTAAGGAACACTGAAGCAGAAGTGAAAGTAGAAAACCATGCTCCGCTCCAAAAGTAGAAGCCTGTTCCTGAAGCAGAAGTCTGCTCTCAAAGCAGAAGTCTGCTCCCAGAGCAGAAGTGAAAGTAAAATGCCATGCTCCGCTCTCTTAGGTATGAGAGACTGACTGAGCTTGACGGTGCCGCCGCTTATCTACGTCAGACTGACCACACCTCAAAATTAACACCAACCATGATGAACACAATAAGACACCAGGAGAAAGAAGACAAGCACCAGGGTTACAAAAACCAAAGCTTCCACCAACCCATCCCACAGTGCTTCTAGATTGAGACCGAAGTCAAAAGGAACAACAGGCTCATGATCAGACATACTTCTCCGAACCTACCTTCCACTGCAGTTCTGAATCCACCCCGTTTCCAGGGGGTCTCCTCAGTGCCAGCGATGTTGTAGTTCCGGGTTTTGGCACCAAATGTCCCTGTGTGATAAGGAGTCTCGCTGGCGAGGACACACACACAGGACACACTCGGATCCTTCTGCAGCAAAGCTTTAGTGCATCTCGAGAGAAAGATGATCAGCTTCTGGGGAGGAGACCCAGAACACAGGAAACTCGGTCCTTAAATAGACCACGAAGAGTGGTTGGAGATGTGTCTTGCCCTGATTGGTTGCTCACTATCAGCCCAGATGATACCACAGGACAGGCAGGGCACAAGGAATGGAAAAGTACCCCAGCACATGCGCAGACTACTTGTTTACCAGTTAGAACACCAGATGTCAGCGCCATCTTGTAATGTCGATTGCAAGGGCGGCTCCTCACAAGTTTGTACAACTACTCTGCAAATCAGTCTGGAGGTTCCTCAGAAAATTGGGCATATTACTACTGGAGGATCCAGTAATACCTCTCCTGGGCATATATCCAGAAGATGCCCCAACTGGTAAAAAGGACACATGCTCCACTATGTTCATAGTAGCCTTACTTATAATAGTCAGAAGCTGGAAAGAACTCAGATGTCCCTCAACAGATGAATGGATACAGAAAATGTGGTACATTTACACAATGGAGTACTACTCAGCTATTAAAAAATGAATGTATGAAATTTATAGGCAAATGCATGGCTCTGGAGGGCATCATCCTGAGTGAGGTAACTGAATCACAGAAGAACTCACATGATAAGTACTCACTGATAAGTGGATATTAGTACAGAAACTTAGAATACCCAAGATACAAGATACAATCTGCAAAACACATGGAACTCAACAAGAACGAAGACAAAAATGTGGACATTTTGCCCCTTCTTACAATTGGGAACAAATCTTGGAAGGAGTTACAGAGACAAAGTTTGGAGCTGAGACAAAAGGGTAGACCATCTAGAGACTGCCATATCCGGGGATCCATCCCATAATCAGCCTCCAAACGCTGACACCATTGCATACACTAGCAAGATTTTGCTGAAAGGACCCAGATATAGCTGCCTCTCGTGAGGCTATGCTGGGACCTAGCTAACACAGAAGTGGATGCTCACAGTCAGCTATTGGATGGATCACAGGGCCCCCAATGGAGAAGCTAGAGAAAATACCCAAGGAGCTAAACGGGTCTGCAACCCTATAGATGGAACAACAGTATTAACTAACCAGTACCCCCCCCACCCCCAGAGCTCATGTTTCTATCTGCATATGTATCATTGGAAAGAGAGGCCCATCGATCTTGCAAACTCTGTATGCCTCAATACAGGGGAATGCAGAGTCAAGAAGTGGGAATGGGGTGGAAGGGGAATGTTGGGGAAGGTATGGGGGGACTTTTGGGATAGCATTGGAAATGTAAATGAAGAAAGTACCTAATAAAAAAAGAAAAGAAAAGCAATGGCTTCCTTTAAATGGTCAGGCTTCCTTAAATCATGAGTTAAGATTTGCAACTCTTACTAAATTGCGTATTATTTCGTATAGCATCCATTAAATAATTCATTACCAACACAGATAATTTCAATGAGAATGTCACGATAAGCTTATGGAATGTATGAGGACTAAATGTTATAATTTTTCACACAGTAGTTTTTAACCTTACAATTTCTTTTACAAGATGACTAAACTAATGCTTAATTTAATTTTTTATTCTGTAATCACTGCTTTTTTTTTTTTTTACAGTTTTGAAATTTACTTTTAGTTACTGTGAACATTCCAAAAGCAGGACCTCTACTGCTGTTTAGATTAGATTATCTATGGTATCTATCCTTCAAAATTAAATTGCTGGGGGGAATCTCTGAGGACTAGCTGGAGGTCTGTGTCTTGGGGAAGTGTTATATGGCAGGTCTGTAAGGATAAGCCTAGCTTAGACTGCTACCAGAAGGGGATATAAAGACTGAAGTAGGTAATTCCTATAGCCAACCAGGAGTTCTACAGGACAAAGTGGAACATTATTCCACCCATAGAACTATTAACCCAATTTTTCTTCTTCCTCTTCCTCTTTCTTCTTCCTCTTTCTACTTCTTTCTTTCTTTCTTTCTTTCTTTCTTTCTTTCTTTCTTTCTTTCTTTCTTTCTTTCTTTCTTTCTTTCTTTCTTTCTTTCTTTCTTTCTTCTTCTTCTTCTTCTTCTTCTTCTTCTTCTTCTTCTTCTTCTTCTTCTTCTTCCTTGTTCTCCTTGTTCTCCTCCTCCTCCTCCTCCTCCTCCTTCTTCTTCTTCTTCATCTTCTTTTTCCTTGTTCTCCTTCTCCTCCTCCTCCTCCTTCTTCTTCTTCTTCTTCTTCTTCTTCTTCTTCTTCCTTGTTCTCCTTGCTTGTTCTCCTTCTCCTCCTCCTCCTCCTCCTCCTCTTCCTCCTCCTCCTTCTCCTCCTCCTCCTCCTCCTCCTCCTCCTCCTCCTCCTTCTTCTTCTTCTTCTTCTTCTTCTTCTTCTTCTTCTTCTACAAGATATGCAGGGTTAAAGCTGGAGCAGAGACTGAGGGAACAGCCAACCATTGACTGTCTCAACCTGAGACAAAGTCCATGTAATAGAGCCATGCATGGAATTCTTACTGATACTCTGCCATGCTTGCTGTCAGGAATCTAGAATAACTGCCTCCTGAGAGGCTTCATCTTGCAGAGGATGAAGGCAGTTGCAAAGACCAACAGTTAAACATCAGGCAAAGCCTGTGGAGTCTTGTGAAAGAGTCATGGATAGATTAATAATAATAATAATAATAATAATAATAATAATAATAATAATAACAATGCAACATTTTAGCAAACAACTTCATGGTCATTAGTTTCATACTGGGAATTCAGTTTCAAAAACTATATGAAAAATATATAATAGACTAGATAACATTTATAAATTTGTTTTATATTGATCATTTAATATATTAATCAATGCAACACAATCATTTCCATTTTGAATTTCCCTATGCAACTTTCCCCACATTTCACCACACACTTATCCTAAATTCTTGGCTTTGATTTTTGATAACTTAGTATGTTCAGTTTGAGATGGCAAAGTGTACATAGATTTAGGGCCATTTACTAAAGCGTGCAGATCCTAACATAAACCACATCCTCAAAATAGAATGTGTTCTCCTCCCATAGGCACACTGTACTGCCTGTAGCTTATAGTACATTGGGAATCATGAAGTAGATCTAAGTGAATGCCAGGATATATACTTTTTGATTTTGTGGAGATTTCCATAGTAATCAGGATTTCAAGAACAGCATCATATTATAATGATATAACTTCACCATATTTCTTAGTTACTGGTTCTTCATTCCTTCTGTCTTCTATGCCAAGATGTTTCCCAAGACTTGATGATGAGAAGACTTGTTTAGCTGTATCATTTAAGTTGGAACACCAAGTATGATATTCTCCATACCTTAAACCATTATGAATTTATGAATTGATGGCAGTGTACTATATAAATAAGATGTAAATAACAGGTATAAATACAGAAAATGTGATACATTTACACAACAGAGTACTACTCACCTAGGGGACTTTGGGGATAGCATTTGAAATGTAAATAAAGAAAATACCTAATAAAAATTTGGGAAAAAGAAAAAACAAAACAAAAACAAATTCATGAGGTTCTTAGGCAAATGGGTGAAACAAGAAAATATCATCCTGAGTGAGGTAACATAATCACAAAAGAACACATATGGTATGCACTCACTGATAAGTGGATATTAGCCCAAAAGTTTGGAATACCCAAGATACAATTCACAGACCACATGAAGTTCAACAAGAAGGAAGATCAAAGTGTGGGTGCTTCCTTCTTAGAAAGGGGGAACAAAACATTCATGGGTGCAGATATGGAGACAAATCTTAGAGCAGAGACTGAAAGAAAGGCCATCCAAAGACTGCTCCACCTGGGTATCCATCCCATATACAGTCACCAAATGCAGACACTATTGTGAATGCCAAGAAGGGCATGCTGACAGGAGCCTGAGAGGCTCTGGTAGAGCCTTAGAAATACAGAAGTGGATGCTCACAGCCAAACATTGGACTGAGCACAGGGTCCCAAATTGAGGAGTTTGAACCCCAAAGGAAGAACAATATCAACCTACCCAGAACTCCCAGGACTAAACTCCCAACCAAGCAGTATACATGTAGGGACCCATGATTCCAGCCACATATGTAGCAGAGGATGGCCTTGTTGGCCATCAATTGGAGGAGAGGCCCTTGGTACATTAAAGACTCTATACCCCATTGTAGGGAAATGCCAGGGCAGGGAGGCAGGAGTGGGTGGATGGGGAACCACCCTCATAGAAGCAGGGGGAGGTGGCTGGGATAAAATCTAAATAAAGAAAATATCCAAAACGGAAGAAATATTCAGTAGAGATTCAACATGGAAAAAAAGAAAAATAACAACAGCTTGTTATTGGACCATGTTACACCTTCACCCATGTGGTTTTCAACAGCATTACAATATAAATCATGAAATGCATTCGTGTTGAACAGACTTTAAATTAAAAAGGAAAGCAGTTATTAATGGCATAACATCATTATTCTTATCATCCCAAGTACTGAGTTATCATCTCACATAGAAAATTATTTAATTATTTTGTAAAATCTTTGCAGGTCTAGATCAATGTAAAAAGGTTTCATTATTGATTGCTATCCATACATTCCATTCATGTGGCAATATGTTTTTTTCTGGAATGTAATACTATTACACAAACTGTACCAGTAATGGATATCAAATGAAATAATTTATAAATCCAAGAGCCAATCTTTAGATACCAGACAATTCAATAATGAAAATTAACCAGCATTAAACAAAAGTGTATAATTACATAGATTGATCCAATGAAATGAGTTCAGGGATCATATGTTAGAACTTTATTATTTAGTTTATTTTCTATATTTTTTCATGGTAGAACCCCCATATTTTGACATAATATTCGATGAGTAGAAATCAGCCTTCTGATGATGTGGACATGATTGGTTTAATACATATGCAGTTAAATTTTATTATTTGCAGTTTTATTATTTTCACATTTAGCAAGTTTTTTTCCTGAACGTGTGAAAAGAATTTATCTGTGGTCTTAAGAAAATAATGTAGCACTTTGGGACAAAGATGAAAAGAAACAGTCCTGCACTTGAGGCCAAGATGCAGAAGATCTCCACAGCGACCATAGCCTTGCCATTGGAACTGTGGTAGACAGGGACGAATGTGATCCAGGCACTGCAGAACACCAGCATGCTGAATGGCAAGAGCTTGGATTCATTGAATGTGTCAGGCAGCTTCCTGGCCAGGAAAGGTATAGTGAAACTTGCTAGAGCCATACAGCCCATGTATCCAAGGACACAGTAGAAGCCAACCACTGAACCTTTATTGCAAACAATGATGATGTGGCCATGGACCATGTGTACATCAGCATCAACAAAGGAAGGTGATGTTCTCAGCCAAATTCCACAGATTATCAGTTGGATCATGGTGCATATGGTAATAATGTAGTTAGAAGTCCCTGAAACAAGCATTCCCCTCAGCCTTCTTCCTGGAACAGTGACTTTTAATGCCAGCACTACAGTAATTGTCTTAGCCAAGACAGTTGAGGCAGTCACAGTGAACACAATGGCAAATGTGGTCTGCTGCAGGATTCAGCTGGTAGTGGGATGACCAATGTAGAGAAAGGAACAGATAAAACAAAATATGAGCGGGATGAGTAGGATGTAGCTGAGAGTTTGGTTATTGATCTTGACTATAGGAGTGTCTCTGTGTTTCAAGAAGACACAGAGTACAACAGATGTAAGAACAGAAAAGAACAGAGCCAATCCAGCCAGAGCCATTCCCATGAGATCTTCATAAGCAACAAAGGTCACAACTTTTTTGAGACATTGAGTTTGATCTGTGTTGACATTCTCATCTTCTGGACATTTCACTCATTGTTCCATGTCTAGTATAGGGAGAGAAACATATTAGAATTAATTTTATTCAAATTAATCATAGGTACACTAAACTAATGCATTGAAAAATCATAACAAAATTAGACTTTCATCTTGTAGTATATCAAAATTTAAATGTGTACTGTGATAGGATGTGATCCCAAATTCCAGTGCTTATCATTTTATGCAAGTTTTTGTTAATAGTTATATACTCAAGATGTGTATAATATGTTTCAAAAAATTGTCAAATAATACTCAAGATTACCTTGGATTGATCATTAATGGAAATATATTTTGTCATTCATAACTTTGTATATTATTTAGATCTAGAACTTAGAAGAAGCTATGTCCTCATATCTTGTGTATTTCTCAGCATTTTGGTCTCACATATAGTCTCAAGTGGCTCCTTAGACATATAAACTCTAATACTCCATGTCTTGGAAAATAACCTACAGAAAAAAACTTTGCTTAATCATTATAATAAATATATCCTAAATACAAGTCTTTACACACACAACTAACAATCTTACTCACCATTGATTATAGAAACTTATTTATGGAAGAGACATACCACTAGAGAAAATAATTGTTGCTCAGTCTGCAGAGATTTGGAGTTCAGGCCAACTCAATCAATTCTTCACTAAATATAAAGAAAACTACCAAAGAAGGGGTATAAATATCATAAGAGCTAAATAATCAGAATTTGATGGAAGAGAAATTCTGTATTTCCTAGGAATTTTGCAAATAACACCCATAAAATATCATCAAATTAGAATCTTAAACATGAGCTGAATGGCTTTTTGAACTGCACTTGCAGAAGGACAGATAGACATTTCTACCCCTTGCTCCAACTCTGTACAGTCCACTGGTCTCCCAGGAGATCTGCTGCAACACAGCGCGACAGGAGGCAAGCTAAAGACAGAGACATCCAGGCCTGCTAACTCCAGATATAACCAGATGGCAAGACCACCTGTTGAGGGATGAGGCCACCCAACCATCTCAAAAATATTAACACAAATTGTTCTTATCTACAGGAACTGCAGAGACAAAGAGCAGAGCAGAGACTAAAGCAAAGGCCATCTAGAGACTGTTCCACTTAGGGATCCATTATATCTGCAGAAACCAAATGCAAACACTATTGCTGATGCCAAGAAGCACTTGCTGAAAGGAACCTGGTATGGCTACCCCCTGATAGACTCTGCCAGATTTTGGCCAATACAGATATGGATGCTTGCAGTTAAACATTGGACTGAGCACGGGAACCACAACGGAGGAATTAGAAGGACTGAAGGAGCTGACAGGGTTTTCAATCACATAAGAAGAACAACATTATCAAACAACCAGAACCCCAGAGCTCCCAGGGACTAAACCACCAACCAAAGAGTACACATGGAGGGACCCATGGTTCCAGATGATTATGTAGCAGAGGATTGCATTATCTGACATCAATGGGAAGGGAGGCCTTTGGTCCTGTGGAGACTCAATGCCCAACTTAGGAGATACTAGGAAGGTGACGTGGGAGTGGGTGTGTGGGTTGGGTAGCTCCCTCATAGAATCAGGGGGAGGGGCTATGATAGGGGGGTTCCAGAGGGGAAACCTAGAAGTGGGATAACAACTGAAATGTAAATAAATAAAATAACCAGTAAAATATTTGCAGACTTGACAGAATTGATAGCCAGTAAGATCAAGAAAAACAACAAGAACAAGAACAACAACAAAAAGAATTCTATTTTTAGTCTGTGGAAAGTATGAAGTGGATATTTGATGTTATCCATAGCCAGTACATAAAGGATAATTCTCTGACTTGTTGAATCTTAATTTCATTAGGTTTCATATTACAAACCATTTTTTCCTGTGGTTAGCTGATGTCATGTAAGAGAAACGTATTGTAATAGCAAGCACCCCAGTACAATAGATTGTGCCATATGATTCTGCTATGTCCCTTGCTCTTCTTTATTTTCAGTAACTGGTCAAAGAACCCAGGGAAAATAGTATACTACTGAGAAAGCCTGGCCACTAAAATGTAATATAAGGTGGGTACTCCCAATTTCTATCCAGTGTCTAGTCTTTCCTCACATGTAAATTTTGTCCATGTAGTAATATTTATAATCTGATAATCTAAAATTTGAGTTTCAGTTATAATTTTTAGAGCATTCATACATTTAAGGTGAAAAATTGAACATCACATATGCTGGGTTGTAGTGAATATGCAGCTGCACCAAAGTGGTACGGAAAAATCATTATAAGGCTATGTGCATAAATTACAAGAAAAACACAAATGAGCTCCTCACTTAAACATTTTACCAATAAATTACTTATCATATCTAAGTATAATGAACTGTGAAATTATTCACAAATCTTAACTAGCTGAAATCTATAGAAAACTTAGGTACCAAACATTTCATTATGGAACTCTCATCATTGATATCAAACCGTTTTAGTTAGAACTCTGTAGTGAGAGAATAACCATAGAATGTACGTACACTATTATATGCACTATGTAGTCTAACAATGACTACCTGCCTGCTAAAGGACCTGACAACCCATGGTGTGATCAGCATTTGCTATTGGATGTATTAGCAATTCAAAAGTCACCCTGAGCAAATAGAACATTTCATTGAAAAGACGTTGCTTTTCAATCCACACCAGAAAGCTGTAAAACTTGAAATATGATGCCATATATGGATGACAATAGCAGTGGTAACAACTGTCGAAGTATTCTATCAGCATGGAGTGAAGTCAGGTTGCCAGAAGCCATCCTTGATAAGGTTATGTACTGAGGTGTGACCCAGAGACAAAAACTAAAGACTGATGACCTTTAAATATCCCTTATTCTTCTGATGGCCACAAGTTGATGGCTTCTGGCAATTTAATTTCCAGTGTTCTAGCAGTCAGAAGCTGCTGGCTGCTGGCAATTTAACTCTCACTCTTCTGGGGCTAAAATCTGATAGCTTTTGGCAAAATCACAGAAAAAAGAAAGGAAAAGGTCAGTTGTATTCCCCCCACATACACACACACACTGTGGACAGACTGACCACATGTTTAATCAATTTCCCAACTGTCCATGCATACTTACATACATACATATACATAGATATATGTTTATGTATATGTGCATGTATATATATATGTATATATGTATGTATGTATGTATGTATGTATGTATGTATGTATGTATGTGTTGCATACATGTAGACAGAAAGACATCATCTTTATAGAAATATTTTTGACAAAGAAGAAATAAAGGTATCATTATTTGCAGATGATATAATAGTATATGTAAATGATCCCAAAAATTCTACCAGAGAACTTCTCTCAGGAGAGAGGCCAGATATTAAATTAAATCAAATAAATAAGTAGCCTTCCTTTATACAAATGATAAACAGGCTGAGAAAAAAAACTAGGGAAACAACACCCTTCAAAATAGCCAAAAATAATATAAAATATCCTAGCGTAACTCTAACCAAACAAGGGAAAGACCTGTATGACAATAACTTCAAGTCTCTCAAGAAAGATATCATATTAGATCTCAGAAAATGGAGAGATCTCCCATGCTCATGAGTTGGCAGAATTAATATAGTAAAAATGGTCATCCTACCACAGGCAATCTACAGATTCAATGCAATCCCTATCAAAATTCCAACACAATTCTTCAAAGACAAGTAAAGAGCAATTCTCAAATTCACCGAAAAATGCAAAAAACTCAGAATAGCGAAAAAATTCTTAACAATAATAGAACAGCTTGGGGAATCACCATCCCTGACCTCAAGATTTACTGCAGAACAATAGTGAGAAGAAACTACATGGTATTTGTACAGAGACAGACACATTGCTCAATAAAACAGAATTGAAGTCTCAGATATAAAACTACATACTTATGGACACTTGATCTTTGACAAAGACGCCAAAAATACACAATGGACAAAAGAAAGCATCTTCAATAAATGGTGCCGGTCTAACTGGCTGTCGGTATGTAGAAAAAATGAGAATAGTCCCATACTTGTCACTTTGCACAAAGCTCAAGTCCAAGTGGATCAAGGACCTCAACATAAATCTAGATATACTAAATTGAATGGAAGTAAAATTTGGAAAGAGCCTCTTTTTTAACTCATTTTCACAGGAAGAAATTTCCTGACTCTGCCTTTTTATATGTATCATTTTCCTTTAAGCTGTTAGAACTCCTGCTGAGAGATGCAAACTCACAGGCAAGTTTACCTAGGGGACTGGCTTCAGGCAAAGAAATGCAAACACACAGACCTGTTGACCTTGCTGCCAGGTTTCATGCTGAGACAGGCAAACTAACAATGTAAGTTTCAGTATAACCTGAGCTTTCACTCTTCCCCTATTTAAAGAACTTTCTTTTCAATGGCTGATCTCAGCATTAGACGACCTGGGTCTCACAGTAAATATTAGCTGTTTGCAGATGAAAAGGAGACAAAGTTTGAAGTTTGTGATGTGGACATCTCAGTAAGTAATTTAATGTATTGTGAAAAATGAAACTAAAGATGACACATAATACCAGGATTTGAAAGTTCAGAGTTCTAGCTGGGCATGGTGGTGCATGCCTTTAATCCCAGAGACAGGGAGATTTCTGAGTTTGAGGCCAGCCTGGTCTACAAAGTGAGTTCCAGGACAGCCAGGGCTATTCAGAGAAACCCTGTATCAAAAAACCAAAAGCAACCAATCAAACAAACAAAAAAGATAAAAATGGGGATGAAAATTTATGTTTTTAATTTAAAAAACTTTTTTTTCTTTTCTTTCTTTTCTTTTCTTTCTTTTCTTTTCTCTTCTTTTTCTTCTTCTTCTTCTTTTCCTTCTTCTCCTTCTCCTCCTCCTCCTCCTCCTCCTTCTTTTTGTTCTTCTTCTCCTCCTCCTCCTCTTCCTCTTCCTCCTCCTCCTCTTCCTCCTCCTCCTCCTCCTCCTCCTCCTCCTCCTCCTCCTCTTCTTCTTCTTCTTCTTCTTCTTCTTCTTCTTCTTCTTCTTCTTCTTCTTCTTCTTCTCTCTCTCTCTCTCTCCCTTTTCACTCCAGATTTTTATACCCATCCCAGTCCACCCTCTGACTGTTCCACCACTCATACTTCCTTCTTGTCCCCTTCTCCAGGAGGATGTCTCCACACCAGACCTCTATACTGCCTGGGGCCTCCAGTTTCTTGAGGGTTAGGTGCATCTTCTCTGATTGAACCTAGACCCAGAAGTCCTTTGCTGTGTATGTGTGTGTGGCTTCATATTTGCTGGTGTATGCTGCCTGGTTGGTGGTCCAGTGTCTGAGAGATCTTGGGGTCCAGATTAATTGAGACTGCTGGTCCTCCTACAGGGTCACCATCCCCCTCAGCTTCTTCAAGCTTTTTCATAATTCAACCACAGGGGTCAGCAGCTGCTGTCCACTGGTTCGATGCAAATATCTGCATCTGATTCTTTCAGCTGCTTATTGGGTGTTTCGAAGGGAAGTCATGATAGGTCCCTTTTTGTGAGTGTTCCACAGCCTCAGTAATAGTTTCAGGCCTTGGCACCTCCCTTTGAGCTGCTTTGGGCCTGTCATGGCACCTTCTTTTCCTCTCCATTTCCATCCCTGCACTTCGTTCAGACAGGAACAGTTATGGGTCAGAGTTTTTACCATGGGATGACAAACCCCTCCCTAATGTGATGTCCCCGTCTTTCTGCTTGAGGTGGGCTCTATAAGTTCCCTCTCACTACTTTTGGGTGTTTCATGTAAGGTCCCTCCCTTTGAGTCCTGAAAGTCTCCTACCTCTCAGGTCTCTGGTGCATTCTGGAGGTTGCCCCAAACCTCCCACCTCTGGAGGTTGCATGTTTCCATTCTTTCAGCTGGCCCTAAGTCCATTTCCCTCACCCAATACCAGATCTGGTACCCCTCTTCCCCCACTCCACTTTCCTTGCCAGGTCCCTCCCTCCCTCTTTCTTTGTGATTGCTTTCTTCTCCCTCCCAAGAGGAACTGAGGCATCCTTATTTGGGCTCTTCAGCTTGTTGACCTTTTGAGTTATGTGGATGGAATTTTGGGTATTCTGTACATTTTGGCTAATATCGGCTTATTAGTGAATAAATACCATGAATGTCCTTTTGCGTCTAAGTAACCTCACTCAGGATGATTTTTTCTACTTCCACCAATTTACCTGCAAATTTTAGGATATCCTCATTTTTAATAGCTGAGTAGTATTCCATTGTGTAAATAGACCGCATTTTTGGTATCCATTCTTTTGTCATGGGACATCTGGGTTGTTTTCTGCTTTTGGCTATCACAAATAAGGCTTCTATGAACACAGTGGAATATGTGCCCCTGTGGCATAATGGGCCATCTTTTGAGTATATTACCAAGAGTGGGACTGCTGGGTCTTCAGGTAGATCTATTTCCAATTTTCTGAGGAACCGCCAGATTGATTTCCAGTGTGGTTGTACCAGGTTGCAATCCCACCGGCATTGGAGAAGTGTTCCTCTTTCTCCACATCCTTGCCAACATGTGTTGTCACCTGAGGTTTTGATCTTAGCCAGTCTGATTGGTATAAGGCAGAATCTCAGGGTCATTTTAATTTGCATTTCTCTGATTACTAAAGACTGAACATTTCTTAAGGTGCTTTGCAGCAATTTTAGATTCCTTTACTGTGAATTTTCAGTTTAGCTCTATACCCCATTTTTTGATTGGGTTGTTTGGTTTTTTGATGGTTAGCTTCTTGACTTCTTCTTATATTTTGGATATTATCCCTCTATTAGATGTGGGGTTAGTGAAGACTTTTTCCCAATCTGTAGGTTGCTTATTTGTCCCATTAACTATGTACTTTGCTTTAAAGAAGCTTTCCAGTTTCATGAGGCCCATTTATCAATTCTTGATTTTAATGTGTGAGCCATTGGAGTTCTGTTTAAGAAGGTTTCCCCTGTGCCAATGACTTCAAGGCTCTTTCCCTCTTTCTCTTCTCTTTCCAGGCAGCTAGGGTGAAGGTCTTAAAGCCCACACCCACAGTGACACACCTACTCCAGCAGGGCCACAGCTTCTAGTATTGTCATTCCTTGGGCCAAACACATAAAATCCACCACAGACACTATTACTGATGCTATGATATACTTACTGACAGGATCCTAACATGGGTGACTTTGGAGAGGGCCAACCAGCAGCTGTCTGAGACATATACAGGTAGTCACACCCAAACATTGGAACGAAGGTAGGGACCACTATGGTTGAATTAGAGAAAGGATGGAAGAAGCCAAAGAGGAGCCCATAGGATGACCACCAGTCTCAACTAACACTGACCACTGGAAGATCCCAGACAGTGAATCACCAACCAAGCAGTATATTCAAGCAGGTCTGATGCCCCTGACACACATATAGCAGAGGACTGCCTGGTCTGCCCTCAGTGGGAGAAGATGCACCTAATCCTTGAAAGGCTGTAGCAGCAGTAAGAGTGGAGGCTAATTGGTGGGGGAGCTTCCTTTTAGAGACAATGTGGAGGAGGAATGAGATGAGGAATTATGAGAGAGGGAACTAGGAGTGGACAATCACCAGAATGTAAAATTTAAATGTAATAAAAAATAAAATATAAGGTACACTTTGTTTGTTTGTGGGGGAACAGGAACTGAATAAAAACATAAAAAACAATAGACCTTGTGGAAAATCAAAGAGACAATCAGGCAACAATCTTGCATAAAGAATTACAGACAGCCAGGAAATATTGAGAGTTGGAAATGTTGTCATGCCTAGAGAAGAGCATACCAACTAATTATCTATGAGTAACAAAATAGTCCTCCATGAAAACATATGAGTAATGTGATAAAGATTGATTGTTATCTTTTGAAATATATGTTTATATAGGAAATAGTTTAATGTAACACAAATTAATTGAAAAAGAGGACATAGCTTTGAAAGAGAACAAGGAGGGGCTTGGGGAAATTTTGTAGGAAGGATAAGTAATGGTTAAATGATGCAACTGTATTAAAATCTCCAAACTAAAAAGTAGCAAAAAAAATACTTATAATATCAAGGAAGACAGAGACAAGACAGTCTTACTACCAAAATTCTCTACATATAAAAAATATCACCTTCAGGGTTATGATTCATTGTATTGATATTGGAAGGAAACATTTTCTGCCAGGTTTATGAATTTCTGTAATATTTGACTTTCCAATGATCCCAAGGTTGTAGTATTTAACAGAAATATTATTCTCTAGGAAAGATCCAGTTCTTAAAAAATATTTGCAGATTTTACTAAATAGAGGCTTAGAAACTCCTTCTACTCATATCCTTTTAACTTACACCAGACTATATTCAGTATTCTTTTAATTGAATTGAGCCAATAGATCAAATTTAAAAATAATGCTCTTTTCCCAATAATGAGACTCTATATTGTAAGATGTACATTCTGTCTCACTTTGTATTTCCTCTTTGATTTTGCAAAACAGTCTTGTCTAGATTCATGAGTAGAAATATTCAAATACTCCAATTGTTTCAATCCATTTAAAATAATCAAGTGTTATAAAATGTTGTATTTTAAAACTTTTGTAAATATACATAGAAGAAACTTCCCCTGATCAAACATAGGCCACACCTGACAGAATATAGGGTAGTCTGTATATAGACCTTCCCATTTTTTCTATTACATCAGAGATATTTCTCTGGGTCTCCCCTAGTATTACAGCAGAATTACAGTGGCAGCTTTATTTAAACCAGTTACATGTCTCCTGTAGATCTCTCAGACCATCACCCTTGGTTTCCTATTAACCAGCCATCACCACAGGCATGCCTTGCCCATTAACACACTACCTAAAGAGACCAGTAAAGTAGGCAACACTCAGCCAACAAACACTCTGAAAATCTCGGAAGGAAGCAGAAACAATGGAACAAAGCTTCTATTCCACCAAGACAAAGCCATAGACCAGTAGGTAGACATATAATCACCCCACATGGAGATATTTAGATGCCAGCTTAAGAATGCAAACAATGCCATTGAAGAAAATATATCACCATTGAGAGCCAGCTATACTACCACAAAAGAGCCTGATTTTCCAATACATATAAAGCACAAGATGTTGTATTTCTTCTTTTTTTCTATCTATTTGGTATTTTGATTATTATTGGCAATGGTACCTTCTTTCCTTGTCTGATCTATTTGTTGATCTATATGATTGCTGTGCTTTTTTTCCTTTTTAATATTTTTTATTAGGTATTTTCCTCATTTACATTTCCAATGCTATCCAAAAGTCTCCCATACCCCCCCACACTCCCTTACCCACCCACTCCCACTTTTTGTCACAGGCATTCCCCTGTACTGAGGCATATAATGTTTGCATGACCAATGGGTCTCTATTTCCAATGATGGCCAACTAGGCTATCTTTTGATACATATGCAGCTAGAGACAAGAGCTCCGGGGTACTGGTTAGTTCATATTGTTGTTCTACCTATAGAGTTGCAGATCCCGCCAGCTCCTTGAGTACTTTCTCTAGCTCCTCCATTGGGGACCGTGTAATCCATCCCATAGCTGAAAGAGAACATCCACTTCTGTGTTTTCTAAGCTCTGGAATAGTCTCACAAGAGACAGCTATATCTGGGTCCTTTCAGCAAAATCTTGTTAGTGTATGCAATGGTGTCAGCGTTTGGAGCCTGATTATGGGATGGATCCCGGAATATGGCAGTCTCTAAATGGTCCATCCTTTTGTCTCTGCTCCAAAATTTGTTTCTGTAACTCCTTCATTTGTTGTTTTGTTCCCAATTCTAAGAAGGGCCAAAGTGTCCACATTTTGGTCTTGGTTCTTCTTGAGTTTCATGTGTTTCATAAATTGTATCGTATATCTTGAGTATTCTAAGTTTCTGAGCTAATATCCACTTATCAGTGATTACATATCATTTGAGTTCTTTTGTGATTGGGTTACCTCACTCAGGATGATGCCCTCCAGGTTCATCCATTTGCCTAGGAATTTCATAAATTTATTCTTTTTAATAGGTGAGTAGTACTCCATTTTATATATGTACCACATTTTTTTGTATCCATTTCTCTGTTGAGGGGCATCTGGGTTCTTTCCAGCTTCTGACTATTATAAATGAGACTGCTATGAACATAGTGGAGCATGTATCCTTCTTACTGGTTGGAACATCTCTGGATATATGCCCAGGAGAGGTATTGTGGGATCCTCTGGTAGTACTATGCCCAATTTTCTGAGGAAACTCCAGATTGACTTCCATAGTTGTTGTACAGGCTTGCAATCCCACCAGCAATGGAGGAGTGTTCCTCCTTCTCCACATCCTTGCCAGAATCTGCTGTCACCTGAATTTTTTACCTTAGACTTTCTGACTGGTGTTAGATGGAATCTCAGGGTTGTTTTGATTTGCATTTCCCTGATGATTAAGGATGTTGAACATTTTTTCACGTGCTTCTCAGCCATTCTGTTTTCCTCAGGTGAGAATTTTTGTTTGGCTCTGACCCCATTTTTGAATGGTGTTATTTGATTTTCTGGAGTCCACCTTCTTAAGTTCTTTATATATATTGTATATTATTCCCCTATCTGATTTAGGATAGGTAAAAATCCTTTCCCACAAAAAGGTTGATGGCCTTTTTGTCTTATTGACAGTATCCTTTGCCTTACAGAAGCTTTGCAATTTTATGAGTTCCCATTTGCTTATCCTCAATCTTACAGCATAAGCCATTGCTGTTCTATTCAGGAATTTTTCCCCTGTGCCCATATCTTCAAGGCTTTGACCCACTTTCTCCTCTATAAGTTTCAGTGTGTCTGGTTTTATGTGGAGTTCCTTGATCCACTTAGATTTGACCTTAATACAAGGAGATAGGAATGGATCAATTGGCATTCTTCTACATAAAAACCACCAGTTGTGCCAGCACCATTTGTTGAAAATGCTGTCTTTTTTCCACTGGATGGTTTTAGCTCCCTTATCAAAGATCAAGTGACCATAGGTGTGTGCGTTCATTTCTGGGACTTCAATTCTATTCCATTGGTCTACTTGTCTGTCGCTATACTGGCACTATGCAGTTTTTATCACAATTGCTCTGTAATACAGCTTTAGGTCAGGCATGGTGATTCCACCAGAGGTTCTTTTATCCTTGAGAATAGTTTTTTGCTATCCTAGGTTTTTTGTTATTCCAGATGAATTTGTAGATTGCCCTTTCTAATTCGTTGAAGAATTGAGTTGGAATTTTTATGGGGATTGCATTGAATCTGTAGATTGCTTTTGGCAAGGTAGTTATTTTTACTATATTGGTCCTCCCAATCCATGATCATGGGAGATTTTTTCATCTTATGAGATCTTCTTTAATTTCTTTATCCAGAGACTTGAACTTCTTATCATACATATCTTTCACTTCCTTAGAGTCATGCCAATTGATTTTATAATATTTGTGACTATTGAGAAGGGTGTTTTTCCCCTAATTTCTTTCTCAGCCTAATTATTCTTTGTGTAGAGAAAGGTCATTGACTTGTTTAAGTTAAATTTTTTAATCCAGCTACCTGATCAAAGCTGTTTATCAGGTTTAGAAGTACTCTGGTGGAATTTTTAGGTTCACTTATATATATTATCATATCATCTGTGAAAAGTGATATTTTGACTTCTTCCTATTCAAGTTGGATCCCCTTGATCTCCTTTTGTTGTCGAATTGCTCTAGCTACACTTCAAGTACAATGTTCAATAGGTAGGGAGAAAGTGGGCAGCCTTGTGTAGTCCCTGATTTTAGTGGGATTGTTTCCAGCTTTTCACCATTAATTTGATGTTGGCTACTGGTTTGCTGTAGAATGCTTTTATCATGTTTAGGTATGAGCCTTCAATTCCTGATCTTTCCAAGACTTTTATCATGAATGGGTGTTGGATTTTGTCAAATGCTTTCTCCACATCTAACGAGATTATCATGTGTTTTTTGTCTTTGAGTTTGTTTACATTATGGATTACATTGATGAATTTCCATATATTAAACCATCCCTGCATCCCTGGAATAAAACCTACTTGGTCATGAGTGATGATTTTTTAATGTATTCTTGGATTCAGTTAGCAAGAATTTTATTGAGGATTTTGGAATAGATATTCATAAGGAAAATTGGTCTGAAGTTCTCTATCTTTGTTGGATCTTTCTGTGGTTTAGGTATCAAAGAAATTGTGGCTTCATAGAATGAGTTGGGTACAGTATCGTCTATAACTATTTTGTAGAATAGTTTGTGCAGAACTGGAAATCTATCTTCTTTGTAGGTCTGATAGAACTCTGCAGTAAACACATCTGGTCCTGGGCTATTTTGGTTGGAAGACTATTAATGATTGCTTCTATTTCTTTAGGGGATATGGGATTGTTTAGATCATTAACTTGATCCTGTTTTAACTTTTGTACCTGGTATCTGTCTAGAAATTTGTCCATTTCATCCAGGTTTTCCAGTTTTGTTGAGTATAGCCTTTTGTAGAAAGATCTGATGGTGTTTTGGATTTCTTCAGGATCTGTTGTTATGTCTCCCTTTTAATTTCTGATTTTGTTAATTAGGATGCTTTCCCTGTGCCCTCTAGTGAGTCTGGTTAGGGGTTTATCTATCTTGTTGATTTTCTCAAAGAATCAGCCCCTCATTTGGTTGATTCTGTGAATAGTTCTTCATGTTTTTGCACTTGGTTGATTTCACACCTGAGTTTGATTATTTTCTGCCTTCTATTCCTCTTGGGTGAATTTGCTTCCTTTTTTTCTAGAGCGTTTAGATGTGTTGCCAAGTTGCTTGTGTTTGCTCTCTTTAGTTTCTTTTTTGATGCACTCAGAGCTATGAGTTTCCCTCTTAGAAATGGTTTCATTGTGTTCCATAAGTTTGGGTATGTTGTGGCTTCATTTTCATTAAACTCTAAAAGTCCTTAATTTCTTTCTTTTTTCCTTCCTTGAGCAAGGTATCATTAAGGAGAGTGTTGTTCAATTTCCATGTGAATATTGGCTTTCCATTGTTTATGTTGTTATTGAAGATCAGCCTTAGTCCATGGTGGTCTGATAGGATGCATGGGACTATTTCAATATTTTTTTATATGTTGAGGCTGGTTTTGTGACCAATTATATAGTCAATTTTGAAGAAGGTATCATGAGGTGCTGAGAAGAAGGTATATCTTTTTTTTTAGGATAAAATATTCTGTAGATATCTGTTAAGACCATTTGTTTCATAACTTCTGATAGTTTCACTGTGTCCCTGTTTAGTTTCGGTTTCCACGATCTGTCCATTGATGAAAGTGGTATGTTGAAGTCTCCCACTATTATTGTGTGAGGTGCAATGTGTGCTTTGAGCTTTACTAAGGTTTCTTTAATGAATGTGGCTGCCCTTTCATTTGGAGCATAGACATTCAGAATTGAGAGTTCCTTTGGAGGATTTTAACTTTGATGAGTATGAAGTATCCCTCCTTGTCTTTTTTGTTAACTTTGGGTTGGAAGTTGATTTTATTTGATTTTAGAATGGCTACTCCAGCTTGTTTCTTCAGAACATTTGTTTGGAAAATTGTTTTCCAGCCTTTCATTCTGAGGTAGTTTCTGTCTTTTTCCCTGAGATGGGTTTCCTGTAAGCAGTAAAATGTTGAGTCGGGTTTGTTTAGCCAGTCTATTAGTCTATGTATTTTTATTGGGGAGTTGAGTCCATTGATATTAAGAGATATTAAGGAAAAGTAATTGTTGCTTCCTATCATTTTTGTTGTTAGATTTGGGATTCTGTTCTCATGGCTGACTTCTTTTTGTTTTGTTGAAGGATTACTTTCTTGCTATTTCTAGGGCATGGTTTCTGTCCTTGTATTGTTTTTTTCCCTGTTTTTATCCTTTGAAGGGCTGGATTCACAGAAAAATAATGTGTGAATTTGGTTTTGTTGTGGAAAACTTTGGTTTCTTCATCTATGGTAATTGAGAGTTTGGCTGGGTATAGTAGCCTTGGCTGGCATTTGTGTTCTCTTAGTGTCTGTATAACATCTGTCCAGGCTCTTCTGGCTTTCATACTCTCTGGTGAAAAGTCTGGTGTAATTCTGATTGGCATGCTTTTATATGTTACTTGACCTTTTTCCCTTAATCCTTTTAATATTTTGCCTTTATTTAGTGCATTTGTTGTTCTGATTATTATGTTTTGGGAGTAGTTTCCTTTCGTGTTCAGTCTATTTGGATTTCCTTACACTTCTTGTACGTTCATGGGCATCTATTTCTTTAGGTTTGGGTACTTTTCTTCTATAATTTTGTTTAAGAAATTTGCTGGCCCCTTAAATTGAAAATCTTCATTCTCATCTACTCCTATTATCCGTACTTTTAGTCTTCTCATTGTGTCCTGGATTTCCTGGATGTTTTGAGTTAGGATCTTTTTGCATTTTCTCTGATTGTTTTTCTGATGTTGTCTGTGGAATCTTCTGCACCTGAAATTTTTGCTTCCATCTCTTATATTCTGTTGTTGATGCTTGCATCTATGGTTCCAGATTTCTTTCCTAGGATTTCTATCTCCAGTGTTGCCTTACTTTGTGTTTTCTTTATTTTGTCTACTTTCCTTTTTAGGTCTTGGATGGTTTTATTCAATTCCATCACCTGTTTGGTCGTGTTTTCCTGCAATATTTAAGGGATTTTTGTGCTTCCTCTTTAAGGTCTTCTACCTGTTTAGCAGCGTTCTTCTGTATTTCTTTAGGTGAGTTATTAAAGTCCTCTTGATGTCTTCCTCCATCATCATGAGATATGCTTTTAAATCCGGGTCTAGCTTTTTGGGTGTGTTGGGGTGCCCAGGTCTGGGTGGGGTGGGAGTCCTGCATTCTGATGATGGTGAGTGGTGTTGGTTTCTGTTAGTAAGATTTTTATTTTGCCTTTTGCCATCTAGTAATCTCTGGAGTTAGTTGTTATAGTTGTCTCTGGTTAGAGCTTGTTCCTTTCATGATTATGTTAGCCTCTATCAGCAGACCTTAGAGCCTAGATCTCTCCTTAGTTTCATTAGTCAGAGTACTCTCTGCACGGAAGCTCTTCTCTTGCAGGGAACATGCCCAGATATCTGGCGTTCGATCCTGCCTACTGGCAGAAGTTTTGTTCCATTCACCAGCGGTCTTAAGGTCCTGTGGAGAGTCCTGTGGGGGACCTTGGGGGTGTCCGCAGACTCTGCACTCAAGGTGCCCTGATGCTGGTGCCGACTGGATGGGACTTGTGACCCTTGTCAGGCCAGGTTTTTTGCTTCCCTAATTAATGCAGTCTCAGGTCCTGTGTGATTGGATTGGAGCAGAAGTTGTGTTCCACTCACCAGAGGTCCTGAGGTCCCATGGAGAGTCCTCAAGGATTGTTAGGGGTGTCTGCTGACACTGCCCAAGTTGCCCCAGTGCTGGTGACAACTGGAAGGGCGATTTCTGTGCTTTTATATGTATCTTTTTTTAGGTTAGGAAGTTTCATAAGTTAGAAAGATTACAGTGGTCCTTAAAAACATGAATAAATTCCTTTAAAAAATCTAGGACAACACAAACAAACATTTAAAGAAAATCAATTGATTCTTCAAAGAAAATTACTAGAACACAAATAATTGGAAGAATTGAATACTTTCCTTAGAGATCAAAAAACAACCAATTCAAGGAAATAAATAAAAGTTTTTAAGAGGTGAAAAAGCAAAGAAATGCAACAAAGAAAACACGTGCTAATGGAGTAGCTGAAAATACAAAAAATAGCATGAATGCAAACACTAACTACAGAATACATGTGACTGAAGAATGAATCTCTGACAATTAGGTCAGTATAGGAGGAAGATATATATCAGTCAAAGACAATTTTAAATCTAAAAATATACACGAGAGAAAAACATTCAGGGAATCTGGGAAATTGTGAAAAATCCTGATCCAGAAATATTAGTAGTAGAGGAGCATACCACATCAGTCCACAAAAATATTTTTAACAAAGTCATAGAAGAAAATATACCTATCCTTAAAAATTCATATAAAGCATAATATCTGTTAGAGCTACACCTGATTGTCTGCACAGGTGAGAGTGTGGATTACAGAAGCTAACAGCTTCAGGGACAGGCAGGAGCCACAGAGCTTCTGAGACAGTCCCTGTTTTGAGCTCCAGACATCCGGGCACCTTCCCTGCCAGAGAAGAGTTGTATGCCCTGCCTGGTAGGGCTTTGCCAGAGTACCTGAGGAAGCCATCTTGGTCCCTGGATACTGCTGAGACTAGTCTGCACAGGTTCGAGTGTAGACTACAGAAGCTAACAGCTTCTGGGACAGGTCCTGTTTCGGGGCTTCATCTTCTGCCAGGAGGCAAGTCCTAACGCCAGGTATCTGTGCACCTTCCCTGAAAGAGGAGAACCTGCCTGCAGGGAGTGCTCTGACAACTGAAACTCAGGAAAGAGCTAGTCTCCCAGGTCTGCTGATAGAGAATATCAGAATCACGAGAGGAACAAGCTCTAACCAGAGACACCTATAACAACTGACTCCAGAGATTACCAGATGGCAAAAGGCAGATGTAAGAATCTTACTAACAGAAACAAAGACCACTCACGATCATTAGAACCCAGCACTCCCAAATCAGCCAGTCCTAGGCACCCCAACACACCCAAAAACCTAGAACCAGATTTAAAGGCATATCTCATGATGATGATGATAGAAGACATCAAGAAGGACTTTAATAACTCTTAAAGAAATACAGGAGAACAAGGCTAAAGAGTTGCAGGTCCTTAAAAAAAAACAGGAAAACACATCTAAACAGGTGATGGAAATGAACAAAACAATACTAGACCGAAAAAGAGAAGTAGACACAATAAAGAAAACCCAAAGTGAGGCAATGCTGGAGATAGGAATCCTAGTAAAGAAATCTGTAATCATAGATGCAAGCATCAGCAACAGAATACAAGAGATGGAAGAGAGAATCTCAGGTGCAGAAGATTTCATAGAGAACATCGGCACAACAATCAAAGAAAATGCAAAATGCAAAAAGATCCTAACTCAAACATCCAGGAAATCCAGGACACAATGAGAAGACCTAACGTACAGATAATAGGAATATGTGAGAATGAACATTTTCAACTTAAAGGCCAGCAAATATCTTCAACAAAATTATAAAAGAAAACTTCCCAAACCTAAAGAAAGGGATTCCCATGAACATACAAGAAGCTTAAAAAACTCCAAATAGACTGGACCAGAAAAGAAATTTCTCCCAACACACAATAATCAGAACAACAAATGCACTAAATAAAGATAGAATATTAAAAGCAGTAAGGAAAAATGGTCAAGTAACATATAAAGGCAGGCCTATCAGAATTACACCAGATTTTTCACCAAAGACTATGAGACCCAGAAGATCCTGGACAGATATACAGAACTAAGAGAATGCAAAGCCCACCCTAGGCTAGTATAACCAGCCAAACTTTCAATTAAACTTTCAATCAAACATGGAAAAACCAAGGTATTCCACAACAAAACCAAATTCACACATCATCTTTCCAGAAATCTAGCCTTTCAAAGGATAACAGGAAAAAAAAAAAAGGACAGAATTCGCGCCCTAGAAAAAGCAAGAAAGTAATTCTTCAACAAATCTAAAATAAGACAGCCACAAGAACAGAATGCCAACATTAACAACAAAAATAATAGGAAGCAACAATTACTTTTCCTTAATATCTCTTAATATCGATGGACTCAACGCCCCAATAAAAAGACATAAACTAACAGACTGGCTATACAAACAGGACTCAACATTTTGCTGCTTACAGGAAACCCATCTCAGGAAAAAAAGACAGACACTAACTCAGAATGAAAGGCTGGAAAACAATTTTCCAAGCAAATGTTCTGAAGAAACAAGCTGGAGTAGCCATTTTAATATCGAATAAAATCGACTTCCAACCCAAAGTTATCAAAAACGACTTCATACATATCAAAGGTAAAATCTTCCAAGAGGAACTCTCAATTCTGAATATCTATGTTCCAAATACAAGGGCAGCCAGATTCATTAAAGAAACTTTAGTAAACCTCAAAGCACACATTGCACCTCACACAATAATAGTGGGAGACTTCAACACACCACTTTCATAAGTGGACAGATCATGGAAAGAGAATCTAGACAGGGACACATTGAAACTAACAGAAGTTATGAAACAAAAGGATCTAATAGATACCTACAGAGCATTTTATACTAAAACAAAAGGATATACCTTCTTCTATCCCCTAAACAGTCCTCTATCCCCTAAAGAAATAGAGGCAGTCATTAATAGTCTCCCAACCAATAAATGCCCAGGACCAGATGGGTTTAGTGCAGAGTTCTATCAGACCTTCATAGAAGATATATTTCCAGTTCTTCCCAAATTTTTCCACAAAGTAGAAGCAGAATGTACTCTACCCAACTCATTCTATGAAGCCACAATTACTCTGATACCTAAACCATAGAAAGATCCAACAAAGATAGAGAACTTCAGATCAATTTCCCTTATGAATATTGATGGAAAAATTCTCAATAAAATTCTCTATACTCGAATCAAAGAACACATCAAAACAATCATCCTTCCTGATCAAGTAGGTTTCATCCCAGGGATGCAGGGATGGTTCAATATACGAAATCCATCAAAGTAATCCATTATATAAACAAACTCAAAGACAAAAACCACATGATCATCTCCTTAGACACCGAGAAAGCATTTGACAAAATCCGACACCGAATCATGATAAAAGTCTTGGAAAGATCAGGCATTCAAGGCCCATACATAAACATGACAAGAGACATCTACAGCAAACCAGTAGCCAACATCAAAGTAAATGGTGAGAAGCTGGAAGCCATCCCACTAAAATCATGGACTAGACAAGGCTGTACACTCTCTCCATACCTATTCAGCATTGTACTTGAAGTCCTAACCAGAGCAATTCAACAACAAAAGGAGATCAAAAGGATACAAATTGGAAAGGAAGAAGTCAAAATATCACTTTTCACAGATGATATTATAGTATATATAAGTGACCCTAAAAATTCCACCAGAGAACTCCTAAATCTGATAAACAGTTTCAATGAAGCAGCTGAATATAAAATTAACTCAAACAATTCAATGGCCTTTCTGTACACAAAGGATAAACAGGCTGAGAAAGAAATTAGGGAAATAACACCCTTCTCAATAGTCACACATATTATAAAATACCTGGCATGACTCTAACTAAGGAAGTGAAAAATCTGTATGATGAGAAGTTCAAGTCTCTAAAGAAAGAAATTAAAGAAGATCTCAGAAGATGGAAAGATCTCCCATGCTCATGGATTGGCAGGATCAATATAGTAAAAATGGCTATCTTGCCAAATGCAATCTACAGATTCAATGCAATCCCCATCAAAATTCCAACTCAATTCTTCAACGAATTAGAAAGGGCAATCAGAAGATTCAGCTGGAATAACAAAAAAACCTAGGATAACAAAAATTCTTCTCAAGGATAAAAGAATCTCTGGTGGAATCACCATGCCTGACCTAAAGCTATACTACAGAGCAATTGTGATAAAAACTGCATGGTACCGGTATTGCGACAGACAAGTAGACCAATGGAATAGAATTGAAGTTCCAGAAATGAACCCACACACCTATGATCACTTGATCTTTGATAAGGGAGCTAAAACCATCCAGTGGAAAAAAGACAGCATTTTCAACAAATGGTGAGGGCACAACTGGTGGTTATCATGTAGACGAATGTGAATTGATCCATTACTATCTCCTTGTACTAAGGTCAAATCTAAGTGGATTAAGCAACTCCACATAAAACCAGAGACACTGAAACTTATAGAGGAGAAAGTAGGGAAAATCTTCAATGATATGAGCACATCAATGGCTTGTGCTGTAACATAGAAAATCTATAAATGGGATCTCATAAAATTGCAAAGCTTCTGCAAGGCAAAAGACACCGTCAGTAAGAGAAAAAGGCCACTAACAGATAGGGACAGTATCTTTACCTGACCCTATCATGTAGGGGACTAATATCCAATATATATAAAGAATTCAAGAAGGTGGAGTCCAGAAAATCAAATAACCGCATTAAAAAATGGGGCTCAGAGCTAAACAAAGAATTCTCACCTGAGGAATACCAAATGGCTGAGAAGAACCTGAAAAAAATGTTCAACATCCTTAATCATCAGGGAAATGTAAATCAAAACAATCCTGAGATTCCACCTCACACCAGTCAGAATGGCTAAGATAAAAAATTCAGGTGACAGCAGATGCTGGCAAGGATGTGGAGAAAGAGATACACTCCTCCATTGTTATTGGAATTGCAAGCTTATACAACCACTCTGGCAATCAATCTGGAAAATTGGACATAGTACGACTGGAGAATCCCGCCATACCTCTCATAGGCATATATCCAGAAGATGTTCGAACCAGTAAGAAGGACACATGCTCCAGTATGTTTATAGCAGCCTTATTTATACTAGCCAGAAGCTGGAAAGAACCCATATGTCCCTCAACAGAGGAATGGATACAGAAAATGTGATTCATTTACACAATGGAGTACCACTCAGCTATTAAAAAGAATGATTTTTTGAAATTCCTAGGCAAATGGATGGACCTGGAGGGGATCATTCTGTGTGAGGCAACCCAATCACAAAAGAACTCACACAATATGTACTAACTGATAAGTGGATATTAGCCCAGAAACTTCGGATACCCAAGATATAAGATACAATTTGTGAAACACATGAAACTCAAGAAGAAGGAATACCAAAATATGGACACTTTGCACCTTCTTAGAATTAGGAACAACACCCATGGAAGGAGTTACAGAGACACAGTTTGGAGCTGAGACGAAAGGATGGACCATCTAGAGACTGCCATATCCAGGGATCCATCCCATAATCAGCTTCCAAACACTGACACCATTGCATACACTAGCAAGATTTTGCTGAAAGGACCCAGATATAGCTGTCTCTTGTGAGGCTATGCAGGGGCCAAGCAAACACAGAAGTGGATGATCACTGTCAGCTATTGGATGGATCACAGAGCCCCCAATGGAGGAGCTAGAGAAAGTACTCAAGGAGCTGGCGGGATCTGCAACCCTATAGGTGGAACAACAATAGGAACTAATCAGTACCCCTGGATCTCATGTCTCTAGCTGCATATGTATCAAAAGATGTCCTAGTAGGCCATCAGTGGAAAGAGAGGACCTTCGGTCGTGCAAACTTTATATGCCTCAGTACAGAGGAATGCCAGACCACGAATTGGGAGTGGGGGTGGGGGTGGGTGAGTGGGTGTGGGAGGGTGTGGGGGACTTTTGGGATAGCATTGGAAATGTAAATGTAATAAATACCTAATAATAAAAAATTATTTTATAAAAAAGAAAAGGGAACAAAATAATCATGGGCAATAGAGGGTGAGAGGGACTTGGGAGGAAGAGAGGATGGGGTGGGCAAATGGAGGCCATTTTTTAGGTATGGGAGGGGACCAGGTAAGTATAGAGGATTGTGAAATTGAACAGAGGTGTGTAGCAATGGGGGATGAGAAGCTGGTGTTAGCCCCCAGAAAGTCCCAGAAAAAAGAAATGTAAGAGTCTCAGGACCCAATGGTGATGCCATTAGCTGAAATACCAAGCAAAGGGGAGAGAGCACCTGTAGAAACCATATTCAGAGGTTAGCCATGGCCCCAGATTGAGGGATGGTGCCACCAACCTACCTCCAAAACTTTAGCTCAGAATTATATCTGTCCAAAGGAAATATATGGAGAACGAATGAAGGAGAGACTAAAGTAAAGGCTGTCCGGAGACTGCCCCACCTGGGTATCCATCCCATATGCAGACACTGTTCCTAAATACAAAGAAGCAGCTGCTTACAGGAGTCTAATATAGATGTCTCCTGAGAGGGTTTGCCAGAGCCTGACTGATATAGATGCAGATGCTTGCAGCCAACCATCATACTAATCATGGAGACCAAAATGGAGAAGTTAGGGGAAGGACTGTAGGAGCTGAAGGGCTTTGCAACACCATAGCAAGAAAAACAGTATCAATCAACACAACCCTTCAGAGCTCCCAGGAATTAAACCACCAAGCAAAGAGAGCACATGGAGGGAATCATGGCTACTGTTGCATATATAGCACAGGATGGCCTTATCTAGAATCAATGGGATGAGAGGCTTTTGGCCCTGTGAAGTCTCAAAGCCCCAGTGGAGAGGAATGCTAGGGTGCTGAGGCAGGAGTAGATAGGTGGCTGGGGGAGCACCCTCATAGAAGCAGGGGGATGGTGATTGCAGAGGGGGTTTGAGGAAGGTGAATATAAAAGAGGATAACATTTGAAATGTAAATAAAGAACATATCCAATAAAAATTACCCTAGATGGAAAAAATAAACACACACACACACACACACACACACACACACACACATATATATATATATATATATATATATATATATATGTGTGTGTGTGTGTGTGTGTGTGTGTGTATCTTAACCTAAAAATGACCTCAAGCTAAAACATGTCTTATTTTTATGAAAAATATATGGTCCCATACATCCCTTTCTACACACCTCTCTGATGGCAATGAGTTAGGTGAAAATTTTGCCACAACTGTAGCATTTACTATGTCACTGCTCAATGATTCAGAACTGTTTCACCTAACTCATACCAACCTGAAAGTGCTGTGGTTTAAATTCACCAGGACCTTCACAGAACACACATATGTAGCAGATGTACAGCTTGGTCTTCATGTGGCTCCTGAACAACTGGAATGGCAGATATCCCAAAAATTTTTTACCTGTATGTGGGGTATGTTCTCCTAGCTGTGCTGTCTTGTCTTTCCTCAATGGGAGAGGAAGCACCCAGACTTTCAAGGGATTGAAGTGCCAGAGCTGGGGTATACCCAGTGGAGTCCCATCCTTCAGAGGAGAAGGGGACGGGTAGAGAGGATTTATTGTGGGAAGGGGTCACTGGGAAGGGAGCAATGAGCAGGATGTAAAATAAATATGTAAAAAAGTAAAATTAAATAAAAAAGACTAATAGCAGTACCTCATATATATGGCAGTGGCAAAGGGGATGCTGAGTTGGAGCAATCCCAAATATCCACAATTTTCCTCATTGCTCTTAAAACCTGAAGAAACCTCCAAGTACAAGCCGCCTTTTTACTTCAAATACTGGGGTATTATATGGGCTTCTAGCAGGACAAGTGCTCCCCATGTGTAGTTGGTGTCTAATTATTGTAAAGTTGTAAAATTTTACCCCATTTAATGGCCATTCTTCTACCCAGACAGTATCCAGTGTGATCCATTCTAGGCAGGAAGTAAGATATTCAACATCTGCCTTTAGAATTGGGGATTCTCTTGACTTTGTTGATTTAGTAATATTGCATTTGGAGGAACTCTCCCATTTCTCCGTTCTAGGGTGCATATTTATGTTTTCTAAGGTATCTCTACCCAGGAAGTTAGTGGTCAGGTCAGTCACTAGGGATTTGATTAATCAAGGACATGAAGAAGATTTGCTGGACTTATGAGGCATCAATCAGGCCTTTCCCAATGTAGAAGTCTGGTCAATGTCTAGGCATAACCAGCAACCCAAAGTCACGTTTTCATCAGTTAAATTTAAGAGTGAGTAGATGGCCAAAACCATCTCCTAAATGAGGTGCTCTATGGAGGGATTATTTAAGTAGAACTGACAGGAGTAAAGGGGAGATCTATTGGAGTAGTAGTGAGTGGAGTCATGGGAGAGAATTCAGTGTTTGGAGAGGGATGTTTTATAAAATTATGAAGTGGTTCTCCAGGTATCAGGGGATTCCTGACCTTAGGTTTTGTTGTTGTTGTTGTTGTTGTTGTTGTTGTTGTTGTTGCTGTTGCTGTTGCTGTTGCTGTTGCTGTTGCTGTTGTTGTTGTTTTTTAATAGTAAAGGCCATTCCTCTTTGGCACAGTGGACCATGCCAGAAAACTTGGTAAAATCGAGTGGATTAAGAAACTCCTGTTTGAAACCTGAGATTCCACCTCACACCAGTCAGAATGGCTAAGATCAAAAATTCAGGTGACAGCAGATGCTGGCAAGGATGTGGAGAAAGAGCAACACTCCTCCATTGTTGGTGGGATTTCAAGTTGGTACAGACACTCTGGAAATCAGTTTGGCGGTTCCTCAGAAAATTGGACATATTATTAATGGAAGATCCAGCAATACTTCTCCTGGGAATATACCCAGAAGATGTTACAACTTGTAATAAGAACACATGCTCCACTATGTTCATAGCAGCCTTCTTTATAATAGCCAGAAGCTGGAAAGAACCCAGATGTCCCTCAATAGAAAATAATGGATACAGAAAATGTGGTACATTTACACAATGGAGTGCTACTCAGTTATTAAAAGCAAGAATTTGAGAGGACACTCCATGCAGCAGGCATCCTAGCACACCCAGGATCTTGGGATCACTGGTAAGTGGAATGCAACATCTGTTCCAAAACAACCCAGAGAGGCTTGTGCCAGGGACATAGGAAACACACTCTACCAGTTGCTGGGGTTTGTTCCAGTTGTAGCCAACCCCAAGCCACCTTGGGTGTGAACTTGGCAGATGGTCCCACCATCTCCAGAGGATTCTCCACACCACAGGTGCCCTAGCAAACCCAGAATCTTAGCATCACTGAGGAGAGTAGGCCTCAAGAGAGGACTCTGACCATGGGACTCAGGTGAGAGCGCCATCTTATATCCTGGGTCTCTCAGAGACTAGTCCTTGCAGGACTCTGTTGCAAAAGCAACAGAGATTCTTGGGCAGGTTCCCTTCGGGTCTTCATCCTCAGCCAGGAGGCAGAGCTGAGACCCAAACCTCTGGGCACCTTCTCTGCAAGAGTAGAGCTTGCACACAGTGTGCTCTGACCACTGAGACTCTGGAAAGTGTTGGACTCCCAGGAGTACTGACAGAGACTAACAGAGTCACAGGAGGAATGAGCTCCAGCCAGAGACAGCTAGAACATCTAACACCAGAGATTACCAGATGGCAAAAGGCAAATGTAAGAATCTTACTAGCAGAACCCAAGACCATTCAGCATCATTAGAAAGCAGTACACCCAACAGAGCAAGTCTTGGATACCACAACACACCCAAAAAGCAAGATTCAGAGTTAAAATCATATCTCATGATGCTGGTAGAGGATTTTAAGAAGGGCATTAATAACCCACTTAAAGAAATACAGGAGAACACTGCTAAACAGGTAGAAGCCCCTAAATAGGAAGCAAAAAAAATCACTCAAAGAATTATAGGAAAACACTGATAAACAGATAGAAGACCTTAAAGAGGAAACACAAAAACCCCTTAAAGAATTACAGGAAAACACAAACAAGCAAGTGATGGAATTGAAAAAAAATCCAAGATCTGAAATTGGAAGCATAAATAATAAAGAAAATGCAAAGGGAGACAACTCTGGAGATAGCAATCTTAGGAAAGAAATCAGGAACCATAAATGCTAGCATCAGCAATAGAATACAACTGGTAGAAGAAAGAATCTAAGGTGCAGAAGATTCCATAAAGAACATGAACACAAAAATCAAAGAAAATGCAAAATGCAAAATGCAAAATGCAAAAAGACCCTAACTCAAAACATCCAGGAAATCCAGGACACAATGAAAAGACTAAACCTAAGAATAATAGGTGTAGATGAGAATGAAGATTTTCAACTTAAAGGGCCGGTAAATATCTTCAACAAATTTATAGAAGAAAACTTCCCAAACCTAAAGAAAGAGATGCCCATGAACTTACAAGAAGTCTACAGAACTCCAAATTGACAGGACCAGAAAAGAAATTGCTCCTTACACATAATAATCAGAACAACAAATGCACTAAATATAAGATAGAATATTAAAAGCAGTAAGGGAAAAAGGTCAAGTAACATATAAAGGCAAATATAATAGAATTACACCAGACTTCTCACCAGAGACTATGACAGCCAAAGGATCCAGAACAGATGTTATACAGACGCTAAGAGAACAAAAATGCCAGCCCAGGCTACTATACCCAGCAAAACTCTCAATTACCATAGATGGAGAAACCAACATATTCCATGACAAAACAAAATTCACACAATATTTTTCCATAAATCCAGCCCTTCAAAAGATAATAAAGGGAAAACACAAACACAAGGATCAAAATTATGTCCTAGAAAAACAAGAAAGTAATCCATCAACAAACCTAAAGGAAGATAGCTGAAAGAATATAATCTGAACTCTAACTACAAAAATAACAGGAAGCAACAATTACTTTTCTTAAATATCTCTTGACATCAATGGACTCAATTCCCCAAGAAAAAGACATAGACTAACAGGCTGACTATGTTAACAAGACCCAATAATTTACTGAATACAAGAAACTCACCTGAGGGACAAAGGCAGGCGGTACTTCTGAGTAAAAGGATGGAAAAAAATTTTTGAGGCCATCAGTCTGAATAAAAAAGCTGGAGTAGTCATTCAAATATAGAATAAAATTGACTTCCAACCCAAAATTATCAAAAAAGACAAGAAGGGGCACTTCATATTCATCAAAGTTAAAATCTTCCAAGGTTAACTCTCAATTCTGAATATCTATGCTCTAAATGCAAGGGCATCCACATTCATTAAGGAAACCATAGGAAAGCTCAAACAACACATTTCACCTTACACAATAATAGTGGATACTACAACACACCTCGATCATCAATGGACAGTTCCTGGAAACAGAAACTGAAAAGCGATACATTGAAATTAACAGAAGTTATGAAAGAAGTATATTTAACAGTTATCTATAGAACATTTTATCCTAAAACAAAAGGATATACCTTCTTTTCAGCACCTCATGTTACCTTCTCCAAAATTGACCATATAATTGGTCACAAAACAGGCCTCAACAGATACAAAAATATTGAAAATATCCCATGCATCCTATCAGATCACCACGGACTAAGGCTGATCTTCAATAACAACATAATAGAAAGTCAACATTCACATGGAAGCTAAACAACATTCTACTCAATGATACCTTGGTTAAGGAAGAAATAAAGAAAGAGATTAAAGACTCTTTAGAGTTTAATGGAAATGAAGGCACAACATACCCAAACTCATGGGACACAATGATAGCATTTCTGAGAGGAAAACTCGTAGCTTTGAGTGATGCCAATAAAAAACTAGAGAGAGCATACACTAGCAGCTTGACAGCAGACTTAAAACTCTAGAACAAAAGGAAGCAAATTTACCCAAGGGGAGTTGACAGCAAGAAATAATCAGACTCAGCGCTGAAATCAACCAAGTGGAAAAAAAAAAGAACTATACAAAGAATTAACCAAACCAGGAGCTGGTTCTTTGAGAAAATAAAGAAGATATATTAACCTTTAGACTAACTAGAGGGCACAGGGACAATATCCTAATTAACAAAATTAGAAATGAAAAAGGACCCTGATATAGCTCTCTCTAGTGAGGCTATGCCAGTGCCTGGAAAATACAGAAGAGGATGCTCACAGTAATCTATTGGATGGAACACAGGGCCCCTCATGAAAGAGATAGAGAAAGTACCCAAGAAGGTAAAGGGGTCTGTAACCATATAGGAAGAACAACAATATGAACTAACCAGTATCTCTTGAGAGCTGTGTCTCTAGTTGCATATGTAGCAGAGGATGGCCTAAATGGTCATCAAGGGAAGGGGAGTCCCTTGGTCTTCTGAAGATCATATGCCCCAGTACAGGGGAATGCCAGGTCCAGGAAGCAGGAATGGGTGGTTAGGGAGAAGGGAGAGCAAAGATATAGGGGGCTTTGGGGATAGAATTTGAAATGTAAATGAAGAAAATATCTAATTAAGAAAAGGAGACATAACAACAGAACCTGAAGAAATCCAAAACATCATCAGATTCTACTATAAAAGGCTATACTCAACAAAACTGTAAAACCTGGATGAAATGAACAAGTTTCTAGACAGATACCAGATACCAAAGTTAAATCAGGATCAGATTAATGGTGAAACAGTCCCATTTCCCCTAAAGAAATAGAAACAGTCATTAATAGTCTCCCAACCACAAAAAGCCCAGGACCAGATGGGTTTAGTGCAGAGTTCTATCAGACCTTCAAAGAAGACCTAATTACAATTCTCCTCAAGCTACTCCACAAAATAGAAACAAAGGGTACTCTACCAATTCATTCTATGAAGCCACAATTAATCTGATACCTAAAACACATAAAGACACAAAAAGAAAGAGAACTTAAGACCAATTTCCCTTATGAATATTGATGCAAAAATACTCAATAAAAGTTCTCACAAATAGAATTCAAGAACACATCAAAACTATCATCCAACGTGATCAAGTAGGCTTCATCCCAGGGATGCAGGAATGGTGGAATATATGGAAATCCATCAATGTAACTATATAAATAAACTCAAAGACAAAAACCACATGATCATCTAGTTAGAAGCTGAGAAAGATTTGACAAAAATCCAACACCCATAAATGATAAAAGTCTCAGAAAGATCGGGAATTGATGGCCCATTCCTAAGCATAATACAAGCAATATACTGCACACCAGTAGCCAACATCAAACTAAATTGATAGAAACTTGAAGCAATCCCACTAAAATCAGGGACTAAACAAGACTGTCCACTTTCACCCTACTGATTCAATATAGTACTTGTCCTAGACAAAGCAGTTAGACAACAAATGAAGATCAAGAAGAACCAAATTGGAAATGATAAAGTAAAAATATCACTATATGCAGATGATAGTACATATAAGTGACCCTAAAATTTCCTCCAGGGAACTCCTAAACCTGATAAACAGCTTCAGTGCAGTACTTGCATATAAAATTAACTCAAACAAATCAGTGTCCTTTCTCTACACTAAGAATAAACAGGTTGACAAAGAAATTAGGGAAAAAACACACTTCACAATAGGCACAAATAATATAAAATACCTTGGTGTGACTCTAACTAAGGAAGTGAAAGATCTGTATGGTAAGAACTTCAAGTCTCAAAGAAAGAAATCAAAGAAGATCCCAGAAGATGGAAAGATCTCCCATGCTCATGGATTGGCAGGATTAATATAGTAAAAATCACATCTTGCCCAAAGTAATCTACAGGTTCAATAGCAATCCCCATCAAAATTCCAACTCAATTCTTCATTGAGTTAAAAAGGGCAATGTGAAAATTCATCTGGAATAACAACAACAACAATAAAAAACAATGATAGCAAAAACTATTCTCAACAATAAAAGAACCTCTGGTGGAATCACCCTGCCTGACCTCAATCTGTACTACAGAGCAATTGTGAAAAACCTGAATGCTACTTGTACAGCAGCACACAGATAGATCAATGGAATAGACCTGAATTTTTTATCTTAGCCATTCTGACTGGTGTGAGCCCAGACAGCTATGGTCTGAACCCAGACAGCTATGGTCATTTGATCTTTGACAAAGGAGCTAAAACAACCCAGTGGAAAAGAGACAACATTTTCAAGAAATGGTACTGGCACTACTGGCAGTTATCATGTAGAAGAATGCAAAATGATCCATTCTTATCTCCTTGTACAAAGTTCAAGTCTATGTGGATCAAGGAACTTGACATAAAGCCAGAGACTCTGAAAGTTATAGTGGAGAAAGTGGGGAAAAGCCTCAAAGATATACACACAGGCAAAAAATTCCTGAACACAACAGCAGTGGTTTGTGCTGTAAGTTCAACAATAGACAAATGAAACCTTATAAAATTGCAAGGCTTCTGTAAGGCAAAAGACACTGTCAGTAAGACAAAAAGACCACCAACAGATTGAGAAAGGATCTTTACAAATCCTAAATCTGATACAGGACTAATACCCAATATATACAAAGAACTCAAGAAGCTGGACTCCAGAAAATCAAATAAACCTATTTTTAAAAATGTGTTACAGAGCTAAGCAAAGAATTCTCAACTGAGGAATACCGAACGGCTGAGAAGCACCGGAAAAAATGTTCAACATCCTTAATCATCAGGGAAATGCAAATGAAAACAATCCTGAGATTCCACCTCACACCAGTCAGAATGGCTAAGATCAAAAATTCTGGTGAAAGCAGATTCTGGTGAGGATGTGGAGAAAGAGGAACACTCCTCCATTACTGGTGGGATTGCAAGCTGGTACAAACACTCTGGTAATCAGTTTGGCAGTTCCTCAGCAAATTGGACATAGTACTACAGGAAGATCCAGCAATACCACTCCTGGGCATATACCCAGAAGATGTTACAACTTGTAATAAGGACACATGCTCCACTATGTTCATAGCAGCCTTATTTATAATAGCCAGAAGCTGCAAAGAACCCAGATGACCCTCAACAGATTAATGGATACAGAAAATGTAGTGTATTTACACAATGGAGTTCTACTCAGCTATTAGAAACAATGAATTTATGAAATTCTTAGACAAATGAATGTATCTGGAGGATATCATCCTGAGTGAGGTAACCCAATCACAAAAGAACACATATGATATGCACTCACTGATAAGTGGATATTATCCCAGAAACTTAGAATACCCAAGACACAATTTGCAAAACACTTGAAACTTAAGAAGGAAGACCAAAGTGTTGATACTTTGTTCCTTCTTAAAATGGGGAACAAAATAACTATGGAAGGAGTTATAGAGACAAAGTTTGTAGCATAGCCTGAAGGAATGACCATTCAGAGACTGCCCTACTTCAGGATCCATCCCATAAAAAACCACCAAATCCAGACACTAGGCAGATGCCAACCAGAGTCTGCTGACAGGAACCTGATATATCTGTCTCCTGTGAGGCTCTGCCATTGCCTGGGAAATACAGAAGTGGATGCTCACAGTCATCCATTGGACAGAGCACAAGGTTCCCAATGAAGAAGCCAGAGAAATACCCAGGGAGCTGAAGGGGACTGAAGCCCCATGGAAGGAACTTCAATATGAACTATCCAGTATTTCCCAGAGCTCCTTGGAACTATACCACCAATCAAAGAAAACACATGGTGGAACTTGTGTCCCTAGCTGTATATGTAGCAGAGGATGGCATAGTTCAGTCATCAATGGGAGGAGAGGCCCCAGGTCCTGTTAGGTTCCATGCCCCAGTATAGGTAAATGCCAGGACTGGGAATGGGAGAGGGTGGGTTGGGGAGGAAGGAATAGGGGATTTTTGAAGGGGAAACTAGGAAACAGGATAACATCTGAAATATAAATAAAGAAAATATCTAATAAAAACCAAAAACATAGAAACACTACAAGAAAATGCTAACAAGATTGATAAATCCTTAGCCAGAGAGAGAGATCCAAATAAAATCAGAGATGAAAAGTGGGGCACTACAACAGACACTGAGAAAATTCAAAGACTCATAAGGACATACTTTAAAAGTGTATATTTCTGTGTGGCTTTGTGTTCTTGTGAGACTCCTAGCTGTGGGATTTTGGGTGTCTCTGACTACTTTGCCTGCTATTGATACTCCCCCCCCACACACACACACCTTCTGTGTTGCCTCATCCAACCTTGATATGCAGGTGTTTGTTCCTAATCTTATTGTAACTTCTTATGCTGTGTTTGGTTGATATCCCAGGGATGCCTGCTCTATTCTGAAGAGAAACATAGAAGCAGTGGATTTGGGTTGGGGGTGTTGGGGGCTGGAAGGGTGGAGGGAGGAGAGGCTGTGTTTGGGTTGTATTGTATGAGAGAATAATAAAAATGTCTATATTCCACTACAGTGGACAATCTAAAAAAAAAAAGAAAAACATGTTAAGTGTATGGAAACATGCAGCTCATAATAAAAATAACTATAGTAAATGTGATTTGAGGTTTCCCGAAAAATAGTTAAAATTTTTATCCTTGTAAATGCCATTAATAGATTTAATTCACTTGAAATATTAATGGTAGGATAACAAATGATTCTGGACAAAGTTGATGGTTCCATGTAGGGAAATGTAAATATAATCTTATTTATCATCCTGCACAAAACTGAAATCCATGTGGCTCTAAGTCCTAAAAGTAAAGCCGGACAGACCAAAGTTGATAAAATAGAAAAAGGGGGGAACTGCTCTGAGTACATTGACCCAGGAGGCAACTTTATGAAAAGAAACCTGATAGCACATAAACTGAGATCAGAAATTGAAAAGTGGGACCTCATGAAACTGAAAATGTACTATAAAGCAAAGGAAAGCATCAATTAGAAAAAGTTGCAGTCTACAGGAAGGGCAAGATTTTTACCACCTCCACGTATAATGAAAGTCTAATATCCAAAGCATATAAAGAACAGAAGATGTTAGATATCAAAACCTTAAATAATCCAATTATAACATGAGGTAGAAAATTAAGCAGAAAATTCTCAATAAATGAATCTCAAATGGCTAAGAATTACTTCAGAATTATTCAGGATTTTTAGCCATCATGATTTTGCAAATCAAAATTAATTTTATATTTATTCTTCAATGTTTCAGAATGTGTAAGATCAAGAAAACTTATGACGGCTCCTGCTGGTAAGGATGTGAGTCAGGGGAACGAACCTCCATTGCGGTTCTGGGTGCAAACTTGTACAGCCAGTTTGAAAATCAGTTTGCCAGTTCCTCAAAAAGATGAGAATTCGTTTACCTTAAAACCTAGCTGTGCCATTCTTTGGCATGTACCCTACTTCAAAGATAGTTGTTCAAATGTGTTCATTGTGGTTTCCTTCTCAATAAACAGAAACTGAAAACAGTTGAGACGTCTGCTTAACTAATGAATGAATGAATAAACTATTGTACATTCACACAATGGTGTATTATTCAATTGTTAAGGATATTTAGATCAGTTCAGTCCCAGGCCAGTCAGAACAGGTAAGAGGCCTACCTCTCCTTAGAACCCTCATATACCCTGGGTTCAGTTTCCAAAGTTCCCAGCCACTGACACCAACATCCTGCCCTCTATTTGGACCAACTAACATGGACACACTCATATGTGTGTAGATACGTGCTGTTCAGGTGAAACCCACACCAGTCAAAAGAACAGAAATTCACCTGCTGAATCATTTCCCATGCTAGCTGCAAGAAGTACAGACCTCTGACAGAGATGGCCTGATGGACCAGAGGTCATGCTGGCCACCAGAAACATAGACCATGAAGATCAGAAGGCCAAAAGTGAAACAGAATTCAAGAAACAAAACACCCTTCCAACAAAGACAAACTCAAACTAGATCAATATTCAATCTAAACCAAGATACTAAATGCCTATGTAAGATCACAACAAAAAGCAAGGCACCATCACAACTGCCAGAGCCCTTCCATCCTAATAGTGCTGAACCTGGATATTTCAAGGCAACTGAAGTACAAGAAATCAACTAAATATCTTTATCAAGACAATAGAGGCCTTTAAAGAAAAATGAATAAATCCCTTAAAGAAATCCAGGAAAAAGCAAACAATGGGGAAAATAAATAAATTACTTAAAAGTATCTAAAAAACTGAAAGAAAGAAAGAAAGAAAGAAAGAAAGAAAGAAAGAAAGAAAGAAAGAAGAAGAAGGAAGGAAGGAAGGAAGGAAGGAAGGAAGGAAGGAAGGAAGGAAGGAAGGAAGGAAGGAAAGGAAGGAAGGAAGGAAGGAAGGAAGGAAGAAAGGATAAACTTGTTAAAGGAAGGCAAGAAACCTGCCCCTAAAAGCATTGCAAGTATGGCTGCTGTGTCCCATATGTGTCAGTAGGTGGCAGAGAGGAAAAATAATATGTCTATGTGGAGTGTTGTGACCTGTGAACATCTGAATGATTGCTTAACCTTCCACCATAATGTGAGCCCGAGATGACCACCAGTCTAATGCCAGGAAGCCAAGACAGAAAGCTAGCCTGAAATAACCACCAGTTTGACATACAGGCATAGAAGGGCTCTTAGAAGAGAGGGTATGCAAGGGACTAAAAGAACCTCATGTTAGATCCTGGACCCCAGACTGATGTGATCTTAAGGAAGATGACTCTAGCTTGTGGCCACAGATACAAGCCAGCCAAGGAATTATCCTGAAATAATGACTAGATTAGTGACAGGTAAGCCTGAGAGGGTAGAACATACCTGCCCAGTACCATATTGCACAGGTGAGACATAACAACTTTTGAAAACAGTAGCCAACATCAAGGTAAATGGAGAGAAACTTGAAGCAATCCCACTAAAATCAAGGACTAGACAAAGCTGCCCATTTTCTCCCTATCTATCAAATATAGTACTTGAATTCTAGCTGAGCAGTTAGACAATAAAAGGAGATCAAGGGGATACAAATTGGAAAGGAAAAAGTCAAAATATCATGATTTCTAGATGATATGATAAGTGACCCTAAAAATTCCACCATAGATCTCCTAAACCTGATAAACAGCTTCAATGCAGTAGCTGGTTACAAAATTAACTCAAACAAATCAGTGGCCTTTCTATACACAAGGATAAACAGTCTGAAAAAGAAATTAGTGAAACAACACCCTTCAAATAGTCACAAATAATATAAAATATCTTGGCATGACTCTAAGGAAGTGAAAGGTCTGTATGACAAGAACTTCAAGTCTCTGAAGAAAGAAATCAAAAAAGATCTCAGAAGATGGAAAGATCTCCAATGCTCATGGATTGGCAGGATTAATATAGTAAAAATGGCTATCTTGCAGAAACCCTTCCCAAGATGACCTCAAACACCCAAAGACTCTGATCACCGCTAGGAACAAGTAAGTGGTGCAGAAAAAAGTGAACAGCCTGGTGTTTGTAGTTACTGATGCTAACTGGAACTACGATGGGCCCTGGCCTTTGCTGCTTCCTGCATACATGTTGAAGTCTGAGAGCTGTGCATAACTGGCCCTACCATTCACCTGGATATTATGGAAAAGTTGGCCCAGAAAATGAGTGTGGGAGAGCTGGACATATCTCTCAACATCTGCAGTTCTCAGGAGAGTGGGTCTTGTACCTTGCCTCGGCAGCTCAGTACAGCTGGTCCTAGATATGGAGGTTCCAGGTGAGCCTGGCTGAGTGCAGGAAAGGTGGCCCTGCCTCTTGTCTTCCTTGTGATGGTGTAAAAAGGCAGATACTCTCTCCTCCCCTCTCCTTTTCTTTGCCATTTATGGCATTCAGGATATGTGTCACTGGGTCATGAGATTGGAAAAACTGGTCATGTCTCCCATCAGCTGCAACACTGAGGAGAGATGTCTTGCCTTCACCTTGGCAGTAGAACCCCAGTTCCAGGGGTTTCCAGTGAGGCAATTACAAGGGGATTAGAGTAGAAAATTAGAGGAGCTTACCAGCTTAGATACTTTTCAGGCCCAGATAAAGGGCTTTCAATTGGTTTACCACAACAAATACTGCACTGATGAACTGCTGGAGTAAATGAAGGAGCTGATCCTACAGTTGCAAAACTACATGATTTCCATAACATAGGGCAATATAGGATAACTAAAAGGAGTCACACTGAGGTTTCAGTATTTATAGAATAGCAAAACCCACTAGTTTAGTACCAGTCCAATGAGCTATTACAACAAATACTTGAGAGCAAAGAAGTTGAGACAAAAATGTATATTGTGGGACATACTATGACAAAGTACAGCATGAACAATGAGATTTATTTCTCTGTTTAGGAAAGAGGCTGTGAGAGTGGAAGGCATATATGAGCGATAGGAGAGATGAGTGAGATTTGGGTGGATATGACATTCCCATACCAAATAAAAACTAAAAAAAAAAAAAAAAACAAATACAGGAAAGCAAAGAATAGAAGTGGCCACAGTAGAAGGTTGGGAACCAGGTGGGTGCGTGCTCAGTCTTTCTGGAAATCCACAAAGCACTTGTTGTGAAAGCCTATACCAAGGTGTTGGAACCAAACTTCTGTCGATTTTGTCACTGTTTTGAACAAATAAAAACCTTGCAGATCCATGGTCCCAAGGATTATTTATAAAAATGTTGTAATTTGCTCTTCCTCTGAGTCCAGCGGAGGCTGCTGAGGACTCCAGAGAGCTCTCCACATCACAGAACTTCGGGATCACCTTGGGATCACAGGTGAGTGGAACACAACATTGGATGCAAAGAATCTGGGAGGCTCTTATGTCAGCAGGAACAGGGACAAAGGAACCCAACCCTACCAAAGGCTGGGATCCATTCAGTTTAGGACCAGCCCTGCCATCCTCTGTGTGAACCTGGCCAAGGGCATCTAGGGCACCAGAGGACTCTCCATGCCACAGGATCCCTAGCACACCCAGGACCTCCTGATCACCTGAGAGCACGTGGGCAATAGAAGCAATAGAGCTTCTTGGTCAGGGTTCCCTCAGTCCTTCATCCTCAGCCAGGAGGCAGGGCTGAGACCCAGACACCTGGGCACATTCCTTGCCAGAGGTGAGTTGGCCTACAGGGGGGGGGGTTCTGACCCCAAAACTCAGGAGGTGGATCAGAGCCCCAGACTTCTGGACACCTGCCCTGAAAGAGGAGAGCTTACTTGCAGAGTGCTCTGACAGCTGGAACTCAGGTGAGAGTTGGACTCCCAGGAATGCTGGCAGAGGCTAACAGAATCACAGGAGGATCAAGCACCAACCAGAGACAGCTTGATCATTAACACCAGAGATTTCCAGATGGCGAAAGGCAAATGTAAGAATCTTACTAACAGAAACCAAGAACACTGGGCATCATCAGAACCCAGTACGCCCACCACAACGAATCCTGGACACTCCAGCACACGTGAAGAGCAAGACATGGACTTAAAATCATATCTCATGGTGGTGGTAGAAGATTTAAAGAAGAGCATTAATAACTTACTTAAAGAAATATAGGAGAACAATGCTAAAGAGGTAAAAGCCCTTAAAGAGGAGGCACAAAAATCCCTCAAGGAATTAAAGGAGAATACTGCTAAACAAGTAGAAGCCCTTAAAGAGGAAAACCAAAAATCTCTCAAAGAATTACAGGAGAACACTGCTAAACAGGTAGAAGTCCTTAAAGAACTACAGGCAAACACTGCTAAACAGGTAGAAGAAACACAAAAATCCCTTAAAGAATTAGAGGAAAACACAACCAAACAGGCGATGGATTGAACAAAACCATCCAAGATCTAAAAATGAAAGAAGAAACAATGAAGAAAACCCAAAAGGATACAACTCTGGAGATAAAATCCTAGGAAAGAAATTAGAAATTCTGTGAGCATCAGCAACAGAATACTAGAGATGGAAGAGAGAATCTCAGGTGCAGAAGATTCCATAGGGAACATGGGAACAACTATCAAAGAAAATGCAAAATGCAAAAAGATCCTAACTCAAAACATCCAGGAAATCCAGGACACAATTAGAAGACCAAACATACAGATAATAGGAGTAGATGAGAATGAAGATTTTCAACTTAAAGGGCCAGCAAATATCTTCAACAAAATTAGAGAAGAAAACTTACCATATCTAAAGATAGAGAGGCCCATGAATATACAAGAAGCCTACAGAACTCCAAATAGACTGGACCAGAAAAGAAATTCCTCCTGACACATAATAATCAGAACAACAAATACACTAAATAAAGACAGAATATTAAAAGCAGTAAGGGAAAAAATGTCAAGTACCATATAAAGGCAGACAGAATAGAATTACACCAGAAGTCTCACCAGAGATTATGAAAGCCAGAAGAGCCTGGACAGATGTTATACAGACACTAAGAGAACAGAAATGCCAGTCAAGGCTACTATACCCAGCAAAACTCTGAATTACCGTAGATGGAGAAACCAAAGTATTGAATAATAAAACCAAATTCACACAATATCTTTCCACAAAACCAGCCCTTCAAAGGATAATAAAGGGAAAACACAAACACAAAGATGGAAACTACACCCTAGAGAAAATAAAAAAGTATTCATTTAACAAAACTAAAAGAAGACAGCCATAAGAACAGAATCCCAAATTGAACAACAACAACAACAAAAAAAAATAACATGAAGCAACAATTACTTTTCTTTGATTTCTCTTAGCATCAAAGGACTCAATTCACCAATAAAAAGACATAGACTAACAGACTAGCTACACAAACAGGACCCAACATTTTGATGCTTACAGGAAACACCACCTCAGGGATAAAGACAAAAACTACCTCGGAGTAAAAGACTGGAAAACAATTTTCCAAGCAAATGGTCAGAAGAAACAAGCTGGAGTAGCCATTCTTTTTTTTTTATTAGGTATTTCTGTCATTTACATTTCCAATGCTATCCCAAAAGTCCCCCACACCCTCCCACACCCACTCCCCCATGCACCCACTCCCACCTCTTGGCCCTGGAGTTCCCCTATACTGAGGCATCTAAAGTTTGCAAAACCAATGGGCTTCTCTTTACACTGATGGCGGACCAGGCCATCTTCTGATATATATGCAGCTAGAGACACCAGCTCTGGGGGGTGAGGGGTGGTACTGGTTAGTTCATATTGTTGTTCCACCAATAGGGTTACAGATCCACCCAGCTCACTGGGTACTTCCTCCATTTCCTCCATTGGGGGCCCTGTGATCCATCCAATAGATTACTGTGAGCATCCACTTCTGTGTTTGCTAGGCCCGGGCATAGTATCACAAGACACAGATATATCAGGGTCCTTTCAGCAAAATCGTGCTAGTGTATGCACTGGTGTCAGCTTTTGGAGGCTGAATATGGGATGGAGCTCCAGGTATGGCAGTCTCTAGATGATCCATCCTTTTGTCACAGCTCCAAACTCTGTCTCTGTAGCTCCTTCCATGGGTGCCTTGCTCCCAATTCCAAGAAGGGGCAAAGTGTCCACAATTTGGTCATCATTCTTCTTGAGTTTCAAGTTTCACAAATTGTATCTTATACCTTGGGTATTCTAAGTTTCTGGGCTAATATCCAATTATCAATGAGTACTTATCATTTGAGTTCTTTTGTGATTGGGTTACCTCACTCAGGATGATGCCCTCCAGGTCCAATTATTTGCCTAGGATTTCATAAATTCATTCTTTTTAATAGCTGAGTAGTAGTCCATTGTGTAAATGTACCACATTTTCTGTATCCATTCCTTTCGAGGGACATGTGGGTTCTTTCCAGCTTCTGGCTATTATAAATAAGGTTGCTATGAACATAGTGGAGCATGTGTCCTTCTTACCAGTTGGAACATCTGGATATATGCCCAGGAGACATATTGCTGGATCCTTCAGCAATACTATGTCCAATTTTCTTTTCTTTTTTAAAAATTTTTATTAGGTATTTTCCTCATTTACATTTACAATGCTATCCCAAAAGTACCCCATACCCACCCCCCCCACTCCCCTACCCACCCACTCCCACTTTATGCCCCTGGAGATACCCTGTAATAGGGCATATAAAGTTTGCATGTCTAATGTGCCTCTCTTTCCAGTGATGGCTGACTAGGCAATCTTTTGATACATATGCAGCTACAGTCAAGAGCTCCGGGGTACTGGTTAGTTCATAATGTTGTTCCACCTATAGGATTACAGACACCTTTTAGCTCCTTGGGTACTTTCTCTAGATCCTCCATTGCGGGCTCTGTGATCCATCCAATAGCTGACTGTGAGCATCCACTTATGTGTTTGCTAGTCCCTGGCATAATCTCACAAGAGATAGCTATATCAGGGTCCTTTCAGCAAAATCTTGCTAGTGTATGCAATTGTGTCAGCGTTTGGAGGCTGATTGTGGGATGGATCTCCGGATATGGCAGTCTCTAGATGGTCCATCCTTTTGTCTCAGCTGCAAACTTAGTCTCTGTAACTCCTTCCATGGGTGTTTTGTTCCCAATTCTAAGAAGGGGCAAAGTGTCCACACTTTGGTCTTCGTTTGTCTTGAGTTTAATGTGTTTAGCAAGTTGTAACTTATATCTTGGGTATTATAATTTTCTAGGCTAATATTCACTTATCAGTGAATACATATCATTTATGTTCTTTTGTGATTGTGTTACCTCACTCAGGATAATGCCCTCCAGGTCCAACCATTTGCCTAGGAATTTCATAAATTCATTGTTTTTAATAGCTGAGTAGTACTCCATAATCAAATGTACCACAATTTTTGTATCCAATTCTTCTGTTAAGGGGCATCTGGGTTCTTTCCAGCTTCTGGCTATTATAAAGAAGGCTGCTATGAACATAGTGGAGCATGTGTCTTTCTTGCTAGTTGGAACATCTTCTGTATATATGCCCAGGAGAGGTATTGCGGGATCCTCCGGTAGTATTATGTCAAATTTTCTGAAGAACCGCCAGACTGATTTCCAGAGTGGTTGTACAAGCTTGCAATCCCACCAACAATGGAAGAGTGTTCCTCTTTCTCCACATCCTTACCAGCATCTACTGTCACCTGAATTTTTGATCTTAGCCATTCTGACTGGAGTGAAGTGGAATCTCAGGGTTGTTTTGATTTGCATTTCCCTGATGATTAAGGATGTTGAACATTTTTTCAGGTGCTTCTCTGCCATTTGGTATTCCTCAGGTGAGAATTCTTTGTTTAGCTCTGAGCCCCATTTTTAATGGGGTTATTTGATTTTCTGGAGTCCACCTTCTTGAGTTCTTTATATATATTGGATATTTGTCCCCTATCTGATTTAGGATAGGTAAAGATCCTTTTCCAATCTGTTGGTGGTCTTTTTGATGGTGTCTTTTGCCTTACAGAAGCAGTTTCATCAGTTCCCATTTGTCAATTCTCAATCTAACAGCACAAGCCATTGCTGTTCTATTCAGGAATTTTTCCACTGTGCCCATATCTTTGAGGCTTTTCCGCACTTTCTCCTCTATAAGTTTTAGTGTCTCTGGTTTTATGTGGAGCTCCTTGATCCAATTAGATTTGACCTTAGTGCAAGGAGATAGGAATTTTTCAATTCACATTCTTCTACATGATAACAACCAGTTGTGCCAGCACCATTTGTTGGAAATGCTGTCTTTTTTTTCACTGGATGGTTTTACCTCCTCTGTCGAAGATCAAGTGACCATGGGTGTGTTTGTTCATTTCTGGGTCTTAAATTCTATTCCATTGGTCTACTTGTCTGTCGCTATACCAGTACCACGCAGTTTTACCACAATTGCTCTGTACTACAACTTTAGGTCAGGCATGGTGATTCCTCCAGAGGTTCTTTTATCCTTGAGAAGAGTTTTTGCTATCCTAGGATTTTTGTTATTCCAGATGAATTTGCGGATTACATTTTTACAATTTTTATCCTGCCAATCCATGAGCATGGGAGATCTTTCCATCTTTGGAGATCATCTTTAATTTCTTTCTTCAGAGACTTGAAGTTCTTATCATCACAGATCTTTCACTTTTTTAGTTAGAGTCAGGACAATTTATTTTATACTATTTGTGACTATTATGAAGGGTGCTGTTTCCCTAATTTCTTTCTCAGCCTGTTTATTCTTTCTGTAGAGAAAGGTCATTGACTTGTTTTAGTTAATTTTATATCCAGCTACTTCACCGAAGCTGTTTATCAGGTTTAGGAACTCTCTGGTGGAATTTTTAGGGTCACGTATATATATTATCATATCATCTACAAAAAGTGATAATTTGACTTATTCTTTTCCAATTTGTATCCCCTTGATCTCCTTTTACTGTCGAATTGCTCTGGCTAGGACTTCAAGTACAATGTTGAATAGGTAGGGAGAAGGTGGGCAGCCTTATCTAGTCCCTGATTTTAGTGGGATTGCTTCCAGTTTCTCACCATTTAATTTGATGTTCGCTACTGGTTTGCTGTAGATTGCTTTTTATCATGTTTAGTTATGGGCCTTGAATTCCTGATCTTTCCAATACTTTTACAATGAATGGGTGTTGGATTTTGTCAAATGCTTTCTTGGTGTCTAAGGAGATGATCATGTGGTAATTATCTTTGAGTTTGTTTATATAATAGATTACCTTGATGGATTTCCATATATTAAACCATCCCTGCATCCCTGGAATAAAACCTACTTGATCAGAATGATTGATTTTTTTAATGTCTTCGTGGATTCAGTTAGTGATAATTTTATTGAGTATTTTTGCATTGATATTCATAAGGGAAATTGGTTTGAAATTCTCTATCTTTGTTGGATATTTCTGTGGCTTAGGTATCAGAGTAATTGTGGCTTCATAGAATGAGTTGGGTAGAGTATCTTCTACTTCTCTTTCATGGAATAGTTTGTGCAGAACTGGAATTAGATCTTCTTTGAAGGACTGATAGAACTCTGCACTAAACCTGTCTGGTCCTGGACTTTTTTTTGGCTGGGAGACTATTAATGACTGCTTCTATTTCTTTAGGGGATATGGGACTGTTTAGGTCATAAACTTGATCCTGATTTAACTTTGTTACCTGGTGTATTAGTCAGGGTTCTCTAGAGTCACAGAACTTATGGATAGTCTCTAGATAATAAAGGAATTTATTGATGACTTACAGTCGGCAGCTCAATTCCCAACAATCGTTCAGTCACAGCTGTGAATGGAAGTCCAAGGATCTAGCAGTTACTCAGTCTCACGCAGCAAGCAGGCGAAGGAGCAGGAGCAAGAGCTAGACTCCCTTCTTCCAATGTCCTTATATTGTCTCCAGCAAAAGGTGTAGCCCAGATTAAAGGTGTGTTCCACCACACCTTTAATCCCAGATGAAAGGCATAGCCAGATTAAAGGTGTGTTCCTTAACTCGGAGATTCAATCTTCTGGAATCCATAGCCACTATGGCTCAAGATCTTCAAACCAAGATCCAGATAAGGATCTCCAAGCCTCCAGATAAGGGTCACTGGTGAGCCTTCCAATTCCGGATTGTAGTTCATTCCAAATATTGTCAAGTTGACAACCAGGAATAGCCACTACAATCCACCCCTTGTCAACTTGACACAAATAATATCTCATGTTCACATGAAACAATAACAAGGTTGTAAATACACCTAACATGATATAACTATCCCTCGTACAATCGCAAACACATTAGTAAATTTACAATGGGCATTCATATTACTTTATAATCCTCGTTTCTGCAACTGGTTACGTGGCCTTAATTGGTATTTATAACTACCTTCCTCTACTACCCATTCTGTATTTCCTTCACCTTCAGCCAGCACCTCAGCAGGTCTTGGCTCTTTTCCTGGAGGATTGACCCATACCTTCATTCCTGATGGGTCTGCGTCCTTTGTCATCCTGCTTGGATTAGGCTGTTGTAGTTTCCCATTGACTTTAATCACAGGACATGGTAGTACTAAGAGACGCCCTAAGGGATCTCCTACACTCCAGACATAATCTTGCTTACCACCATTGTGAAGAGGTAATCCAATTTCCCCATGGTAATCTGGATCTATCACCCCTCCTAACACTGTTATTCCTTTTTTAGCCTGTTGGTTTAAGGGCATTAGAAGCCCAAAATGACCAGGGGGAAGTCTGAGCTTCCAGTTCAATGGAATGTTTGTTGTAGCTCCTGGTAGGAGCATTCCCCTCTCTGGAGCCAAAACTTCTAGGCCAGCAGAACCTAGAGTTATGGGGACAGGAAGCAAAAATTTTCCTAGAGGGTCACTAGGAGTGATAGTAAGTGGAACTATTCCGTTTTCCACCCCTTGATTCCTGGACCCATGAATCCTGGCTATAGGTGAAACTGTACCATATATCGAGCGCTGATTCAAAGCATATACTGCCTTCTGAAGAACTCTACCCCAGCCTTCCAAGCTGTTACCACCTAATTGGCGTTGTAACTGCGTCTTCAAAAGGCCATTCCATCTTTCTATCAGACCAGCTGCTTCAGGATGATGGGGAACGTGGTAAGACCAGTGAATTCCATGATCGTGGGCCCACTGTCGTACTTCTCTGGCTGTGAAATGAGTTCCTTGGTCAGAAGCAATACTGTGTGGAATACCATGACGATAGATAAGGCATTCTGTCAGTCCGTGAATGGTGGTTTTAGCAGAGGCATTACGTGCAGGAAAGGCAAATCCATAACCAGAATAAGTATCTACTCCAGTAAGAACAAAACGCTGTCCTTTCCATGAAGGAAGTGGTCCAATGTAGTCAACCTGCCACCAGGTTGCTGGCTGGTCACCCCGAGGAATGGTGCCATATCTGGGACTCAGTGTTGGTTTCTGCTGTTGGCAGATCTGGCAATCAGCAGCAGCAGTAGCCAGGTCAGCTTTGGTGAGTGGAAGCCCGTGTTGCTGAGCCCAAGCATAACCTCCATCTCGACCACCATGACCACTTTGTTCATGTGCCCATTGAGCAATGACAGGGATGGCTGGGGAGAGAGGCTGACTGTCCACAGAACGGGTCATCTTATCCACTTGATTATTGAACTCCTCCTCGGCTGAAGTCACCTTTTGGTGAGCATTTACATGGGACACAAATATCTTCACATCCTTTGCCCATTTGGAGAGATCTATCCACATACTTCTTCCCCAGATGTCTTTCTCACCAATTTTCCAATTGTGATCTTTCCAAGTCCCTGACCATCCAGCCAATCCATTGGCTACAGCCCATGAGTCAGTGAATAATCGTACATCTGGCCACTTCTTCTTACAAACAAACTGTAATACCATGTGTACTGCCCGAAGTTCTGCCCACTGTGAAGATTTCCCTTCACCTGTGTCTTTCAAGGTTGTCCCAGAAAGGGGTTGTAATGCTGCAGCTGTCCACTTCTGGGTGGTACCTGCATAACGTGCAGAGCCATCAGTAAACCAGGCTCTAGTCTTCTCCTCTTCGGTCAGTTGATCATAGGGAACACCCCATGAGGCTATAGGTGCATGCTTGGCAGCAGATGGCATTGTAACAGGAGTAGAAACCATAGGCATTTGAGCAACTTCTTCATGTAACTTGCTTGTGCCTTCAGGACCTGCTCTGGCCCGATCACGTATATACCACTTCCATTTGATAATAGACTGCTGCTGTGCACGTCCCACTTTATGACTTGCAGGGTCTGATAGTACCCAGCTCATGATGGGTAGTTCAGGTCGCATAGTGACTTGGTGTCCTATTGTCAGACGTTCAGTTTCCACTAAGGCCCAATAGCAGGCCAAGAGCTGTTTTTCAAAGGGAGAATAGTTGTCTGCCGATGATGGTAGAGCTTTGCTCCAAAATCCCAAAGGTCTTTTCTGTGATTCACCTACAGGGGCCTGCCAGAGGCTCCAAACAGCATCTCTATCAGCCACAGACACCTCAAGTACCATCGGATCTGCTGGGTCATATGGTCCAAGTGGTAGAGCAGCCTGCACAGCAGCCTGGACCTGTTGAAGGGCCTTCTCCTGTTCCAGGCCCCACACAAAGCTAGCAGCTTTCCGAGTCACTTGGTAAATAGGCCTAAGTAACACACCCAAGTGAGGGATGTGTTGTCTCCAGAATCCAAATAGACCCACTAAACGTTGTGCTTCTTTCTTGGTTGTAGGAGGGGCCAGGTGCAATAACTTATCTTTCACCTTAGAAGGAATATCTCTGCATGCCCCACACCACTGGACTCCTAAGAATTTCACTGAGGTAGATGGTCCTTGAATTTTGGTTGGATTTATTTCCCATCCTCTGATACGCATATGTGTTACCAATGAGTCCAAAGTGGTTGCTACTTCCTGCTCACTTGGTCCAATCAGCATAATGTCATCAATATAGTGCACCAATGTGATATTTTGTGGAAGATCCAAACGATCAAGATCCCTTCTAACTAAATTATGACACAGGGCAGGAGAGTTAATATATCCTTGAGGCAAAACTGTGAAGGTATACTGTTGGCCTTGCCAACTGAAAGCAAATTGCTTCTGGTGGTCCTTATGGACAGGTACTGAGAAGAAGGCATTTGCCAGATCAATAGCCGCATACCAGGTGCCAGGAGATGTGTTAATTTGCTCAAGTAACGAAACTACATCTGGTACAGCAGCTGCAATTGGAGTTACCACCTGATTTAGTTTTCGATAATCAACTGTCATTCTCCATGATCCATCTGTTTTCTGCACTGGCCAGATAGGAGAGTTAAACGGAGATGTGGTGGGAACCACCACCCCTGCATCTTTCAAGTCCTTGATAGTGGCAGTAATTTCTGCAATTCCTCCAGGAATACGATACTGTTTTTGATTCACTATTTTCTTTGGCAGAGGCAACTCTAAAGGCTTCCATTTGGCCTTTCCAACCATAATAGCCCTCACTCTACAGTTCAGGGAACCAATATGAGAATTCTGCCAATTTCTGAGTATATCTATCCCAATTATACATTCTGGAACTGGGGAAATCACCACAGGATGTGTCCGGGGACCTACTGGACCTACTGTGAGTCGGACATCAGTCAAAACTCCATTAATCACCTGCCCTCCATAAGCCCCTACTTTAACTGGAGGGCCACAATGTTTCTTGGGATCCCCTGGGATCAGTGTCAACTCAGAACCAGTATCCAGCAGACCCCGAAAAGTCTGATTATTTCCTTTTCCCCAGTGTACAGTTACCCTTGTAAAAGGCCGTAGGTCCCTCTGGGGAAGAACTGGAGAAAGGGTAACAGCAAAACCTTTGAGTGTCTTATCAAGATCCTTCCTCAGAGGAACCTGGCCACCCCTTCATTCAAGGGGTTCCGGATCTGCAAACTGTCTCAAGTCTGGAAATTGATTCACTGGCCGAGATTGCTGTTTACCACGATCTAATGTAGCCTTTCTTTCATTTGTTTGAGAATTTTTCTGCTTATACAGATCAAACAAATATGCAGTAGGCTTCCTATGTATTTCATTCCTGGAAACACCATGATTGATTAGCCAGTACCAAAGGTCCAAGCGAGTCATGCCATTATAAATTTCACCTCTCCTGTGCTGACCATTACTGGGTATGTTATTATAAACATTCTTTTGTCTACGCTGTCCATTATAATAACTAGGAGCACCTTGTCTCCGGTGATTCAATGCTGCCACCTGGCCCTTGTTACCTCGGGATCCAACTAAACCCAGTGAATTTAATTCATCTAATTGAGCAGAAGCATCTCCAATGCTAAGATCTGGCACAAGGAAAAGGGAAAGAACAAAACCCTTCAAATGTGCTGGTGCCCCTCTCACCAATTTGCGTCTTATAGAGCTGGTGAAAGGCATATCTTCTGGACCTTCCCATTGTGGACAATTATGCTTTACACAATATATCCACTCTAGCATTGCAATTTCCCTAAGTCTTAAAATCCCTTCATCAACACTAAGCCACGGAATATCAGGCATCTCCAAGTCATTTCCAGTAGGCCATCTTTTGATAAACACCTCAGCCAACCATTCAAACAAACTTTTGACACCTTTTTTAACTATGCGAGCTTCCGTATTAAACCTAGAATCTCTACTCAGAGGACCCATGTCAATAAACTCAGCCTGCTCTAGTTTTATGTTCCTTCCACCCTTATCCCACACCCTTAAAATCCATTCCCACACATATTCACCAGGTTTCTGCTTGAATGAATTAGCAAACTCATTAAGCTCCTTAGTAGTGTAGCGAATTTCCTCATGGACTATACTTTCTACCTCCCCTCTAGGAGCCTGTTTTGCTTTGAGTCTGGTTACAGGTCTAGAAGAAACTATTGGTGGGCCGTGAGCAGACTCTGCAAAATTAATTTCCTCATGTGGGGAAGGCATTATTTCAAGAGGTGGGGCTGAGGGTACTACTTCCTCAGGTGGGGCAAACCCTTGAGAATCTGAGGATTCAAAATTCTCAGCTTCAACATGGTCTTCCCACACATCCCCGTCCCATGTTGTAGGATCCCATTCTTTGCCAATTAGAGCCCTTACTTTAACTGTCGACACACTCTGAGGCTGAGACTTGAATTTTCTCCGTAGTTCAGCCAACCTTACAATGAGAGTTTCTGTTTGATTTTCTGCAACTTGAGCTCTATTGCTACAAGAGAGAAGATTCTCCTCAAGGACACACTTAGCAACTTTTAGATCGTTTACTTGTGTCTGGAGCCTTTCGATTTTATCACACAACTCCTTCCTTTCATTCATCATTTTTTCCACAGATACTAAGAGCAGCCAGCCAGTAAAATCATTTTTCGATTTTTTCCCCATCTTGTAGAAAGCTTTGTGCACTGAATCACCTAATTCATTAAGAAAATCAAGGGCATTAGCTTCTTTAAGTTCGGAATATAGTTTCAACCATGGGTCTTCAAAATTCTCTGAGCTCCCAGGAGGGAGAGAATCTGGAGAGGTTTCAATATTTGAAAGTGCTGGTGGATCAACAAGCCAATTCCAGTATTTTAAAAGATTCATCCTTGTACTTCTGTTACTCTAGAACCACTCCTGGTACCAACTTCTGTATTAGTCAGGGTTCTCTAGAGTCACAGAACTTATGGATAGTCTCTAGATAATAAAGGAATTTATTGATGACTTACAGTCGGCAGCTCAATTCCCAACAATCGTTCAGTCACAGCTGTGAATGGAAGTCCAAGGATCTAGCAGTTACTCAGTCTCACGCAGCAAGCAGGCGAAGGAGCAGGAGCAAGAGCTAGACTCCCTTCTTCCAATGTCCTTATATTGTCTCCAGCAAAAGGTGTAGCCCAGATTAAAGGTGTGTTCCACCACACCTTTAATCCCAGATGAAAGGCATAGCCAGATTAAAGGTGTGTTCCTTAACTCGGAGATTCAATCTTCTGGAATCCATAGCCACTATGGCTCAAGATCTTCAAACCAAGATCCAGATAAGGATCTCCAAGCCTCCAGATAAGGGTCACTGGTGAGCCTTCCAATTCCGGATTGTAGTTCATTCCAAATATTGTCAAGTTGACAACCAGGAATAGCCACTACACCTGGTATCTGTCTAGAAATTTGTCCATTTCATCCAGGTTTTACAGTTTTGTTGAGTATAGCCTTTTGTAGAAGGATCTGATGGTGTTTTGGATTTCTTCAGGATCTGTTGTTATGTCTCCCTTTTCATTTCTGATTTTGTTAATTAGGATTTTGTCCCTGTGCCCTTTAGTGAGTCTAGCGAAGGGTTTATCTATCTTGTTGATTTTCTCAAAGAACCAACTCCTCGTTTGGTTAATTCTTTGAATAGTTCTTCTTGTTTCCACTTGGTTGATTTCACCCCTGAGTTTGATTATTTCCTGCCGTCTACTCCTCTTGGGTGAATTTGCTTCCTTTTTTCTAGAGCTTTTAGATGTGTTGTCAAGCTGCTAGTATGTGCTCTCTCCCGTTTCTTCTTGGAGGCACTCAGAGCTATGAGTTTCCCTCTTAGAAATGCTTTCATTGTGTCCCATAGGTTTGGGTACGTTGTGGCTTCATTTTCATTAAACTCTAAAAAGTCTTTAATTTCTTTCTTTATTCCTTCCTTGACCAAGGTATCATTGAGAAGAGTGTTGTTCAGTTTCCACGTGAATGTTGGCTTTCCATTATTTATGTTGTTATTGAAGATCAGTCTTAGGCCATGGTGGTCTGATAGGATACACGGGACAATTTCAATATTTTTGTATCTGTTGAGGCCTGTTTCGTGACCAATTATATGGTCAATTTTGGAGAAGGTACCTTGAGGTGCTGAGAAGAAGGTATATCCTTTTGTTTTAGGATAAAATGTTCTGTAGATATCTGTTAAGTCCATTTGTTTCATAACTTCTGTTAGTTTCACTGTGTCCCTGTTTAGTTTCTGTTTCCACGATCTGTCTACTGAAGAAAATGGTGTGTGGAAGTCTCCCACTATAATTGTGTGAGGTGCAATGTATGCTTTGAGCTTTACTAAAGTTTCTTTATTGAATGTGGCTGCCCTTGGGTTTGGAGCATATTTATTCAGAATTGAGAGTTCCTCTTGGAGGATTTTAACTTTGTTGAGTATGAAGTGTCACTCTGTATTTTTTTGATAACTTTGGGTTGGAAGTCGATTTTATTCAATATTAGAATGGCTACTCCAGCCTCTTTCTTCAGACCATTTTCTTGGAAATTTTTTTCCAGCCTTTCACTCTGAAATAGTGTCTGTCTTTTTCCCTGAGATGGTTTTCCTGTAAGCAGCAGAATGTTGGGTCCTGTTTGTGTAGCCAGTCTGTTAGTCTATGTGGAATTGGGTCCATTGATATTAAGAGATATTAAGGAAAAGTTATTGTTGCTTCCTATTATTTTTGTTGTTAGAGTTGGCATTCTGTTCTTGTGGCTGTCTTCTTTTTGGTTTTTTGAGTGATTACTTTCCTGCTTTTTCTAGGGCGTAGTTACCGTCCCTGTATTTGTTTTTTCTGTTATTATCCTTTGAAGGGCTGGATTCATGGAAAGATAATGTGTGCATTTCGTTTTGTCATGGAATACTTTGGTTTCTCAATCTATGGTAATTGAGAGTTTGCCCTGGTATAGGTGCCTGGGCTGGCATTTGTGTTCTCTTAGTGTCTGTATAACATCTGTCCAGGATCTTCTGGCTTTCATAGTCACAGGTGATAAGTCTTATGTAATTCTGATAGATCTTCCTTTATATGTTACTTGACCTTTTTCCCTTACTGTTTTTAATATTCTATCTTGATTTAGTGCATTTGCTGATCTGATTATTATGAGTTGGGAGGAATTTCTTTTCTGGTCCACTCTGTTTGATGTTCTGTAGGCTTCTTGTATGTTCCTGGGCATGTCTTTCTTTAGGTTTGTGAAGTTTTCTATAATTTTGTTGAAGATATTTGCTGGCCCTTTAAGTTGAAAATGTTCATTCTCATCTTCTCCTATTATCTGTAGGTTTGGTCTTCTCATTGTGTCCTCGATTTCCTGGATGTTTTGAGTTAGGATCTTTTTGCATTTTGTATTTTCTTTGATTGTTGTGCCTATGTTCTCTATGGAATCTTCTGCACCTGAGATTCTCTCTTCCATCTCTTGTATTCTGTTGCTGATGCTTGCATCAATGTTACCAGATTTCTTTTCTAGGTTTTTATCTCCAGTGTTGCCTCACGTTGGGTTTTCTTTATTGTGTCTACTTCCCTTTTTCGGTCTTAGATGGTTTTATTTAATTCCATCACCTGTTTGGTCCTGTTTTCCTGCGATTCTTTAAAGGATTTTTGTGCTTCCTCTTTAAGGTCTCCTACCTGTTTAGCAGTGTTCTCCTGTATTTCTTTAAGCGTGTTATTAACGTCCCTCTTGATGTCCTCTACCATCATCATGAGGTATGCTTTTAAATCAGGGACTATCTTTTCAGGTGTGTTTGGGTGCCCAGGACTGGGTGGGTTGGGAGTGCTGCATTCTGATGATTGTGAATGATTTTGGTTTCTGTTAGTAAGATTCTTACATTTGCCTTTCACCATCTGGTAATCTCTGGAGTTAATTGTTGTAGTTGTCTCTGGTTAGAGCTTGTTCCTCCAGTGATTATGTTAGCCTCTATTAGCAGACCTGGGAGACTAGCTCTCTCCTGAGTTTCAGTGTTCAGATTACTCTCTGCAAGCAAGCTCTCTTCTTGCAGGGAAGGTGCCCAGATATCTGGTGTTCGAACCTGCCTCCTGGTAGACGTTGTGATCCACTCACCAGAGGTCTTACGATCCCGTGGAGGGTACTTTTGGTTACCTTGCGGGTGTCCACAGACTCCGTGACCAAGGTACCCCAGTGTTGACGTGGACCAGAAGGGACTTGTGACCCTGGTCAGGCCGGGTTTTCTGCTTCCCTAATTAATGCAGTCTCAGGTCCCGAGCGATTGAATTGGAGCAGAAGTTGTGCTCCACTCACCAGAGTTCTTAAGATCCCATGGAGGGTCCTATGGGGACCTTGTGGATGTCAGCAGACTCCACGCTCAAGCTGCCCTGGTGTTGGTGTGGACCGGAAGGCCCCACTTTCTCCTCTAAAAGTTTCACTGTCTCTGGTTTTATGTGGAGTTAGTAGTTGTAGAATTTTTAAAAGGAGAAGGATTGCCATGTACATTAGAAAATTTGGATAATCTCATTGAAGATCATTCCAAGGGCTTTGTTTCAGAACATCTCACTTTACAGGTCTATCATAGCATGCATATCTGCCACCTCCCAATCTAGCCACCTTCCACTGATTTACTATACTATGACTTCTTCATCCTGATGTACTTAAACTCTTTGAACTGATAAGTCAAAATCATCCTTTGTCAAACGCTATTTGTCACATGATTTAAATAACTAACACAGTTTCATACAATTTCTTAGCAAATGTCCTTATCTTCTCCTAATCTTGTCATTATGGCTTCATTTTGAGGCTTAAACAGTCCTAAATTTAAGTATTTAAATATAACATATAATATTTTATTTATAGCAATTTTTGTTACACAAAATTTCTATGTGTACATGTATACCAAATTGTAAATGACGACACAGAAACATGTTATAGTGCAATAGTTTAATTAAAGCAGTGCTTATTTTCTTAAAGTATACCTGAATAATTAATGGTCAATAATCAATAATCAATCAATAATTGAGTATTGTATGTCTATATTAGAAACTAGAAGAGCTGAAGGGAAGTACATATTGCATATAAATGCCAACAACTTTGAATTGATTACTCCATTATATTTATTCAATAATTTTATGTTCTCAAAAATGATGCCTTATAAAACATACTACAAAGCACATCATCGTGTATACATGAATAACATTTACATCAAGAGAAAAGCAAGAATGTAAAATAAATACTGAAAATAATTTAACACATTAATATAATAAAACATCAAACAAACCAGAGGAAATAAAAACTAAAAAAAATATAACATAATACAATACAACACTATAATAAAAAATAAAATAAATATGTGGTTCCCTTGAACCAATTAGTGGAGAAGGGATATATTTTCTTCTCAGTTGTCATATTTATGGATGGTCAGAATAATTTTCAGGTAATCATTCCAGGGTTGTCCAAGTTCCAGGATGAGAATATTCCATTTAAAGTGCTTAATTTTATCTTCTGCTTTATAAAACTATATGAAGTATGATATAAGGAGCTAGTTAGAATATTCATAAAAAGTTATAGAACATTTGTGCCTATAAAGATGTTAATATAAAATCCATCTTTCATTTATCATGAACACTCAGGTTAATAATAATTATATATAAATTCAACCTATCCTTAAATTATAAACTGTATCCTAACTTTGGTACTTGACAAAAGTGAGGAAAACATGAAAGGAGTTTAGGAACAAGTTTTTTTCCTTATAAATGAAACCTTTCTACTAGAAACTCCTTTATATTCTTACAGTTATAATACCTTGTTACTTATCTAAAGAATTGATTCTCTCACCTGTCACCACCATTCACATTGCCACATTTCTGCCATTTATTGCCCATGTTTAAAACTGTTTATATTATTTAACCAATATAATTCTTTCTTGTGATTTACTTTTCAATATTCCTGAACTGTTACAATTTCTCTTTCTCTCTCCCTCTCTCTCTTTGTCTCTCTCTCTCTAAAACACACACAGACACACACACACACACACACACACACACACACACACACACACACAAATGCCTGAGGTGACACTTGCTAAGACTTCTAGCCATGGAACTTCTAGCCATATGGAACCTGAAATGTCTGCCTCCTTTAACCAAACAAATGTCCAATGTAGGGTTAAAGAAAACAGTACAGCCGGAAGTTCTTCCATCCACAAGATTTTCCCTGACAACTAGATGTACAGGTATGAAGTGGGAGCAGAAATTGACGGAATAGCCAACCAATGACTGTCCCAACTTGAGACAAATGCCATGAGAGTCCTCCTTTGACATTATTAATGCTATTCTGCTATACTTGAAGACAAAAGCCTAGTACAACTGTCATCTGAGAGGCTTACCACAGCAGCTGATGCAAATAGATGCCAAGACCCACATCTGCACATTAGACAGCTGGGGGAATCTTTTTGAAGAAGGGGAGAAAGGATTAAAGGAATCAGAGATGTCCAGGATACCACAAGAAAACATACAGAACTAACTAACTTGGGCCTGTTGTGACTCACAGAACCTGAACCACCAACCAGAGAGCACAGATGCTATGGACCTAGCCCCCCATGTATATGTAACAGATGTGCAACTTGGTCTTCATGTGGCCTTCTGAACAACAGGAGTAAATGCTGTCTCTGACTCTGTTGCCTGCTTTTGGATCCTTTTTTCCCTAACTGGGCTGCCTTGTCTAGCCTCAACTGAAGGAGATGCAGCTAGTTCTACTGCAGTTTGATATGCCAAGGTGATAAGCCAGAGAAGGGGAAGCCTTCCTTTCTCTGGGGAAAAAGAAAGATGGGATGGAGGTGAGGTGAGGCAAGAGAAAGGGACTAGAAGAAGAAGGAGGAGACACAATGATTGGAATATAATGTTAATTAACAAATTAATGAAGAATAAATCTGTCCTTTTTTACCATATACACTGCTACATTTCTCTGGAATTATTTCTTGTGTTTGAAAGTATTAACGTTATTTAACCTATACCATTCTTTTCATGTATTATTTCCTACATTCCTGAACTGTTAGAAATGTGACACATAAATACAAAAAAGCACATGTACATCTTTATATCTGTTTATCTATATATCTATATTTATAAATAATCTAATCTCCATCTATATATCTATATATTTAATATATTCATATATATTGTATGTATATCATCTACATATCTGTAAGTCATCTATATGATTTTCTTGATTATATATAATGTAATATATATATAATATATATATGTAGAGAGAGAGAAACAGACAGACAGACAGACAGACAGACAGACAGAGACAGAGAGAGACACAGAAAGAGCATTCTTTTTAAAATTTTTATTGGTTATTTTATTTACATTTCAAATTTTATCCCCCTTCCCAGCTTCCTCTCCACAAATCTCCTTCCAATCCCCCTCCACTTTGTCTCTTTGAGGGTGCTCACCCCATACCTGCCTTAACCCTAACACTGGGGTATCAAGCCTCTACAATACCAAGGGCTTCTCCTCCCATTGATGCCAGATAAGGCATCTACATCTCTGCTACATATATATCTGGAGTCATGGGTCCCTCCATGTGTACTCTTTTGTTGGTGGTTTAGTCCCTGGGAGCTCTGAGTGGTCAGGTTAGTTGATATTGTTGTTCTTCCTATGGGGTCGCAATCCCCTTCAGCTCCTTCAGTCTTTCTACTAAATCTTCCATTGGGGAAGATTGTTGGCTCTGAGTATCTGCATGTGTATTGGTCAAGTGCTGGCAGAACCTCTTAGGGGATAGCTATACCAGGCTTCTGTCAGCAAGCACTTCTTGTCATCATCAATAGGGTTGTCATTTGGTGTCTGCACGTGGGATGGAATCCTAGGTGGGGTGGTCTCTGGATGACCTTTCCTTCAGTCTCTGCTCCAGTTTTTGTCTCTGCACTTCTTTTAGATAGGAAAGATTATGGGTTAAATTTTTTGAGATGGTTGGATGGACTTATTACTCCACTGGGAGCAGTGCCTTTCTACTGAAGATGTTCTCTACAGGTTCTTCTCCCCTTCGTTGGGTATTTTGGCTAATGTCATCCCTGTTAGGTTCTGGTTACCTCTTGCTTACCTGGCATCTGGATGTTTCTAGTGGCTATCCCCAGTTCCCATCCCCCACTGCTACATATTTCTGTTCAATTTTTCTGACCCTCTGAACTTCTCTCTTGTTTCTTCCCACACCTCATTCTGTTTTCTTCCTCCCATTTCTCTCTCCTCCCAGGTCGCCCTCTCCCTCTCTCTCTCATGATTATTTCGATCCCCTTCTAAAAAATTCAGCATCCATACTTTGGTCTTACCTTCTTGATTTAGCCTGTTGATTCATGAGATAAGTCCTGGCTCTGCCAGCACTTGACCAATAAACATGAAGATACTCACAGCCAACAACTGGACTAAGCCCTGAGATCCCAATGTAAGAGTTGGTGGAAGGACTGAGGGAGCTGAGGGGATTGCAACCCCATAGGGAGAACAACAATATTAATTCCATTGATAGTTAATTCTTTTATCACTCATGATACATTTGGATAATAATATTCCTCAGATAGAATACTGAGTTTATGTTTTCTATAAACATTGTTTCTTAAGCCTTTTAAAACAAAATATAACTCTTACATACTTCTATCTCTGTTTTCTATTTCTTGTGGAGGGGGGAATAGTTCCGTTTTATGGTGAAACATGCACAAAAACATGTTCTCATAGCATCAATCTGAAATAGATTTATAAATTGAGTTAAAGAATTGAAAATTCAAACAATATTATGAGAGATTTGAATCATTCCATTCAACTGAAAAGTACAACTATGAGTTTCATTCCTAATTTTAGCATGTGTTACATCATTATTAGAATTAGAATGAAATATTTAAGGTTGCAGAACCTAGCCTTCTAGGACTCTTAAGTGAGGGACACTCTTACTAGGCTCAGGTCTACCTCTGCTGTACCAGAAACTGAGGAACCATATGGAAGACCCTCATATCCCCTTGAAGCCATGTTGAATACCTATAAACTTTGTCTTGGGGTGTGGCCTGGATAGTTTCCTATAACAATATAGGTCCTGAAATTTCCTCTCAGGTTCTAAGCAGCATGACCTCCTGCAACAAATGAGGGATCCTTCCTGCCAGAGATTAGGCCCACCAATGATGCATAGCAATGTCCAATATCAGGTGGGAAGTTCTCATTTCCCTGATTATGCATATTTTTACTGCTGGAGACTACTCCTCCAGATGGCTCACCTTAACCTGCTAGACACAACCTGTATTGTCAGAGGAATACTGCAGTTGCTATTTGACAGATGCTGATTCTCAGAAGAGTAGACCTAGAGCATGTGGCTCTAAGTATTAGATACACAGAATAAAAATCATAAATGTACCAAAACATAGCCCCCCAAACATTTTAAAAGCCTCCGTTGAAACATAAAATGTGATCAAAACAGGGAAAGGAGGAAAGACTCCAATTACCAAACTGTAATATCCTCTCCTAAAATTATTTATCATATTATAAAGACATCCAAAGAAAATGACATGGATGAACTTCATGCCAACGAATTCCAAAGAATGGTTATAATTACATCCAAGCAATTCTATGATACTATAAATCAGAGCTGAGCCCTTCCAGACCACACCAGCACCAGGGCACCTTGGGCGTGGAGTCTGTGGACACCCCCAAGGTCCCCACAGGACCCTCCACTGGAACATAAGACCTCTGGTGAGTGGAACATAACTTCTGCTCCAATCCAATTGCATGGGACCTGGGACTGTATTAATTAGGAAAGGAAAAACACGGCCTGACCAGGGTCACAAGTCCCATCCGGTCCACGCCAGCACTGGGGCAACTTGGGCACAGAGTCAGCGGACACCCCCAAGGTCCCCACAGGACCATCCACGGGATTTTAAGACCTCTGGTGAGTGGATCAAAACATCTGCCAGGAGGCAGGTCTGAACACCACATATATGGGCACCTTCCCTGCAAGAGAAGAGCTTGCCTGCAGAGAGTACTCTGAACATTGAAATTAAGGAGAGAGCTAGTCTCCCAGGTCTGCTGATAGAGGCTAACATAATCACCTGAGGAACAAGTTCTAACCAGAGACAACTATAACAACTAACTGAAAAGATTACCAGATGGCAAAAGGCAAACATAAGAATCTTACTAACAGAAACCAAGACCACTCACCATCATCAGAATGCAGCACTACCACCCCACCCAGTCCTGGGCACCCCAACACACCCGAAAAGATAGTCCCTAATTAAAGGAATATCTCATGATGATGGTAAAGGACATCAAGAAGGACTTTAATAACTCACTTAAAGAAATATAGGAGCACACTGCTAAACAGGGAGAAGACCTTAAAGAGAAAGCACAAAAATCGCTTAAAGAATTGCAGGAAAACACTACCAAACAGGTGATGGAACTGAATAAAACCATCCAAGACCGAAAAAGGGAAGTAGACACAATAAAGAAAACCCAAAGTGAGGCAACACTGGAGATAGAAACCCTAGGAAAGAAATCTGGAAACATAGATGCGAGCATCAGCGACAGAATACAAGAGATGGAAAAGAGAATCTCAGGTGCAGAAGATTCCATAGAGAACATCGGCACAACAATCAAAGAAAATACAAAATGCAAAAAGATCCTAACTCCCAGAACATCCAGGAAATCCAGGACACAATGAGAAGACCAAACCTTCGGATAATAGGAATAGATGAGAATGAAGATTTTCAACATAAAGGGCCAGAAAATATCTTCAACAAAATTATAGAAGAAAACTTCCCAAAACTAAAGAAAAACATGCCCATAAACATACAAGAGGTCTACAGAACTCCAAACAGAGTGGACCAGAAAAGAAATTCCTCCCAACACATAATAATCAGGTCAACAAATGCACTACATAAAGACAGAATATTAAAAGCAGTAAGGGAAAAAGGTCAAGTAACATATAAAGGCAGGACAATCAGAATTAAACCAGACTTACCACCTGAGACTATGAAAGCCAGAAGATCCTAGACAGATGTTATACAGACACTAAGAGAAAACAAATGCCAGCCCAGGCTACTATACCCAGCCAAACTCTCAATTACCATAGATGGAGAAACCAAAGTATTCCGCAACAAAACGAAATGCACACATTATCTTTCCATGAATCCAGCCCTTCAACGGATAATAACAGAAAAATACCAATACAAGGATGGAAAGCATGACCTAGAAAAAGCAAGAAAGTAATCCCTCAACAAACCGAAAAGAAGACAGCCACAAAAACAGAATGCCAACTCTAACAACAAAAATAATAGGAAGCAACAATTACTTTTCCTTAATATCTCTTAATATCAATGGACTCAATTCCCCAATAAAAAGACATAGACTAACATACTGGCTACACAAACAGGACCCAACATTCTGTTGCTTACAGGAAACCCACCTCAGGGAAAAAGACAGACCGACTTGACTCTAGCTGCATATGTATCAAAAGTTGGTCTAGTCGGCCATCACTGGAAAGAGAGGCCCATTGGACATGCAAACTTTTTATGCCCCAGTACAGGGGAAGGCCAGGGCCAAAAAGTGGAAGTCGATGGGTACGGGATTGGTGGGGAGGGTATGCGGGACTTTTGGGATAGCATTTGAAATGTAAATGAGGAAAATACCTAATAAAAACTATTTTTAAAAAAAGAAGAAAAAAATACCCATGTCAAAAGACTGCAATCAATCAATCAATCAATCAATAAATCGGAGCTGAATGCAATAAAATATAAATTTGAAAATGCAAAAATTAATTAACTGAAAGTTCAATTATTTGTTGAGATAATTAAGACTGAAAAATCACTATCCAAATGAGAGGGGAGGCACGAATTAGTATGGTATAAAATGAAAAGTGAGGCATGCAAACAAATTCCAGTGAATTTTAGAAATTAGAAACATATATTTTCAAAATTCTACATTATATTCACTTTTAAAATCTAAAAGAAATGTATGTATTTCTAAATTTATACTATATAATAAAATTAAGTCAAGATGATACAGATGATTTCAGTATATCAATAACAACTTCCAAGATTAAAGAATTAACAAAAGGTTTTTCAACTTAAAACTGTCCAGGAACAGATGGATAAGTTTCAGAATTCTACAGAATCTCAAAGAAGATTTAACACTATTACTATTGAGAGTGTTTCAGAAAATAAAAAAATAAATGACAAATCTTAAATTCCTTTTATAAAACCAGTATTACCTTGATACCAAAAGTAAATAAAGACAAGACAAAAAAAGAAGAGTCCAAGTTCCATGATTAACATAAATGCAAAACTTTAAAATAAGACATTGACAAACTGGAGCTGGAGACAAGACATGATGTGGAGAGCCGTGCTGTGAGCAATCACCATTATAAGATGGCGCTGGCTTCCACTGTGCCTAACTAGTAAACAAGCCATATGCGCAAGTGCAAGAGTAAATTCACACCCAGTCACTGCCCATCTCAGGGCGTAGTAATGGGGTGATGGGCGAGCAACTAATCAGGTACTGTCACGCCACATCAGGTGCTGAAACATCACACTGCAGGCTATATAAGCAGTGTCATTTTCCGGGTTTGGGGTCTTCCTTATGTTCAAGCAATAAAAGCTTTGCTGTAGAAGGATCCGGTTGTCTGAGTGAATTCTTGCCGGCAAGATACTAGCTCGGGCAAGAAGTTGTGCTGAGAAATCCGGGAATTTATCATCACCAGGCGCTGATAGGAGACCCCCCCACCCCACCCCCGTTTCATGAGGCGGGTTCAGAACTACAGGACACTTTACAGCTCTGCAAGGTACGTACAGTCTTGAAATTTCTCCAGAGTTCGACGCCCTTTTGATTGTTTTCACGGCGATTATTCCTTCCCTTTCAGTTTTGTTTTGCTTCCACCGCTGGAAATGCTGACTGGTTCTCAGTCACAGTCAGGCCTGGACAGTGACCAGCATTGCTGACTGGTTCTCAGTCATGGTCAGGCCTGGACAGCAACCAGTATGGGGGCCTCCCACTCTGTGGTGACTGCCTTACGGTCGGTCCTGAAGCAGCGTGGCTTGAAAGTCACCACCAAGACATTAGAAGGCTTTGTAAAAGAGGTAGATCGCATAGCACCATGGTTTGCATGCTCAGGGTCCTTAACTATCCCATCTTGGGAGAAACTCAAAGGAGATTTAGTTAGGGAACTGGAGAACGGCAAACTTAAAGCAGGAACCATGCCGTTGTGGAAGCTGATAAGATCGTGCTTAAAGGATGAGGAATGTCAACAAGTGGTTAAGGCAGGGCAGAGAATTCTGGATGAAATTCAAGACAGTCTATCAGAGATAGAGCAGGGAGAGAGATTAGGAGCAAAACGGACACATGGTGTGCCAATTAAGCATACAGGCCTTTCCATGGACCTTGAGCCCGAGGAAAAGATAATGTCGGGAAAGAATACCCAGGGTGAGTTTGGAAGGAAGGAGAAGGAAAAAGAGAAGAAGAAAAATCAATCAGCGGAGGTCCCTAGGAAAAGGAACCTATAGCTGCCACTAGATGAGTTTAAGGACCTAGCTCTTAGTAGCTCAGAATCAGATGAGGGACTTAGCCCCTCTGAGGAAACGGACTTGGAGGAGGAAGCAGCTCGTTATGAGGGAGAAAGGTACCAGCAAGATAAAATGCAAGCTAATCAGTCCAGAAAAAGGCCAAAAGCGGCTGGCGAAAGCCAGCTTGCTGCTCGGCCTCCGGACTGTCGGCTTCAGGGTCCTAGTGCACTTCCGCTTTATGTGCAGAGGTATCATTCAGACTCATTCATTCCAAAAGAGGAACAGAGGAAAATGCAACAGGCATTTCCAGTCTTTGAAGGAGCCGAGGGAGGGCATGTTCATGCTCCGGTGGAGTATATACAGATTAAGGAGCTTGACGAGTCTGTCCGTAACTATGGAGTCAGTGCCAATTTCACCATAGCACAAGTCGAAAGGCTTGCGGCTTTGGCAATGACTCCTGGAGATTAGACAACGGTGGTAAAAGCTGTGGTTCCAAATATGGGGATGTATCTTGAGTGGAAAGCACTATGGCAGGATTTCTGCCAGACACAGGCAAGGGCTAATGCCACCATGGAAGGGGACCAAAGAACGTGGAGTTTTGAAATACTTACAGGTCAGGGACAGCACGCTGCTAACCAGACAAATTATCATTGGGGAGCGTATGCTCAGATCTCAGCTGCCACTGTTAAGGCGTGGAAAGCACTCTCTAGGAAGGGGGAGGCGAGTGGACATTTGACAAGAATTACCCAGGGTGCACAGGAGTCATTCTCAGATTTTGTGGCCAGAATGACGGAGGCAGCAGGGAGGATATTTGGAGACCCAGAGGCAGCTATGCCTTTAATTGAACAGTTGGTTTATGAACAAGCAACGCAGGAATGCAGATCAGCAATCACACCTAGAAAGAGTAAGGGGTTACAGGTCTGGTTAAAGGTTTGCTGTGAGCTTGGAGGGCCGCTTACTAATGCTGGATTGGCAGCCGCCATTCTGCAGGGGCGGAGGCACTCAGACTCAGCGGAGCTCAAACTTTGCTTTAATTGTGGCAAACCAGGGCATTTAAAAAAGGACTGCAGAGCCCCCATAAAAAGGACAGCGCCAGGGTTGTGTACTAATGTGGAAAAGGATACCATTGGGCCAAAGATTGTCGCTCAATTAGAGATATACGAGGCAGGCTCTTGCAGCCAGGGCCCCCTCAAGTGGTAGAAAATGAGAATGAAGGCATTTCAAACAACGAGTTTTGGGCCCCCAAGTTCCAGGGCCCCAAAACATATGGGACTCCAATGGGCAAAAAGTGGACACCATGGTCTGCAGGGCAACAGAAAGCTCGGCTGGATTGGACCTCCGTGCCTCCACCCGATTCATGCTGTTGCCTCAGCTGGGAGTGCAACCAATTCCTACTGATTATAACGGGCCTCTGCCATCTGAAAGTGTCGGCCTAATTTTGGGCCGGGTTTCCCTCACCTTACAAGGCCTTATTGTCCACCCTGGAGTTGTAGATCAGAATTATAAAGGGGAACTTCAGGTTCTCTGTTCCTGCCTTCAAGGTGTCTTTTCTATATCACAAGGGGACAGAATAGCTCAACTAATAATTTTGCCAAGCCTACACGGCTGTTTTCCCTCCTCTGGTATTCCTCGAGTTCCCAGAGGGATTGGTTCTACTGGAAATGATTCTGCTTACTTAATAATGTCTTTAGATTCCAGGCCATCCTTGGAGTTAGTTATAGAAGGGAAACAATATAAGGGAATTTTAGATACAGGAGCAGACAAAAGTATTGTTTCTTCCCACTGGTGGCCAAAAACCTGGTCATCACACTCTTTACAAGGGTTAGGCTGCTACGGCTCTGGTGGAGTCAGCTTGACAGATGTAAGTCTAGAAGCTTTCTCATGAGGAAAGAGTTTCAAGGAAACTTCCTCCCGGAGTTTTGGCCATCCCCCTAACCCATAAAATTAATTTTCACTCCCGCGTTAGTCTAGTGTATGGATCCACGTGCCCTCTATTAAGCATTACCCTATATTAAGTGCCTTTTAAGATTGTATTCTGACATAGCTAAAGCCTTTCCCAGTGTTCCAAAATTCCAGATTACAGCAAGGAGTTCAAACTATTCAGTAAATAATTAAGCATTACAATAAATCAGAGCCATTAACTCAGAAAGAGCCTGGGAATCTCACTGAGATAGAAATCTTTACTACAGGCTACATTCCATGTCAAGAGCAAGTTAATATACTATCCTGATAAATGGGGAATTCTCCAGACAAGATAAAGTTTTACAAGACCTAAGAATTTAGAGCTCCGTGACATCACATTATTCTTGAGGCCTGTCAAGAGTTAAACCCCCCTGGTGCTATTAACACTAAAGTGTTAAATTCTTGCCTGGCATTAGGCTGACCCTAGGCAGGGCTTGTTATCCCTAATGTAAACATTTGCCTAGTTCTTGCAAATTCCTTTCTGCTGTAACTAGTGAATTTCAGTGTATCTTGTCTTTTTGTGATTTGTAACTTCTGATAATTCGCTGTAATATAAAAGTCTGAGGCTCGACCAGAACATTACATTCAGATCCAACACCTCTCTTTCATGTTTGAATGTTTGTCAATTCCTATGCTTTGCCCATGTGCTCGAGAGACCCATTCCACGCAGACACAGGGGCCCAGAGAGTCTGTGGCATTGGGCTACCAGTCCTGCCCCACTATTAGCTCCCGTTCTTTTAGATGGCAAGTGCCTGAAGGTCAAACGGGACAATTCACTCCTTATGTCTTACCACTCCCAGTTAATCTCTGGAGGAGAGATATTTTACAGGCAATGGGAATGACCTTGACTAATGAATACTCACCACATGCTGTTCAAATGGTGAGAAAAATGGGCTACACAGAAGGAAAAGGAATGGGGAAAGGAGAGTAGGGTAGGCTTGAACCTATCCCTCAAGAAGGTAATACTGGGAGACAAGGTTTGGGTTTTTTCTAAAAGTGGCTGTTGAGGGTTCCATGCCCATACCATGGCTTACAGAGGAAGCTGTATGGATTCCTCAATGGCCTCTTTCCTCTGAAAAATTAGAAGCAGCCACAAATTTAATTTCTGAACAGCTATGCTTAGGTCATTTAGAACCCTCTATCTCACCCGGGAATATACCTATTTTCTTAATTAAGAAAAAATCTGGCAGATGGCACTTATTACATGACCTCAGAGCAATTAATGCACAAATGCACCTGTTTGGGCCAGTTCAGCGAGGGCTACCATTGCTTTCTGCCTTACCAAAAAATTGGGAGATTATAATCATAGATATTAAAGACTGTTTTTTCTCTATACCTCTGTGCCCCCAAGATAGGCAAAGATTCGCATTTACCATCCCAGCCATTAACCATTTGGAACCTGATCAACGGTACCAATGGAAGGTTCTACCTCAGGGGATGGCAAATAGTCCTACCATGTGCCAACTGTACATGCAATTGGCACTTAAATCAGTTAGAAATTATTTTTCCATCCTTGCTTCTAGCTCTTTATATGGATGACATTCTCATTTGCCATAAAGATCCATAGTTATTGCAAGATGCATACCCTATATTAATACAGATATTAGGGCAATGGGGATTGCAGGTAGCCACCGAGAAGGTGCAAGTTGCTCAAATGGGAACCTTCCTTGGGTCACGCATTTATCCTGACAAAATTGTTCCTCAAAAATTAGAAATCCACAGAGATCAATTACATACCTTAAATGATTTTCAAAAATTGTTGGGAGATATTAATTGGCTGAGACCATTTTTGAAAATTCCATCAGCAAAGTTAAAGCCTTTATTTGATATTTTAGAAGGAGATACTCATATCTCCTCCCATAGAGCACTTACCCCAGCTGCCTGTCAAGCTTTACAAACTATAGAAAAGGCCTTACAAGGTGCCCAATTGTTACGCATTGATAAGTCGAAGTCATTTGAATTGTGTGTATTAAAAACTGCACAGTTGCCAACAGCAGTCTTGTGGCAAAATGGACCCTTATTGTGGGTCCACCCTAATGCTTCCCCTGCAAAAATCATTGAATGGTACCCTAATGCAGTCGCTCAACTTGTTCTTAGGGGAATAAAAGCTGCCATCACTCATTTTGGAGAAGAACCTCATATACTAATTGTGCCTTATACCTCTGCTCAAGTTCGAACCCTGGCAGCAACGACTGATGATTGGGCAGTCTTAGTTACCTCCTATTCAGGAAAAATTGATAATCATTTTCCTAAACATCCAATTTTGCAGTTTGCCTTAACTCAAGCCATAGTGTTTCCAGTAATTACAGCCAAACACCCACTTGCAAACAGGGTGGTAGTATATACAGACGGATCCAAATCTGGCATAGGTGCTTATGTAATAAATGACCAAGTAACACCCAAGCAATATAATGAGACATCACCCCAAGTTATAGTGTTTAGTGGTACTAGAGGTCCTTAGCACTTTCCCAGGACTGCTTAATATTATATCTGATTCCTTATATGTAGTCAATGCAGTGAATACACTTGAAGCTGCTGGCTTAATTAAATCATCTAGTAAGCTTGCTCACATTTTTCAACAAATTCAGTCAGCCTTGTTACACAGAAGACATTGTATCTATATTACTCATGTCAGAGCTCATTCTGGCCTTCCTGGCCCTATGTCTCATGGAAATGACTTAACAGATAAAGCCACTAGAATTGTGGCTGCTGCTCTGTCCTCGCATACAGAAGCTGCAAGGGAATTTCATAAATGCTTTCACATGACGGCTGAAACTTAACGCAGCCATTTTACTTTAACCAGAAAAGAAGCTCGTGATATTGTCACCCAGTGTCAAAACTGTTGACAATTTTTACCTACTCCTCATATAGGGGTAAACCCCTGAGGTGTCAGGCCATGACAAGAATGGCAAATGGATGTCACACATATTTCCTCTTTTGGGAGAAATCAGTATTTACATGTTTCTATTGACACCTGCTCTGGTGTAATGTTTGCCACACCTCTAACAGCTGAAAAAGCCTCTCATGTTATACAGCACTGCCTAGAAGCCTGGAGTGCTTGGGGCAAGCCCACAATCCTAAAAATGGACAATGGGCCAGCGTATACTTCTGCTAAATTTCAACAATTTTGTCATCAAATGGATGTCACTCACCTGACTGGCCTTCCTTATAATCCTCAAGGACAAGGCATTGTGGAACGTGCCCACCGCACACTCAAGTCTTATTTTATAAAACAAAAAGGGGGAGTTGATGAGACTCTGCCCTCAGTGCCAAAAGTAGTTGTCTCCATGACACTCTTCACACTTAATTTTTTGAATCTTGACAAGCAAGGACGTTCTGCAGCTGAGCGACATAGCACAGACAGTGATAGACCAAAAGAAATGGTCAAATGGAAGGATGTTTTAACTGGTCTGTGGAAAGGCCCAGATCCTATTTTTATAAGATCCAGGGGAGCTGTTTGTGTTTTTCCACAGAGTGAAGACGACCCATTTTGGCTGCACCCGCAAGATATTCATCAAGGATGGTATGGAAGATGCTGACCTCCCAAGGACTGTTCCTGATCCTGACAATGCTGAACTTATCTCAGGTTCCTAGTATAATGAGCGAAAAGAGATGGGCCATTCTCTCGACTTCCCCTAAACCAATGCCAATTCGCCACGATGCTATAGTTTTTCCAAAATTCTTTACTACTAATAAAACAGTGGATTTGCCATATCTACCCTATGATCCCACCCGGGCACCATTAGGAGAAAATCGCTCTTTACTAGAACAGGGTTATGTTTTCAAATTAATGTACCAGGAAAATGTATCACCCTCACAGCCTGAACCTTGGGAATGTTTAATAAGCACTGAGGAGGCTTGGGGAGCACAACCCAAGATACTTCCAACACAGATACCTCCATCACTCGTTGGGCAGATCAGAGTAAATCCTTTTCCTTTTCTACCAACATGATGGTTGACCTAGAGAAGGAATTTGCTATGAAAAAGGGACTTTTCATACAGGACATTAGAATGCATCCCTTTCACAAGTGGATGCTTTGTGGAGTCAATGGCAGTTATACAGAACTCAATCCTTTGATCTTTATCCAGGGAGGAGCAGTTGGAAAGGCTTCTTTTACTGGCATCTCAAGAACTGCTCAGTATTGGGGAATGCATGCTGCCTCCCTGGACTCTTATGGATATACTCATACCAGTGTAGAGATCACTGGGTTCAATAAAACTTTGGTAAACCAGATTAATTATCCACCTACTCCAGTCTGTGTTTACCCCCTTTCTTGTTTATCCTTTCAAATGATTCATTTGAAGGCTGTTCTAATGATTATTGTTGGATTTCTCAATGTTGGGATGTAACAAAGAACACCCATGCCATGGTGGCACAGATCCCACATTGGATCCCTGTTCTGGTGGAAACTCCCTCCACCTTATCCCTGTTTAGACAAAAAGGAGATTTTGGCATTACTGCCGCTGTGATCATAGTGATTTCAGCCAGTGCTACTGCTGCTGCTATAGCTGCAGGGTACGCTATGGCTAATACAGTTCAAGCAGGCACAAAATTAAATCAGCTTTCAGTCGATCTGGCTGATGTCATCAATGTTCAAACTTCTCCTAGCACGCAGTTGAAGGGAGGGCTGATGATTTTGAATCAGCGCCTCGATCTGGTTGAGGAACAAATAAGTGTTCTATACCAGTTGGCCCAGTTGGGCTGTGAAAGAAAATTGGGTGCTCTGTGCATTACCAGTGTCCAATATGAAAATTTTACTCGTTCAGCTAATCTGTCTAGTAAGCTCTCCTTTTATCTTGCAGGAAATTGGTCCGAGGGGTTCGATGAGACTCTCTAGGCCCTGAGGGCAGCAGTTTTAAGAATCAACTCGACTCAAGTGGACCTGTCATTGACAGAGGGCCTCTCCTCCTGGATTTCATCTGCATTTTCTTATTTTAAGGAATGGGTAGGGGTAGTTTTATTTGCTGCTGCCATCTGCTGTGGACTTGTGTTCATGCTCTGGTTGGTTTGTAAGCTCAGAACCCAACAAAACCGTGACAAGGTTGTTATTACTCAGGCACTTGCAGCCATTGAACATGGGGCTTCCCCTGAAATTTGGCTATCCATGCTTAAGACTTAAATGGCATTTGAGTTCTCTGTTATTGCATCCCACGGATTTGTGGATCCATTGCACTGGGATGAGAGAGACTCAACGCTCATTGATCAGCACCTGCACTTCGCTGAGTTTTACTAATTCGTTTTTTGGATGGCCTCTTTTATAGAGTTTGCCCTAGGTCATTTGGCAGTTACTGTCACACAATACTGCGGTATCCAGAGACGGGCAATGTTCCTCATGTACAGACCAACCTAAGACACGGAACCCGGTGGTGATAAGGTTACCCTATGACAGGAAAGGCTGTGACATTGGAGGAATGACCTAAGACAGGAGCCACAGCCGATGGACATGACTGCAGAGGCCTAGACCAGCCTCAAATTTTAATAAAATAAAAAGGGGGAGATGTGGAGAGCCGTGCCGTGAGCAATCGTCATTATAAGATGGCGCTGGCTTCCACTGCGCCTAACTAGTAAACAAGCCATATGCGCAAGTGCAAGAGTAAATTCACACCCAGTCACTGCCCATCTCAGGGCGTAGTAATGGGGTGATGGGCGAGCAACTAATCAGGTGCTGTCATGCCACATCAGCTGCTGAAACGTCACACTGCAGGCTATATAAGTAGCACCATTTTCCGGGTTCGGCGTCTTCCTTATGTTGAAGCAATAATAGCTTTGCTGTAGAAGGATCCGGTTGTCCGAGTGAATTCTTGCCGGCGAGATACTAGCTCGGGCAAGAACATGACACAGCATTTACAAGTGCATCTAATCTTCCAGAGTACTCCAGTTTAATTCCCAGAATCCACATAACAGCATAAAGCTGTTCAGAGAATCAGTTTCTCTCTTTCGGCCTCTTGGAGTACAAGGAACATATGTGATACCCTAAAATATACTCAGAATAAAAATGTAATGTAAAAGTATACTAGTAAAGTGAATTGAGGGAATTGATAATAGTCAAAGAAAATGTTAAACCTAAAATGTATTTGACACAAAATACGCAAGAAATCTAAACTCTATGAAAGTCCAAATATAAGAATAATAGTATTAAAGTAAAAAGACTCCCAGCTCCAAGTCCCAAAAATATTTTCAACAAAATAATAAAAGAAACTATTTCAAAAATAAAGAAAGAGATGCTTATAAACATTCAAGAAGCTTAATAAACACCAAATAAATATATTGGACCAGAAAAGAAAATTCTGGCACCCAGTTCCACAACACCCAGAGGAAGCTCAACTTCCAGGTGCTCTGAAATGCCCAGGATCACATGTGAGGAGACGATATCTGCCCCAAAACCCAGAGTAACTGGGTCCCCCTGTATCCAGTGATGCAGGAACCACAGCCCAGTCAGTGGCATGGGTTACTTTCAGTCTGAACCTGTGCCCTGAGCAGACCATGAGCGCTGGCTCCACAACCTGTCCTACAACACCCAGAAAAAGTTTGACTCCTAGGAGCTCTGAAATGACAAGGATTACAGGATCTCAGAATCACAAGATCACGGAGGAAGCTCAACTCTCAGATCAGAGTGACCAGAACACTGGATCTCAGACACACTCCAGATCACAGTTAAGTTCTCAATATCTTTCCCAACACTGAACATAACTGGGATCCCCACAGGAACCAGGGAAACACAAAACCCCACACATCCAGAGACATGGTTTCTTTCAAGCTTGCACCTATGACCTAAGCAAACAGAGCTCTGGCTCCCAATCCACCCCTGCAACACGCAAAGAAAGTTTCACTCCCAGGATCTCAGGAACATGGTCACACCAGGATTTCAGGATTCCAGAGGCATCGTGAATTCCAAGAGCGCTGAAATACCCAGAAACTCAAAATCACAAGATTACAAAATCACAGGATCATGGAAATAGCTAGACTCTGAGGACTTCTGACAAAAACAAAAACAAAAAAAAAAAGAAAAAAAAAAAACAGGATCACAGAAGGGACAAGCTCCCGTCATAGATAGCAAGGGCAGGTAGCAATAGATATAACCAGATGGTGAGAGTGAAGCATACGAACATAAACAACAGAAACCAAGGATACTTGGCATCACCAGAAACCAGTTCTCTCACTAGAGCAAGTTCAGGATATCCCATGAAACTTGAAAAACAAGATTTGGATTTAAAAGCACATCTCATGATGATGATAGAGGACTTTAAGATGTATATGAATGACTCCCTTAAAAACATACAGGAGACAAGAATAAACAGGGAGAAGTCCTTAAAGAGAACACATAAAAATCCATTAAAGAATTACAGGAAAACACAACCAAACAGGTGAAGAAATTAAACAAAACCATCAAGGACCTAAAAAGGGAAAGTGTAAAAGTAAGCAATCACAAAAGACATAGACTAATAGACTGGCTAAAAAAACAGGACTCTACATTTTGCTGCTTATAGGAAACCCACCTCAGGGAAAAAGAAAGACACTTCTTCAGAGCGAAAGGCTGGAAAACAATTTTCTAAGCAAATAATTAAAAACAAAACAAAACAAAACAAAACAAAAAACCCAACAAGGTGGAGTAGCCATTCTACTCTAAAATAAAATTGACTTCCAACCAAAACTTATTCAAAAAAAGACAAGGAGGGGCACTTCATACTCATCAAATTAAAATCTACCAAGATGAACTCTCAATTCTGAATTCCTATGCTCCAAATACAAGGGCAGACACATTCATTAAAGAAACTTTAGTAAAGCTCAAAGCAAACATTGCACCTCACACAATAACAGTGGGAGATTTCCACACCCCACTCTCACCAATGGACAGATCCTGGAAAAGAGAAACTAAACAGAGACACATGGAAACTAACAGAAGTTATGAAACAATTGATTTTAACAGATGTCTACAGAACATTTTATCTTAAAACAGAAGGATATACCTTCTTCTCAGCGCTACATGGTACCTCCTCCAAAATTGACTATATAATTGTTCACAAAACAGGCCTCCACAGATACAAAAGTATTGAAGTTATCCCACGCATCCTGTCAGATCACCACGGATTAAGGCTGATCTTCAATAACAAAATAAATAATAGAAAGCCAACATTCACATGGAAATTGAACAACACTCTACTAAATGATTCCTTCGTAAAAGATAAAATAAAGAAACTAAAGACTTTTTAGACTTTAATGAAAATGAAGCCACAACATATCCAAAATTATGGGACAGAATAAAGGCAGTCCTAAGAGGAAAACTCATAGCCCTGAGTGCCACCAAAAAGAAACTAGAGAGAGCAAACACTAGCAGCCTATAGAACACCTAGATGCTCTAGAACTAAAAGAAGCAAATTCACCCAAGAGGAGTAGAAAGCAGGAAATAATCAAACTAAGGGTTGAAATCAACCAAGTGGAAACAAAAAGAACTACTCAAAGAATCAACCAAACCAGGAGCTGGTTCTTTGAGAAAATCAACAAGATAAATAAAACTTTAGCCAGACTAACTAGAGAGCACAAGGACAGTATCCTATTTAACAAAATCAGAAATGAAAAGGGAGACATAACAACAGAACCTGAGGAAAACCAAAACATCATCAGATACTACTGCAAAAGGCTATATTCAACAAAACTGGAAAACCTGGATGAAATGGACAATTTTCTAGACAGATACCAGGTACCAAAATTAAATCAGGATCAGATTAACGATCTAAACAGTGCCATTTCTCCTAAAGAAATAGAAGCAGTCATTAATAGTCTCCCAACAACAACAAAAAAAAAGCCCAGTACCAGAAAAGTTCAGTACAGAGTTCTATCAGACCTTCAAAGAAGACCTAATTCCAACTCTCCTCAAACTATTCCACAAAATAGAAACAGAAGGAACTCTACCCAAATTCATTCTATGAAGCCACAATTAGTCTGATACCTAAAGCAAACAAAGATCCAACAAAGAAATAGTACTTCAGACCAATTTCCCTATGAATATTGATGCAAAAGTGTTCAATAAAAACCTTGTAAACCGAATCCAAGAACACATCAAAATGATCATCCATCATAACCAAGTCGGCTTCATCCCAGGGATGCAAGGATGGTTTGATATATGGAAATCCATCTATGTAATCCACTATATATATATATACAAACTCAAGACAAAAACCACATGATCATCTAGTTAGATGCTGAGAAAGCATTTGACAAAATCCAACACCCATTCATGATAAAAGTCATAGAAAGATTGGGAATTCAAGGCCCATACCTAAATATAATAAAAGCAATATACTGCAAACCAGTAGCCAACACAAACTAAATAGAGAGAAGCTGGAGGCAATCCCACTAAAATAGGGGACTAGAGAAGGCTGCCCACTTTCTCCCTACCTATTAAATATAGTATTTGAAATCCTAGCCAGAGCAATTAGAAAAAAAAGCAGACTGAGGGGATACAAATTGAAAAGGGGTAAGTCAAAATATCACTATTTGCAGATGATATGATAGTATATATAAGTGACCCTAAAAATTCCACCAGAGAAGTCCTAAACCTGATAAACAGCTTCTATGAAGTATCTGGATACAAAATTAACTCAAACAAATCAGTGGCCTTTCTCTACACAAAGGATAAACAAACTGAGAAAGAAATTAGGGAAACAACACCCTTCACAAAATTCAAAAATAATATAAAATATCTTGCTGTGATCCTAACAAAGGAAGTGAAAGATATTTATGATAAGAACTTCAAGTCTCTGAAGAAAGAAAATAATGTTCTCAGATGATGGAAAGATCTCTCATGCTCATGGATGTGCAGGAATAATATAGGTAAAATGACTATCCAGCCAAAAGCAATCTACAGATTCAATGCATTCCCCATCAAAATTTTAACTCAATTCTTCACTGAGTTAGAAAGGGAAATTACCAAATTCATCTGGAATATTGAAAAACCTAGGATAGCAAAAACTATTCTCAACAATAAAAGAACCTCTGGTCAAATCACAGTGCCTAACTTCAAGCTGTACTACAGAGAAATTGTTATAAAAACTAAATGGTACTGGTACAGGGACAGACAGGTAGATCAATGGAGTAGAACTGAAGACACAGAAGTGAACCCACACACCTATGGTCACTTGATCTTTGACAAGGGCGCTAAAACCATCCAGTGGAAAAAAGACAGCATTTTCAACAAATGGTGCTGGCACAACTGGTGGTTATCGTGTAGAAGAATGTGAATTGATCCAATCTTATCTCTTTATACTAAGTTCAAGTTTAGTGGATCAAGGCACTCAACATAAAAGCAGAGACACTGAAATTTATAGAGGAGAAAGTGGGGAAAAGCCTCAGATATGGGCTCAGTGTGCAGTAAGATCAAGATTCGTCAAATGGGACCTCATAAAATTGCAAAGCTTCTGCAAGGCAAAAGATACCGTCAATAAGATAAAAAGGCCACCAACAGATTGGGAAAGGATTGTTACCAATCCTAAATCTGATAGGGGACTAAAATCCAATATATACAAAGAGCTCGAGAAGATGGACAGCAGAAATTCAAATAACCCCATTAAAAATGGCATACAGAGCTAAACAAAGAATTCTCAACTGAGGAATAATGAAGGGCTGAGAAGCACTTTAAACAATGTTCAACATCCTTAATCATCAGGGAAAGGCAAGTCAAAATGAACCTGAGATCCTGTCTTAGTCAGGGTTTCTATTCCTGCACAAACATCATGACCAAGAAGCAAGTTGGGGAGGAAAGGGTTTATTCAGCTTACATTTCCATACTGCTGTTCATCACCAAAGGATGCAGGACTGGAACTCAAGCAGGTCAGGAAGCAGGAGCTGATGCAGAGGCCATGGAGGGATGTTCCTTACTAGCTTGCCTTCCCTGGCTTACTCAGCCTGCTCTCTTATAGAACCCAAGACTACCAGCCCAGAGATGGTCCCACCCACAAGGGGCCTTTCCCACTTGATCACTAATTGAGAAAATGCCTTACAGTTGGATCTCATGGAGGCATTTCCTCAACTGAAGCTCCTTTCTCTGTGATAACTCCAGCTGTGTCAAGTTGACACAAAACTAGCCAGTACAATTGACACCTTGTCAACTTGACACACAAAAACATCACTAGTAAGCCTCAACCCTTACAATCTTATTCATCCCCAAGATCTAAATAACTTTAAAAGTTCCACAGTCTTTACATATTCTTAAAATTTCAATCTCTTAAAATTCAAAGTCTTTTTACAATTAAAAGTCTCTTTAACTGTGGGCTCCACTAAAACAGTTTCTTCCTTCAAGAGGGAAAATATCAGGGCACAGTCACAATCAAAAGCAAAAGTCAATCTCCAACCGTCCAATGTCTGGGATCCAACTCACGATCTTCTGGGCTCCTCCAAGGACTTGGGTCACTTCTCCAGCCAGGCCCTTTGTAGCACACGCGTCATCCTCTAGGCTCCAGATGCCTGTACTCCACTGCTGCTGCTGCTCTTGGTGGTCATCTCATGGTACTGGCATCTCCAAAACACTGCATGACCCCTTCAGTCCTGGGCCTTCAATTGCAACTGAGGCTGCACCTTCACCAATGGCCTTCCATGGCCTCTCACAGTGCCGAGCCTCAGCTGCTTTGCGTGACCCTTTCATGCCTTCAAAACCAGTATCACCTGGGTGACCCTTACATATTACCAAGTCCCGCTGCAGCAGGAGTACAACCTTGGCCATCTCTGGAACACAGCCTCTTTGTGCTTTCAGAAAATACTTCCCAGAAGATGTCACCTCAATGATGCTGGTCTCTTTTTAATCGCAACTAATTTCTTAGCTCCAGCTAACCAGCATCAATAGTCCCAGTAATGCAAAGTTTTTGCTTTGGTAGTTCTGGTATCTTGTTAATCACAGCTGATACTTCAGCCCCAGCTAACCAGAACTACAGAATATTCACAATCAAAACAGCAATGGCTCTGAAAAGAGTCTTTAATTTTCCCTCTGAAATTTCACAAACCAGACCTCCATCTTCTGCAGTGTTCTCAACATTATCTTCCAAGCTCCTACACAACATCTGACAGAGCTCTTAACAACGGATGGATCTTCAAGCCCAAAGTTCCAAAGTCCTTCCACAGTCCTCCCCAAAACATGGCCAGGTTGTCACAGGAATACCCCACTCTGCTGGTACCAATTTGTCTTAGTCAGGGTTTCTATTCCTGCACAAACATCATGACCAAAAAGCAAGTTGGGGAGGAAAGGGTTTATTCAGCTTACATTTCCATACTGCTGTTCATCACCAAAGGATGCAGGACTGGAACTCAAGCAGGTCAGGAAGCAGGAGCTGATGCAGAGGCCATGGAGGGATGTTCCTTACTAGCTTGCCTCCCCTGGCTTACTCAGCCTGCTCTCTTATAGAACCCAAGACTACCAGCCCAGAGATGGTCCCACCCACAAGGGGCCTTTCCCCCTTGATCACTAATTGAGAAAATGCCTTACAGTTGGATCTCATGGAGGCATTTCCTCAACTGAAGCTCCTTTCTCTGTGATAACTCCAGCTGTGTCAAGTTGACACAAAACTAGCCAGTACAGATCCCATCTCACAGCAGTCAGAATGTCTAAGATCAAAATGTCAGGTGACAGCAGATACTGGTGAAGATGTGGAGAAATAGGAATACTCCTCCATTGCTGGTGGGATTGCAAGCGTGTACAACCATTCTGGAAATCAGTCTGGCGGTTCTTCAGAAAATTGGACATACATAGTACTACCATAAGATCCAGGAATTCCTTTCCTGGGAATATATCCAGAAGATGTTCCAACTGGTTTCGAGAACGCATTCTCCACTATTTTCATAGCAGCCTTATTTATAATAGCCAGAATCTGGGAAGAACCTAGATGTCACTCAACAGATGAATGGATACAGAAAATCTGGTACATTTACACAATGGAGTACTACTCAGCTATTTAAAAAGTGGATTTATGGAATTCTTGGGCAAATGGATGTATCTGGAGGATAACATCCTGAGTGAGGTAACCCAATCACAAAAGAACTCTCTTGTTATGCAATCACTGATAAGTGGATATTAGCCCAGAAACTTAGAATATCCAAATCCAAATTGCAAAACTCAAGAAAATGAAGAAGAAGGAAGACCAATGTGTGGACACTTCATTCCTCCTTAGAATAGGGAACAAAATACCCATGAAAGGAGTTACAGAGATAAATTTTGGAGCTAAGTCGAAAGAATGGACCATTCAGAAACTGCCCCACCCAGGGATCTATCCCATAATCATCCACCAAACCAGACACTATTGCATATGCTAGCAAGATTTTTTTGAAATGACCCTGATATATCTGTGTCTTGTGAGGCTATTCCAGTACCTGGCAAATACAGAAGTGGATGCTCACAGTCATATATAGGATGGAACACAGGGCCCCTAATGGAGGAGCTAGAGAAAGTTTACAAGGAGCTGAAGGGGTCTGCAACCCTATAGGTGGAACAACAATATGAACTAACCAGTACCCCCAGAGCTCATGTCTCTAGCTGCATATGTAGCAGAAGATGGCCTAGTCAGCCATTATTGGGAAGAGAGGCCCCTTAGTCTTGCAAACTTATATGCCCCAGTGCAGGGCAACACCAGAGCCAAGAAGTGGGAGTGAGTGTGTAGGAGAGCAGGGCAGGTGGAGGTTATAGGAGACTTTTGGGATAGCATTTGAAATTAAAATGAAGAAAACAACTAATTTAAAAAATTTAAAAAAATTAAATAAAATTTAAACAGAGATATGGAAATACATCAATGTAATCCACTTTATTAGCAAACCCAAAGGAAAAAATATGTGATCATGTCATTAGATGTTGAAAAAGTGTTTGACAAAATACAACACCCCTTCATGTTAAAAATCTTGGAAATATTAGGCAATCAATCACATACCTATACATAAGAAAAGAGATATATAACAAACCAATAGCCAGCATCAAAACAAATGGATGGAAACTTGTTGCAATCAGGGACTGGACAAGGTTACCCACTCTTCCTCTGTCTATTCAATATATTAATCAAAGTTCTAGCCAGAGTAATTACACAACAAAAGGAGATCAAAATGAAGCAAATCGGAAAGGAAGAAATCTAAGTAGCACTATTTATGGATAGGATAGTATGATAGTGTACATAATTAACCGCAAAATTTTACCAGAGAACATAGACACCTGATGAATGACTTCAGCAAAGTGGCTTGATATAAAATTAATTCAAACAAATGATTAATCTTCCTTTTTAGGATGGATAAACAGGCTGAGAAAGAAATTAAGAAAACAACACCATTCACAATAGTCACAAATAATATAAAATTTCTTGGCGTAACTCTAGCCAATAAAGTGAAATATCTGTATGCCAAGAACTTCAAGTCCATGAATAAAGAAATGGAACAAGACATCAGAAGGTATAAGTTTTCCCGTGCTTAAGTATTGCTTTGATTAACATACTAAAATGCCAATTCTCAACTTAATATGAAAAAAAAAAAAAACGAGAATAGCCAAAACAATCATGAACAATAAGAGAAGTTCGGGAGAAATCACTATCCCTGACCTCAAACTGTACTACAGTGCAATAATGATTGAAAATAGCATAGTTCTGGTAAAGAACCAGACACATTGATCAATGGAAACAAATTGAAGACCCAGAAAGAAACCCACACTCTTAAGCAAGTTTGAGTTTTTTGACTAATAAACCAAAGTCATACAATGGAAAAGGGAGAGTATCAACAAACGATGATGTTCTATCTGGATGTTTACACGTAGAATAAAAATAAATCCATATTTATAATCCTGATTGGAGATCAGTCCATGTAGATCAGCAACCTTGATAATAAAACCGAATACACTAAATCTAGCAGAAGAGAAATTACAGAAGTTTTGTACAAACTGGTATAGGAGGCAACTTTCTGAATAGAACAACATCTCAGTCACTAAAATCTTCTAATAAATATCACCTCATGAAACTGAAAATTGAGCCCTTCTCTCAGCCCTGAGCAGGCTAATCAGACCTTTTTCAAACAGTGGGTCTTTCACCTACCTGGGTGGAGTCTTCCACCCTAGGTGGAAGTCTCCTGCCTTGCTCACCTTCAATTTCCTGCAGAAGCAGACTGCCTACTGAGCTGCTGAGCTTGTTTTGCAACAGAATCCAGCTGAAACAAAGGATGGATCTTTGGGTTTCCCCTATATAAATGCAGAGCTGAAAATTAAACTTTGAACCTTGATCAGACAACCTTTGTCTTAACTTCCTTCTTGTCTCACCTGCCCATCCTATTTCATTCCCTGCCTTCCTTTCAGGTGTACCAAGTTCTTCATGGCTGATGGACAGCTACGGAAAATTTTCTCAGTGGCAAATGAAATCATCAATCGGATAACATGGTAGCCTATAGGATGGGGAAGTATCTTCAACAGCCCTACATCTCACAGACTACTGATACCTAAAATATATAGAGAACTTGTGAAATTAGACATAAGCAAACCAAGTAACCCAATTAAAAATGGATACTGAGCCAGTTCATAGCACCTCTCATAACCAAGAAACATTTAAGAAGGCTTTCAATGTCCTAAGTCACTAGAGAAATGCAAATGAAAATGACTCTGAGCCGGATGTGGGGGCACACACCTTTAATACCAGCACTTGGGAGGCAGAGGCAGGTGGATCTCTGAGTTTGAGGCCAACCTGGTCTACAGAGTGAGTTCCAGGACAGCCAGGGCTACACAGAGAAACCCTGTATCCTAAAACCAAAAAAAAAAAAAAAAAAAAAAAAAAAAAAAGACTCTGAGATTCCATCTTATACCACGTAGAGTGGATAAGGTCAAATCTCAAGTGATAACACACAAGCATGGGGAAAACTACATTGTAGGTGAAGTGCAAACTTGTAGAATCACTTCGGTAGTCAATCTGGCACTTTCTCAGAAAATTGGAAATAGTTCTGAAGAATAAAAAATTACTGAACTCTTCCTCACCCCAGAGCCCGACCCCTCCCATCTAGAGAGTGTTCTCAGAACACTCCTGAACTCTTCACCCCAGAATGCATTCCTGAACTCCTCACCCTAGAGTTCGAACCCTCCCAACTAAAGACTGTTCCAAGAACATTTTTGAGATAAGGGCCTCCTGGAACAACCTCAGAATGAACCGGGTACATTGCCAAATAATAGGACATGACCCCTTAGTTACGTAGAAACCCTTGGCAGAACCCCTTGTCCCTTGGCAGAACCCCTTAGTTATGCAAACTTGTACTTTCCCTGCCCCGCTCTCCCCCCTTGAGTTCTTCCTATATAAGCCTGTGAAAAATTTGGCTGGTCGTCGATTCTCCTCTACACCATACTAGGTGCATGAGTTTCGACCCCAGAGCTCTGGTCTATGTGCTTTCTTGCTGTTGCTTTATTAAATCTTGCCTTCAACATTTTGAGTTTGGTCTCGGTGTCTTCTTGGGTCCGCGGCTGTCCCGAGGCTTGAGTGAGGGTCTCCCTGCGGGAGTCTTTCATTTGGGGGCTCGTCCGGGATCAGCACGACCACCCAGAGACCCTAGACCCACTTTAAGGTAAGATTCTTTGACCTGTCTTGGTCTGGTGTCTGTGTTCTGTTTCTAAGTTTGGTGCGATCGCAGTTTCGGTTTTGCGGACGCTCAGTGAGACCGTGCTCCGAGAGGGAACGCGGGGTGGATAAGGATAGACGTGTCCAGGTGTCCACCGTCTGTTCGCCCTGGGAGACGTCCCAGGAGGAACAGGGGAGGACCAGGGACGCCTGGTGGACCCCTTTGGAGGCCAAGAGACCATCTGGGGTTGCGAGATCATGGGTTCGAGTCCCACCTCGTGTTTTGTTGCGAGATCGTGGGTTCGAGTCCCGCCTCGCGCCTTGTTGCGAGACCGTGGGTTCGAGTCCCACCTCGTGTTTTGTTACAGGATCGTGGGTTCGAGTCCCACCTCGTGCAGAGGGTCTCAATCGGCCAGCCTTGGAAAAGCCATCTGATTCTTTGAGTTGCTTGTGGTCGACGCGAAGTCGCCGCTGCTTTTGGTTTCTTTTTTGTCTTAGTCTCGTGTTCGCTCTTGTTGTGTCTACTATTATTCTGGAAATGGGACAATCTGTGTCCACTCCCCTTTCTTTAACTCTGGAGCATTGGAAGGAGGTGCAGGTCAGAGCCCACAACCAGTCGGTGGAGGTCAGAAAGGGTCCGTGGCAGACCTTTTGCGCCTCCGAGTGGCCGACGTTTGGAGTGGGCTGGCCACCAGAAGGTGCTTTTGACTTATGACTAATCACCGCCGTCAGGCGAATTGTTTTTCAGGAGGAAGGGGGTCACCCTGATCAGATCCCCTACATTGTGACCTGGCAGAATCTCGTCCAATTCCCACCTCCATGGGTCAAGCCTTGGACCCCAAACTCTTCGAAGCTGACGGTAGCGGTTGCCCAGTCTGATGCAGCCGGAAAGTCCGGCCCATCAGCACCCCCCAAGATCTATCCAGAGATTGACGACCCCCTCTGGATGGACTCCCAACCTCCCCCTTACCCCTTGCCCCAACAGCCACCTGCAGCTGCCCCACCACAGGGACCAGTAGCGAGAGGGGCTCAGGGACCGGCGGGGGGGACTCGGAGTCGCCGAGGCCGAAGCCCTGGGGAGGAAGGGGGGGCCAGACTCAACAATTGCCTTGCCACTCAGAGCACATGTAGGAGGGCCAGCACCAGGACCTAATGATCTCATTCCTTTACAGTATTGGCCTTTTTCCTCTTCTGATTTATACAATTGGAAAACTAACCACCCTCCCTTCTCAGAGAACCCCTCTGGACTTACTGGGCTCCTTGAGTCACTTATGTTCTCCCATCAACCCACTTGGGATGATTGTCAGCAGCTTTTGCAGGTTCTTTTTACCACAGAAGAAAGAGAAAGAATCCTGATGGAGGCGAGAAAAAATGTTCTGGGAGAGGACGGCACACCCACTGCCCTCCCTAACCTCATGGATGAGGCTTTTCCCTTGAACCGCCCCAACTGGGACTACAACACCGCGGAAGGTAGGGGACGCCTCCTTGTCTATCGCCGGACTCTAGTGGCAGGTCTCAGAGGAGCCGCTAGACGGCCCACCAATTTGGCTAAGGTAAGAGAGGTCTTGCAGGGGCAGACTGAACCACCCTCAGTCTTCCTTGAGCGTCTCATGGAGGCATATAGGAGGTACACCCCTTTTGACCCCTCGTCAGAGGGGCAGAGAGCCGCCGTAGCCATGGCCTTCATTGGTCAGTCCGCTCCCGACATTAAGAAAAAGCTGCAAAGGCTGGAGGGGCTCCAAGATCATATGCTCCAAGATTTAGTAAAAGAAGCAGAGAAAGTCTATCATAAGAGGGAAACAGAAGAAGAGAGGCAGGAGAGAGAAAAGAAAGAAATGGAGGAAAGGGAAAATAGACGGGATCGCCGTCAGGAAAGAAATTTGAGTAAAATTTTGGCCGCAGTTGTAAATGATAGACAGTCAGGAAAAGGTAAAACAGGGCTCCTGGGCAACAGGGCAGTGAAACCGCCAGGTGGCAGAAAGATACCACTGGAAAAAGACCAATGCGCCTATTGCAAAGAGAAAGGACACTGGGCTAGAGATTGCCCTAAAAACCGGGAGTGATCCAAGGTCCTGACCCTAGAAGATGATTAGGGAAGTCGGGGCTCAGACCCCCTCCCTGAGCCTAGGGTAACTTTGTCCGTGGAGGGGACCCCCATCAACTTCCTGATAGACACCGGAGCAGAGCATTCAGTACTCACTAGCCCCCTAGGCAAGCTAGGCTCTAAAAAGACCATGGTGATTGGAGCCACTGGTAGTAAATTTTACCCCTGGACGACCGAACGAGCCCTACAGATAAACAAGAACATAGTGACCCACTCCTTCCTGGTGATACCTGAGTGTCCTGCTCCCCTCTTGGGGCGCGATCTGCTAACCAAACTAAAGGCTCAAGTCCAATTTACTTCAGAAGGCCCACAAGTAAGCTGGGGAAAAGCCCCCGTTGCCTGCCTTGTCCTCAACACAGAGGAAGAGTACCGGTTGCATGAAGAGCAACCCAAAAATGCAGTCTCTTCAGGCTGGCTAACTGCGTTCCCCAATGTCTGGGCAGAACAAGCAGGAATGGGGTTGGCTAAACAAGTGCCTCCGGTTGTGGTAGAACTTAAAGCTGATGCCACCCCCATCTCGGTAAGACAATACCCCATGAGCAAGGAAGCTAGGGAGGGCATCCGGCCTCATATCCAGAGGTTGCTAGACCAAGGAGTTTTAGTGGCCTGTCAGTCCCCCTGGAATACACCACTTCTGCCGGTTCGAAAACCAGGGACCAATGACTATCGCCCGGTGCAAGACCTCCGGGAGGTTAACAAAAGGGTCCTGGACATTCACCCCACAGTCCCGAACCCGTACAACTTATTAAGCTCTCTCCCACCTGAGAGAACATGGTATACAGTCCTGGACTTAAAAGATGCCTTCTTTTGCCTGCGTTTGCACCCTAAGAGTCAACTCCTGTTTGCCTTTGAATGGAGGGACCCAGAGGGCGGACAGACTGGTCAACTAACCTGGACTAGGCTACCACAGGGGTTCAAAAATTCCCCCACCCTGTTTGTCGAGGCCCTCCATCGGGATCTCGCGCCTTTTCGCGCTCGAAACCCTCAGCTTACCCTACTACAGTATGTGGATGATCTCTTGGTCGCGGCGGCCTCGAAGGAGCTGTGTCACCAGGGAACTGAGAGGCTCCTCACAGAACTGAGTGACTTGGGGTATCGAGTTTCGGCTAAAAAGGCACAAATTTGTCAAACTGAGGTAACCTACCTGGGGTATACCCTCCGAGGGGGTAAAAGATGGCTCACAGAAGCCCGGAAGAAGACTGTTATGATGATCCCATCGCCAACCACCCCACGGCAGGTACGTGAGTTTCTGGGGACTGCTGGCTTTTGTAGACTCTGGATTCCAGGCTTTGCAACCCTAGCGGCACCTCTATATCCTTTGACTAAGGAAGGGGTTCCTTTTGAGTGGAAAGAAGAGCACCAAAGAGCTTTTGAGGCTATCAAGTCGTCTCTAATGACTGCCCCCGCGCTAGCATTACCAGACTTGACTAAGCCTTTCGTCCTATATGTGGACGAGAGAGCGGGTGTAGCCAGGGGAGTGTTGACACAAGCACTGGGACCCTGGAAGAGACCTGTAGCCTATTTGTCAAAAAAATTAGATCCTGTTGCTAGTGGATGGCCCACATGTCTGAAAGCTATTGTGGCAGTAGCCCTGCTGATCAAAGATGCTGACAAATTGACAATGGGACAACAGGTGACTGTTGTAGCCCCTCATGCCTTGGAAAGTATCGTGCGGCAGCCACCTGACAGATGGATGACAAATGCCCGAATGACACACTATCAGAGCCTGCTGCTAAATGAGCGTGTAACCTTTGCGCCCCCTGCCATCCTCAACCCAGCTACCCTTCTCCCTCTAACAAACGATTCCGTCCCAGTACATCAATGTATGGACATCCTCGCTGAAGAAACTGGGACCAGAAGGGACCTGACTGACCAACCCTGGCCTGGAGCTCCCAGTTGGTATACGGACGGCAGCAGTTTCCTGATAGAGGGGAAGCGAAAGGCTGGAGCTGTGGTGGTGGACGGGAAAAAGTTAATTTGGGCAAGCGCTTTGCCTGAAGGAACATCGGCACAAAAGGCTGAACTTATAGCGCTTATACAAGCCCTCCGAGAGGCTAAAGGTAAGATCGTTAACATCTATACTGACAGCCGCTATGCTTTTGCTACCGCACATATCCATGGGGCCATCTACAGGCAGCGAGGGCTATTGACTTCGGCTGGTAAAGACATTAAAAACAAAGAAGAAATTCTGGCCCTGTTGGAAGCCATACAAGCAACTAAGAAGGTAGCCATCATCCACTGCCCCGGCCACCAAAGAGGAGAAGACTTGGTGGCCAAGGGCAACCGAATGGCAGACTCAGTGGCAAAACAAGTTGCTCAAGGGGCCATGATCTTAACTGAAAAAGGTGATCCGCCCAAAAGCCCTGAGGATGAGAGGTATAACATAAAAGAGCTATTGTGGACCAGTGATCCCCTCCCATACTTTTTTGAAGGGAAAATAGAATTGACTCCCGAAGAAGGAATAAAATCTGTGAAAGGACTACACCAATTCACCCACCTGGGAGTTGAAAAAATGATGAGACTAATTAAAAACTCCCGATACCAAGTCCCCAACCTGAAGTCAGTGGCTCAAAAGATTATAGACTCCTGCAAACCATGTGCATTCACTAATGCGACTAGAGCCTACAAAGAAACTGGAAAAAGACAACGGGGAGACCGTCCTGGAGTGTATTGGGAGGTAGATTTTACTGAAGTTAAACCTGGAATGTATGGTAACAAGTATCTGTTAGTATTTGTAGACACTTTTTCAGGATGGGTTGAGGCATTTCCCACTAAAACTGAGACTGCCCAGATTGTGGCCAAGAAGATCCTTGAAGAAATCCTGCCAAGATTTGGAATCCCTAAGGTAATCGGGTCCGACAATGGACCAGCCTTTGTTGCCCAGGTAAGTCAAGGCTTGGCCACTCAGTTGGGCATCGATTGGAAATTACACTGTGCTTACCGCCCTCAAAGCTCAGGACAGGTAGAGAGGATGAATAGGACCTTAAAAGAGACCTTGACTAAATTAGCCATTGAGACCGGCGGGAAAGACTGGGTGGCTCTCCTCCCTCTTGCGCTCTTCTGAGCCCGAAACACCCCTGGACGTTTCGGGCTCACTCCTTTTGAAGTTCTGTACGGAGGACCTCCCCCCTTAATGGAGGCTGGTGGAACATTGGTTTCCGACTCTGACCCTGTCTTACCCTCCTCTTTGCTTATTCATTTAAAGGCCCTAGAAGTGATTAGGACCCAGATTTGGGACCAACTGAAGGCAGCCTATACCCCAGGGACCACCGCAGTACCCCACGGGTTCCGAGTTGGAGACAAAGTCTTGGTCAGACGGCATCGAACCGGCAGCCTGGAGCCACGGTGGAAGGGACCCTATTTGGTGTTACTGACAACCCCTACTTCGGTAAAAGTTGACGGGATTGCCTCCTGGATCCACGCCTCCCACGTCAAGAGGGCTGCCAGTCAAGATGAAGAAAACCACGAAGACAATTGAACAGTGGCAGCCACTGACAATCCTCTTAAGCTTCGTTTGTGCCGCAGGCGCCACCCTGAGCCTAGGGAACCACAACCCTCATGCTCCAATTCAACAGTCCTGGGAAGTGCTTAATGAGGAGGGAAACATTGTATGGGCAACCACTGCAGTCCATCCCTTCTGGACTTGGTGGCCTGATCTCACACCTGACATCTGTAAGTTAGCGGCAGGATCCCCCAATTGGGACCTCCCAGGTCATACTGATCTTAGCAACCCACCCTCTGAACAGCAGTGTGTCCTGGGCGGGATAGGGAACTCGTATGGATGTTCAGGGCAGTTCTACCGAGCTAATCTTAGAGCTGCACAATTTTATGTTTGCCCTGGTCAGGGTCGGAGCAAAAGGCTTCAACAAGAATGTGGAGGGGCATCAGATTACTTTTGTGGTAAATGGACATGTGAAACAACAGGGGAAGCTTACTGGAAGCCCTCCTCTGACTGGGACCTAATCACGGTAAAACGAGGTAGTGGCTATGATAAGTCAAACCAAGGAGAAAAAAACCCCTATAAATATCCAGAGAATGGGTGCGCTTTTAAAAACAGCCCCCCAGGACCATGCAAAGGTAAATACTGCAACCCCCTACTTATAAAGTTCACCAAGAAAGGGAAACAACACCGTCTAAGTTGGCTTAAAGGAAATAGGTGGGGTTGGCGAGTATACATTCCACTAAGAGATCCTGGGTTCATTTTCACGATCAGGCTGACAGTGAGAGATCCGGCGGTGACACTCGTTGGGCCCAACAAGGTCCTTATAGAACAGGGCCCCCCAGTCGTACCGGCTCCCCCAAAGGTCCCGGCCTTACCAGCTCCACCAACTCCACAGCCCAACACAGTGGTACCCTCCCTAGGGACTAATACTCCCCTCATAAAGCCTACCTTGGCTTCCTCACCGCCCCTAGGTACAGAGAACCGTCTGGTCAGTCTAGTCCAGGGAGCTTTTTTAGCTTTAAATAGGACTAACCCTAATATGACTCAATCATGCTGGTTATGCTATGCCTCTAGCCCCCCTTATTATGAAGGAATAGCTCAGATCAGGACTTATAATATTACTTCAGATCATTCTCAATGCCTTTGGGGAGAAAACAGAAAGTTGACTCTAGCAGCAGTTTCAGGAAGAGGGCTTTGTTTGGGCCAGGTACCTCAGGATAAAGGGCACCTCTGTAATCAGACCCAGAACATCCAGTCTAGCAAAAGTGGCCAGTATCTAGTGCCCCCCCTAGACACAGTGTGAGCTTGCAATACCGGTCTCACTCCTTGTGTGTCTATGTCTGTTTTTTTTTTGTTTTTTTTTTTAAATTTTTATTAGGTATTTAGCTCATTTACATTTCCAATGCTATACCAAAAGTCCCCCATATCCACCCACCCCCACTCCCCTACCCACCCACTCCCCCTTTTTGGCCCTGGTGTTACCCTGTATTGGGGCATATAAAGTTTGCAAGTCCAATGGGCCTCTCTTTCCAGTGATGGCCGACTAGGCCATCTTTTGATATATATGCAGCTAGAGTCAAGAGCTCCGGGGTACTGGTTAGTTCATAATGTTGTTCCACCTATAGGGTTGCAGATCCCTTTAGCTCCTTGGCTACTTTCTCTAGCTCCTCCATTGGGAGCCCTATGATCCATCCATTAGCTGACTGTGAGCATCCACTTCTGTGTTTGCTAGGCCCCGGCATAGTCTCACAAGAGACAGCTACATCTGGGTCCTTTCAATAAAATCTTGCTAGTGTATGCAATGGTGTCAGCGTTTGGATGCTGATTATGGGGTGGATCCCTGGATATGGCAGTCTCTACATGGTCCATCCTTTCATCAAAGCTCCAAACTTTGTCTCTGTAACTCCTTCCATGGGTGTTTTGTTCCCAAATCTAAGGAGGGGCATAGTGTCCACACTTCAGTCTTCATTCTTCTTGAGTTTCATGTGTTTAGCAAATTATATCTTATATCTTGGGTATCCTAGGTTTGGGGCTAATATCCACTTATCAGTGAGTACATATTGTGTGAGTTTCTTTGTGAATGTGTTACCTCACTCAGAATGATGCCCTCCAGGTCCATCCATTTGGCTAGGAATTTCATAAATTCATTCTTTTTAATAGCTGAGTAGTACTCCATTGTGTAGATGTACCACATTTTCTGTATCCATTCCTCTGTTGAGGGGCATCCAGGTTCTTTCCACCTTCTGGCTATTATAAATAAGGCTGCTATGAACATAGTGGAGCATGTGTCCTTCTTACCAGTTGGGGCATCTTCTGGATATATGCCCAGGAGAGGTATTGCTGGATCCTCCGGTAGTACTATGTCCAGTTTTCTGAGGAACCGCCAGACTGATTTCCAGAGTGGTTGTACAAGCCTGCACTCCCACCAACAATGGAGGAGTGTTCCTCTTTCTCCACATCCACGCCAGCATCTGCTGTCACCTGAATTTTTGATCTTAGCCATTCTGACTGGTGTGAGGTGGAATCTCAGGGTTGTTTTGATTTGCATTTCCCTGATGATTAAGGATGTTGAACATTTTTTCAGGTGCTTCTCTGCCATTCGGTATTCCTCAGGTGAGAATTCTTTGTTCAGTTCTGAGCCCCATTTTTAATGGGGTTATTTGATTTTCTGAAGTCCACCTTCTTGAGTTCTTTATATATGTTGGATATTAGTCCCCTATCTGATTTAGGATAGGTAAAGATCCTTTCCCAATCTGTTGGTGGTCTTTTTGTCTTATTGACGGTGTCTTTTGCCTTGCAGAAACTTTGGAGTTTCATTAGGTCCCACTTGTCAATTCTCGATCTTACAGCACAAGCCATTGCTGTTCTGTTCAGGAATTTTTCCCCTGTGCCCATATCTTCAAGGCTTTTCCCCACTTTCTCCTCTATAAGTTTCAGTGTCTCTGGTTTTATGTGAAGTTCCTTGATCCACTTAGATTTGACCTTAGTACAAGGAGATAAGTATGGATCGATTCGCATTCTTCTACACGATAACAACCAGTTGTGACAGCACCAATTGTTGAAAATGCTGTCTTTCTTCCACTGGATGGTTTTAGCTCCCTTGTCGAAGATCAAGTGACCATAGGTGTGTGGGTTCATTTCTGGGTCTTCAATTCTATTCCATTGGTCTACTTGTCTGTCTCTATACCAGTACCATGCAGTTTTTATCACAATTGCTCTGTAGTAAAGCTTTAGGTCTGGCATGGTGATTCCGCCAGAAGTTATTTATCCTTGAGAAGACTTTTTGCTATCCTAGGTTTTTTGTTATTCCAGACAAATTTGCAAATTGCTCCTTCCAATTCGTTGAAGAATTGAGTTGGAATTTTGATGGGGATTGCATTGAATCTGTAGATTTCTTTTGGCAAGATAGCCATTTTTACAATGTTGATCCTGCCAATCCATGAGCATGGGAGATCTTTCCATCTTCTGAGATCTTCCTTAATTTCTTTCTTCAGAGATTTGAAGTTTTTATCATACAGATCTTTCACTTCCTTAGTTAGAGTCACGCCAAGATATTTTATATTATTTGTGACTATTGAGAAGGGTGTTGTTTCCCTAATTTCTTTCTCAGCCTGTTTATTCTTTGTATAGAGAAAGGCCATTGACTTGTTTGAGTTTATTTTATATCCAGCTACTTCACCGAAGCTGTTTATCAGGTTTAGGAGTTCTCTGGTAGAATTTTTAGGGTCACTTATATATACTATCATATCATCTGCAAAAAGTGATATTTTGACTTCCTCTTTTCCAATTTGTATCCCCTTGATGTCCTTTTGTTGTCGAATTGCTCTGGCTAATACTTCAAGTACAATGTTGAAAAGGTAGGGAGAAAGTGGGCAGCCTTGTCTAGTCCCTGATTTTAGTGGGATTGCTTCCAGCTTCTCTCCATTTACTTTGATGTTGGCTACTGGTTTGCTGTAGATTGCTTTTATCATGTTTAGGTATGGGCCTTGAATTCCTGATCTTTCCAAAACTTTTATCATGAATGGGTGTTGGATCTTGTCAAATGCTTTTTCTGCATCTAACGAGATGATCATGTGGTTTTTGTCTTTGAGTTTGTTTATATAATGGATTACATTGATGGATTTTCATATATTAAACCATCCCTGCATCCCTGGAATAAAACCTACTTGGTCAGGATGGATGATTGCTTTAATGTGTTCTTGGATTCGGTTAGCGAGAATTTTATTGAGGATTTTTGCATCGATATTCATAAGAGAAATTGGTCTGAAGTTCTCTATCTTTGTTGGGTCTTTCTGTGGTTTAGGTATCAGAGTAATAGTGGCTTCATAAAATGAGTTGAGTAGAGTACCTTCTACTTCTATTTTGTGAAATAGTTTGTACAGAACTGGAATTAGATCTTCTTTGAAGGTCTGATAGAACTCTGCACTAAACCCATCTGGTCCTGGGCTTTTTTTTTGGTTGGGAGACTATTAATAACTGCTTCTATTTCTTTAGGTGATATGGGACTGTTTAGATGATCAACTTGATCCTGATTCAACTTTGGTACCTGGTATCTGTCCAGAAATTTGTCCATTTCGTCCAGGTTTTCCAGTTTTGTTGAGTATAGCCTTTTGTAGAAGGATCTGATGGTGTTTTGGATTTCTTCAGGATCTGTTGTTATGTCTCCCTTTTCATTTCTGATTTTGTTAATTAGGATTTTGTCCCTGTGCCCTTTAGTGAGTCTAGCTAAGGGTTTATCTATCTTGTTGATTTTCTCAAAGAACCAACTCCTCGTTTGGTTAATTCTTTGAATAGTTCTTCTTGTTTCCACTTGGTTGATTTCACCCCTGAGTTTGATTATTTCCTGCCGTCTACTCCTCTTGGGTGAATTTGCTTCCTTTTTTTCTAGGGCTTTTAGATGTGTTGTCAAGCTGCTAGTATGTGCTGTCTCCCGTTTCTTCTTGGAGGCACTCAGAGCTATGAGTTTCCCTCTTAGAAATGCTTTCATTGTGTCTCATAGGCTTGGGTACGTTGTGGCTTCATTTTCATTAAACTCTAAAAAGTCTTTAATTTCTTTCTTTATTCCTTCCTTGACCAAGGTATCATTGAGAAGAGTGTTATTCAGTTTCCACGTGAATGTTGGCTTTCCATTATTTATGTTGTTATTGAAGATCAGTCTTAGGCCATGTGGTCTGATAGGATACATGGGACAATTTCTATATTTTTGTATCTATTGAGGCCTGTTTTGTGACCAATTATATGGTCAATTTTGGAGAAGATCCCGTGAGGTGCTGAGAAGCAGGTATATCCTTTTGTTTTAGGATAAAATGTTCTGTAGATATCTGTCAGGTCCATTTGTTTCATAACTTCTGTTAGTTTCACTGTGTCCCTGTTTAGTTTCTGTTTCCATGATCTGTCCTTTGAAGAAAGTGGTGTGTTGAAGTCTCCCAATATTATTGTGTGAGGTGCAATGTATGCTTTGAGCTTTACTAAAGTGTCTCTAATGAATGTGGCTGCCCTTGCATTTGGTGCGTAGATATTCAGAATTGAGTGTTCCTCTTGGAGGATTTTACCTTTGATGAGTATGAAGTGTCCCTCCTTGTCTTTTTTGATAACTTTGGGTTGGAAGTCGATTTTATCCGATATTAAAATGGCTACTCCAGCTTGTTTCTTCAGTCCATTTGCTTGGAAATTGTTTTCCAGCCTTTCACTCTGTGGTAGTGTCTGTCTTTTTCCCTGAGATGGGTTTCCTGTAAGCAGCAGAATGTTGGGTCCTGTTTGTGTAGCCAGTCTGTTAGTCTATGTCTTTTTATTGGGGAATTGAGTCCATTGATATTAAGAGATATTAAGGAAAAGTAATTGTTGCTTCCTTTTATTTTTGTTGTTAGAGTTGGCATTCTGTTCTTGTGGCTGTCTTCTTTTTGGTTTGTTGAATGATTACTTTCTTGGTTGTTCTAGGGCGTGATTTCCGTCCTTGTATTGCTTCTTTTCTGTTATTATCCTTTGAAGGGCTGGATTCGTGGAAAGATATTGTGTGAATTTGTTTTTGTCGTGGAATACTTTGGTTTCTCCATCTATGGTAATTGAGAGTTTGGCCGGGTATAGTAGCCTGGGCTGGCATTTGTGTTCTCTTAGTGTCTGTATAACATCTGTCCAGGATCTTCTGGCTTTCATAGTCTCTGGTGAAAAGTCTGGTGTAATTCTGATAGGCCTTCCTTTATATGTTACTTGACCTTTCTCCCTTACTGCTTTTAATATTCTATCTTTATTTAGTGCATTTGTTGTTCTGATCATTATGTGTCGGGAGGAATTTCTTTTCTGGTCCAGTCTATTTGGAGTTCTGTAGGCTTCTTGTATGATCATGGGCATCTCTTTTTTTTATGTTTGGGAAGTTTTCTTCTATTATTTTGTTGAAGATATTAACTGGCCCTTTAAGTTGAAAATCTTCATTCTCATCAATTCCTATTATCGGTAGGTTTGGTCTTCTCATTGTGTCCTGCATTACCTGGATGTTTTGAGTTAGGATCCTTTTGCATTTTGTATTTTCTTTGACTGTTGTGTCGATGTTCTCTATGGAATCTTCTGCACCTGAGATTCTCTCTTCCATTTCTTGTATTCTGTTGCTGATGCTCGCATCTATGGTTCCAGATCTCTTTCCTAGGGTTTCTATCTCCAGCGTTGCCTTGCTTTGGGTTTTCTTTATTGTGTCTACTTCCCCTTTTAGTTCTAGTATGGTTTTGTTCATTTCCATCACCTGTTTGGATGTGTTTTCCTGTTTTTCTTTAATGATTTCTACCTGTTTGGCTGTGTTTTCCTGCTTTTCTGTAAGGGCCTGTAACTCTTTAGCAGTGCTCTCCTGTAATTCTTTAAGTGACTTATGAAAGTCCTTCTTGATGTCCTCTATCATCATCATGAGAAATGTTTTTAAATCTGGGTCTAGATTTTCGGTTGTGTTGGGGTGCCCAGGACTAGGTGGGGTGGGAGTGCTGCGTTCTGATGATGGTGAGTGGTCTTGATTTCTGTTAGTAGGATTCTTACGTTTGCCTTTCGCCATCTGGTAATCTCTGAAGCTAGCTGTTTTAGTTGTCACTGTTAAGAGCTTGTTCTTCAGGTGACTCTGTTAGCCTCTATAAGCAGATCTGGAGGGTAGCACTCTCCTTAGTTTCAGTGGGCAGAGTATTCTCTGCAGGCAAGCTCTCTTCTTGCAGGGCAGGTACCCAGATATCTGGTGTTCGAACCAGACTCCTGGCAGAAGTTGTGTTCCACTCACTAGAGGTCTTAGGATCTCGTGTGGAATCCTGTGTGGGCCCTTGCGAGTGTCAGGCGACTCCGCTGGCAAGGTAGCCCGGGGATCGAGTGGAGTGGAAGGGGTTTGTGCCCCAGATCAAGCCCGGGTAGCCTGCTTCCCTATGTACCGCAGTCTCAGGTTCCGCGCGATTGGATTGGGGCAGGCGCTGTGTTCTACTCACCAGAGGTCTTAGGATCCCGTGGGGAGTCCCGTGTGGGCCCTTGCGGGTGTTGGGCAAGACTCTCTATGTCTGTTTTTAATAGTTCCAAAGATTTCTGCATTTTGGTTCAGCTTATTCCTAGACTCCTGTATCATGATGATAGCTCCTTTGTAGACAAATTTGAGCATCGGGTCCGCTGGAGAAGAGAACCCGTTACCTTAACTTTGGCAGTTCTATTAGGATTGGGAGTAGCGGCTGGAGTAGGTACAGGAACCGCTGCCTTAATTAAGACCCCCCAATACTATGAAGAACTACGTGCAGCTATGGATGTTGATCTTAGAACTATAGAACAGTCTATAACTAAATTAGAAGAATCTTTAACTTCCCTGTCTGAAGTGGTGCTACAGAATAGAAGGGGATTAGACTTATTATTCCTTAAAGAAGGAGGACTCTGTGCTGCCCTAAAAGAAGAATGTTGTTTTTATGTTGACCATTCAGGAGTAATCAAAGATTCTATGGCCAAACTTAGAGAACGCCTAGATATACGTAAAAGAGAAAGAGAAAGCCAACAAGGATGGTTCGAAAGCTGGTTTAATAAGTCCCCTTGGCTCACCACTCTCCTCTCCACCATAGCAGGACCTTTAATTACACTTATGCTTTTGCTTACGTTTGGCCCCTGCATCCTTAATAAGTTAGTAGCTTTTATTAGAGAAAGGATAAATGCAGTACAGGTTATGGTACTAAGGCAACAATATCGGGTCCTTCAAGAGGTTGAAAACTCGCTCTAAGATTAGAGCTATTTTCTAAAAGGAGTGGGGAATGAAGAATAAAAAATTACTGAACTCTTCCTCACCCCAGAGCCCGACCCCTCCCATCTAGAGAGTGTTCTCAGAACACTCCTGAACTCTTCACCCCAGAATGCATTCCTGAACTCCTCACCCTAGAGTTCGAACCCTCCCAACTAAAGACTGTTCCAAGAACATTTTTGAGATAAGGGCCTCCTGGAACAACCTCAGAATGAACCGGGTACATTGCCAAATAATAGGACATGACCCCTTAGTTACGTAGAAACCCTTGGCAGAACCCCTTGTCCCTTGGCAGAACCCCTTAGTTATGCAAACTTGTACTTTCCCTGCCCCGCTCTCCCCCCTTGAGTTCTTCCTATATAAGCCTGTGAAAAATTTGGCTGGTCGTCGATTCTCCTCTACACCATATTAGGTGCATGAGTTTCGACCCCAGAGCTCTGGTCTATGTGCTTTCTTGCTGTTGCTTTATTAAATCTTGCCTTCAACATTTTGAGTTTGGTCTCGGTGTCTTCTTGGGTCCGCGGCTGTCCCGAGGCTTGAGTGAGGGTCTCCCTGCGGGGGTCTTTCAGTTCTACCTCAAAACCCAGATATAGCACTTTTTAGTATATATCCAAGAGGTGTTTTACCATACCACAAGGGCACTTGCTTATTTATGTTCAAAGAAGCTTTATTTGTAAAAGTCAGAAACTAGAAAGAACACAGATGTCTCTCAAATGAAACCAAAAGAAAATGGGATACTACTCAGCTATTAAAAAGCAGGGGCTATTAAAAATTTATGATTTTAAAATCATAAAATTTTTAGGCAAATGGATGGAACTAGAAAATATCTTCCTTAGTAAGGTAACCAAGAGCAATAAGGATATGCATGGTATTTACTCACTTGTAAGTGGATATTGGTCACAAAGAACAGGATAACCACACTACCAATCCAGATACACAAAGAAGCAAAACAAGAAGCAAAGTCCAAACAAAGATACTTGAATCTCCTTTAGGAGGGAGAATAAAATAGGCATTTGAATGGGTGGAGAGAAGGAACTGGGTGATAGAGAAAATGTAGAGGGGAATGGGGTAGGGGATCAGGTATGGGGAGAACAGAGGGTCAGGGGTGAGAGGGCTAGGAGAGTAAAGTGCAGTTGGTGAGGGTGCTTCTCTGGGACAAATGAGTGGCTCGGGACAGAGAAGGCTGCTGGAAGGAAATGGGAATGACCCTAGCTGAGAATCCTAGCAGAAGGGGAAATGGAACTTGAAGTGAAGCCAGGAAGAACTTCTAGTGGAGGGAGGAATACATTAACCCACCCACCAAACCTTCAACCCAAAATTTTCCCTGCCTACAAGATGTGCAGGAATTAAAATTTAGCAGGGATTGAGGAAATGACCACCCAATGGCTGGCCCAAATTTAAGACCCAGCCCATTGGACAGAGAAAATCTTTAACACTCTTAATGATACTCAGCTATGCTTGCAAACAGGAGCTTAGAATAACTGCCATCCAAGAGTCTTCATCTCAAAGCTGATAGAAACAGATGCATAGACCCACAGCCAAACATTAGGAATTTAGGGAGTCTTGTGGAAGAGTTGGCAGGATTGAGGAAGCCATAGGAGTCAAAGATACAAGAAGACCACCTACAGAGCCAACTAAATTGGGCCAATGAAGGCTCACAGAGATGGCACCAACTAAAGAATAAGCCTGGACTGGACTTAAGTGCCAAACAAATATTTAGCAGATGTGCAGCTTTGCCTTCATGTCCCCAACAACTAGAGTGGGAGCTTTCTCCTACTTGGACTCTGTTGCTCTAGATGGGATGCCTTGTCTGCCCTCATTGAGAAAGAATGCACTTAGCCCTGATGTGCAAGGGCAGGATAGTACTCACAGGGTAGGCTTCCTCAGAAAAGGGGAGCTGGAAATTAGAGAAGGTTGGGACTGGAAGGAGAGGAGCAAGTGGGCTGTGAGTGAAATGTAAAGTGAATAAGTTAATAAGTTAATTAATGAAGAAAATCTATATAGGAACCTATGATATTGGAAATTGAGCAAAATATAATTAGAGGGTCAGTAGAACACAGGTGGCAAGAAATAACAACAGGAGAATACTCTGAACTAATGACTTAAGTGGCTATGAAGGGAGGAGATAGTGAGACCAGGGAATAGGGTTTAGGTAAAAACAAACTGTTGCTGTATAAGGCCTCCTGGAAACTACTAGTGTGTAAACAAATTTAAGACATGAAAAGAGTTTGTTCAGAGGTACCTGGAATGTGTTGCATTTCCTCAGAAGTCATCAGTTTTTAAATGAAACACAAAGAACCAGAAACAGAATACCCCTTATGTGTTATTATTCAAGGATTCCATGCCACCCCAAAGAACACAGGCTATTGCTATGTATTCTGCTTGGTTTTCATAACTAAATGGTAAGATCTTCTTGCTGAAGACACATATTCACACATGGACAACCCTAACTGGACTCAAATGTGCTACAAATAATTAAGTTTTTTTTTAAGAGAACACTAAGCCCAGCAAAAGAATGAGTACCAGAATGAGTTGGAGGGAGTCAGTGTTAATATGAAAATTTCAAATAAATAAAATTATTACTTAAAAGCATTTACGTTTGATGTATTAATTCTAAACGATATAAAATTTAACCGTACTTGGCCTAAAAAACATTACTGTGGAAACAATATAAAGTGTGTGATTTTAATTTCAATATTTACTTACAAATGGCCTCTTGCTTGTTCTAACACTCTTTTGTTCCTTTTCTTCTTCTGAGATCTGTTTTTTGTCTTCTATGATTGATTCTGTTAGCAATTGCACACATTTCACTAAGCTAACTACAATGAATATATAAAATAAAAGTCTGCATATTGCAATGGATACAGATTAGGCATGATAAAATATTTATTTCATCTTTCCCAAATAATACTTTGAATTAAGTTAAAATATTGTGGAAATATCATCTTCTTATAAAAGTTGTCCTAATTGCATTTCTTTCTGTCACTATGTCACATGCTACATGACAGAATGTTCTATATATTCCAATATGTAGAAGACAAACATATGTTGCCTTGCCTGTGCAAAGGTAGAAAATGGGCTCATCTTCAGTAGGACTCAGGTAATGCAAGTCTATTATGTAATTTCAATATGTTTACAACAGCAGTACAAGGAGACCATTCTACATGTGTTTGGAGGCTGAACATGGTAAACAGGAATAAGCTATGGAAACAGTTTAATAGAAGGTAAGAATAGAGAGTGATAGTTTTATGGGCCTGGATTAAGGAGTTTTCAGAAATACTGAATATGTAAAATGATCACAGCCTTGTGTCCTGTGCAGAAATGTTAATAACAATAGGTATATAGTTTTTAAACCTGTGTGGAATTGAACTCTCATTATCCCTTGATGTAAGACGTACATCACTAACATAAACTATTTTATGTTGTTTGTGCTACATTGATGTTTTCTGTTACATAATTTACTATGATGAAAGAGCACATTTGGGTGCTTTAAGTTTTTTTTTGTCACACTAAGTGAGGTAACCCAATCACAAAAGAACACATGTGATATGCACTCAATGATAAGAGGATATTAACACAGAAACTCAGAATACCCAAGATAAAATTTTCAAAACACATGAAATTCAAGACGGAAGACCAAATTGTAGATACTTTGGTCCTTCTTAGAAGGGGGAAGAAAATACCCATGGAATGAGTTACAGAGACAAAGTTCAGAAGAGAGACGGAAGGAATGACCATCTAGAAACTGCCCCACCTGGGGATCCAACCATAAAGAACCACCAAACTCAGACACTATTGCAGATGCCAACAAGTGCTTGCTCCCGGGAGACTCATATAGCTGTCTCCTGAGAGGCTCTGCCAGTGCCTGAACAATACAGAAGTGGATGCTCACAGTCATCCATTAAATGGAGCACAGGGTCCCCAATGAAGGAGCTGGAGAAAGTACTCAAGGAGATGAAGGGGTTTGCAGCCCCCTAGGAGGAAAACCAATATGAACTAACCAGTATTCCCAGGGCTCTCTAGGACTAAACTACCAATCAAAGAAAACACATGGAGAGACGCATGGCTCTAACTGCATATGTAGCTGAGGATGGCCTAGTTGGTCATCAATGGGAGGCGAGGCCCTTGGTCTTGTGAAGGTTCTATGCACCAGTAGAGTGAAATGCCTGGGCAGGGAAGCAGGAGTGGGTGGGTTGGTGAGCAGGGGGAGAGTGGAGGGGACAGGAGATTTTCAGAGGGGAAACTAGGAAAGGGGATAATATTTGAAATGTAAATAAAGAAAATCTCTAATTAAAAAAGAAAGATGTCAGGGAAATGCAAATCAAAACTACCTTGAGATTCCACCTCACACCAGTCAGAATGGCTAAGATAAAAATTCAGGAGACAGCAGATGCTGACAAGGATGTGGAGAAAGATGAGCACTTCTCAATTGCTGGTGGGATTGCAAGCTTATACAACCACTCTGGAAATCAGTCTGGTGATTCTTTAGAAAATTGGACATAGTACTACCAGAAGATCCAGCAATACCTCTCCTGGGCTGATACTCAGAAGATGTTCTAACTGGTAATAAGGACACAGGCTCCACTATGTTCATAGCAGCCTTATTTATAATAGCCAGAATCTGGAAAGAACCCAGATGTCCCTCAACAGAGGAATGGATACAGAAAATGTGGTACATTTACACAATGGAGTACTAAGCAGCTATTAAAAACAATGAATTTATGGAATTCTTGGGCAAATGTATGTATCTGAAGGATATCATCCTTAGTGAGGTAACCCAATCACAAAAGAAGTCATTAGATATGCACTCACTGATAAGTGAATATTAGCACAGAAACTTAGAATGCCCAAGATACAATTTGCAAAACACAAGAAAATCAAGAAGAAAGAAGACCAACGTGTGGATACTTCATCCCTCCTTAGAATAGGGAACAAAATACCCATGAAAGGAGTTACAGAGACAAAGTTTAGAGCTAAGATGAAAGGATAGACTATCCAGACTACCCCATGCAGGGATCCATCCCATAATCCTCCAGACACTATTGCATATGCCAGCAAGATTTTGCTAAAGGGACCCTGATATAGCTGTCTTGTATGAGAGCTATGCCAGTACCTGGCAAACACAGAAGTGGATGCTCACAGTCATCTATAGTATGGAACACAGGGCCCCCAGTGGAGGAGCTAGAGAAAGTATCCAAGGAGCAGAAGGGGTCTGCAATCCTATAGGTGGAACAACAATATGAACCAACCAATACCCCCAGATATCATGTCTCTAGCTGCATATGTAGCAGAAGATGGCCTAGTCAGCCATCATTGGGAAGAGAGGCCCCTAGGTCTTGTAAACTTTATATGCCCCAGTACAGTGGAATGCCAGGGCCAAGAAGTGGGTGTGGGTTGTTAGGGGAGCAGGGTGGGGGGAGTGTATAGGGAACTTTCGGGATAGCATTTGAAATGTAAATAAAGAAAATATCTATTAAAATAAAATTTTTAAAAAAGAATGATATTTCTTGTAACTCCAAGGCACATCACAAGACAGTACCATATACTGTGATGATTAGGTCACTGTTATAACATGTGTTTTAACATTCTGACAACCTGGGAAAATCCCTAAACAAAACCATTATCAATAGTAAGAAACAGTAACAAAATTACAACAAAAGGATAAGCATTTACAAAAAAAATGTGAGCATATAAATTGTATGAGTCTGTGACTACATTTAGAGCTTGCAAGATCTGTTCTAGAGGAGTTTAAGTAATGATCCTTAAAGTATTTGGATTGTGCAAGATAAGAACAAAAACCAAGTATTAATATTATACTGTAGAACTTCTAGTTATAGAACTGAATCCATAACAGATAAAGGGCACTGACCTCACTGTTGGGAACACACACACATGCAGAAAACAGACTGAAGGTTCTAGCACACATTATTCCTTAATTTATCCTGACACTGATTTTTGTAACAACAAAATAAGTTTATTCAAAACTATCCTATCTTTATATTTGTATTTACCTAATATATTACTAAAGACAATGCAGATTGCATAGGGACATCTAAGAGTTGAGGGAGGGAGGACTTGTTCATTGACTATCTACATCTTACCTGCTGTTCAGATTTTCCCATGTATATAGTATTGCCATTTGACTTATCCTTTTGCTTACTACATATTTGATTAGTAATCTTTGTCTACTTATAAGAGATAGGGTTCTGCACTACAGTTTCTACAACAATTATATTTTACAATGCACTACTTACTTTTCTCTAGATGCTCTATTACATTTCTTTCTGCACCATTGTCCATGTTGAATGAATGGAGAGCATCTGCGGAAGTTTCATGCAGTCCATTAGACACACTCTGTCAAATTAGTATTGGTGACACATTTTAAAGAGGTGTTCTTTGATTTCTAAGAACATAATTTCTAAGTTTATGAAAATTGTACTTTAAAGTGTATGAAGTATATGTTGAAAGCAATGATGTTTTAATTGGAAAATTAATATACACACTTCAGATTAAATCTTTCATTTCTCATGGCACCTCATTATGTAAGAGAAATACAGAACACAGACAATGCATTCATAGAGTAGGATCTGATGTACAATATTAACAAAGGTAATTACCTTTAGATTAAAAATTCCTAATTCTAATTGGTATGCCCAAATAAAAGAGGGTATTTGAAAGACAGAAACGCCTACATTATTATCAGGAAGATTTCTTTAAACAATATTAATTTCCTTTCTTCTATTTGTCTCACTTTAAGTTGCTTCTTTTGACTTATTGTTCTAGGTAGTACTTTGAGCACAATATTGAAAAGGAGTGAGGATTGTGATCATACCCCTGACTCACAAGTTCAATGATATTGCTCTCATTTTTCTCCATTTAGGATGACATTGGCAGGAATTTTCACATAGGCATATTTTATTATATTGAGATATGTCCCTCCTTGTGCTACTACCTGTCTTGTGCTGTTATCATGGAGGTATATTGGATTTTGTGAAAAACCTTATCTGTATCTAAGGAGAAGATCATGTGATTTTTATCACAGGGTCCACTTATGTGCTTTATTCAATTTATTGGCTTGTCTCTTTTAAACCATCCTTACATCTCTAAGATAAAAACAACTTGATTATGGTGGACCATATCTTTATGTGTATCTGTTTTCAAGGTGAAAGATTTTTTATGGTATATTTTAAATTCTCTGTTCAGATGCTATTGTGAAGGCTTCTAGTTTCCCCTCACAAACTTAGGGTTGGTTTTCACAGCCTTATGTCAACTCATCATTGATGAAAACAACATTTATGTTTTCTAACATGGAGTTTTAGGCTGGTTAGTTAAATAGAAGCTTCCCACAGCATGCTACACAGTTGATATAAATGGGTGGAACTAAAAAGGTTTGTATTGCATGAGATAATCCAGACTCAGAAAGATGAATACCTACTGTGCCCTCTTGTGCAATAAAAATTAATGACAAAACATGTCAAAAGGCTTGAGAAATTTAATGATAGTGGGCAAGAGAAAATAGAAGGTATACAGGAAGAAATGAGAAGAGAGAAATGTTGTAATTATAATCTTAAGTTTTAAATTCAAGTTATGGAAAGTGATATACATAGATGACAGAGATAGATAGATAGATAGAGAGAGAGAGAGAGAGAGAGAGAGAGAGAGAGAGAGAGAGAGAGAGAGAGAAAGAGATAGAGATAGATATATAGTGTTCATGTGTGAAGTTCTCAAAAAAATTAAAATTTAATTAAAACTAATAAAATTGTAAAATAAACTTAGTGTGAAAGTTATTTTCCAGTATTGCTTCTGTCCAGTAATTGCACTGTATTTGGCATTTACTGAGTAAATATCTCATTCTCATTTCAGTATATATTTTTTCTTTTTTTTTAATTGAGTATTTATTTCATTTATATTTCCAATGCTATCTCAAAAGTCCCCCACACGCTCCTGCACCCACCCACTTCTTGGCCCTGTCGTTCCCCTGTACTGAGACATATAAAGTTTGCACAACCTCAGGGTTGTTTTGATTTGCATTTCCCTGATGATTAAGGATTTTGAACAGTTTTTCAGGTGCTTCTCTGCCATTCGGTATTCCTCAGGTGAGAATTCTTTGTTTAGCTCTGAGCCCCATTTTTAAATGGGGTTATTTGATTTTCTGGAGTCCCCATTCTTTAGTTCTTTATATATATTGTATATTAGTCCCCTATCTGATTTAGGATAGGTAAAGATACTTTCCCAATCTGTTGATGTTCTTTTTGTATGATTGACGGTGTCTTTTGCCTTGCAGAAGCTTTGCAAATTTATGAGGTCCCATTTATTGATTCTCGATCTTATAGTACAAGCCACTGATGTTCTACTCAGACAAATTTCCCCTGTACCCATATCTTTGAGGCTTTTCCCTATTTTCTCCTCTATAAGTTTCAGTGTCTCTGGTTTTATGTGAAGTTCCTTAATCCACTTAGATTTGACCTTAGTACAAGGAGATAGAAATGGATCAATTCGCATTCTTCTACATGATAACCACCAGTTGTGCCAGCACCATTTGTTGAAAATGCTGTCTTTTTTCCACTGGATGGTGTTATCTCCCTTGTCAAAGATCAAGTGATCATGGGTGTGTGGATTCATCGCTGGGTCCTCAATTCTACTCCTATGGTCTACTTGTCTGTCACTATACCAGTACCATGCAGTTTTTATCACAATTGCTCTGTGGTACAGCTTTAGGTCAGGCATGGTGATTCCACCAGAGGTTCTTTTATCCTTGAGAAGAATTTTTGTTATCCTAGGTTTTTTTGTTATTCCAGCTGAATCTTCTGATTGTCCTTTCTAATTCGTTGAAGAATTGAGTTGGAATTTTGATGGGGATTGCATTGAATCTGTAGATTGCATTTGGCAAGATAGCCATTTTTGCTATATTGATCCTGCCAATCCATGAGCATGGGAGATCTTTCCATCTTCTGAGATCTTCTTTAATTTCTTCCTTCAGAGACTTGAAGTTCTTATCATACAGATCTTTCACTTCCTTAGTTAGAGTCATGCCAAGGTATTTTATATTATTTGTGACTATTGAGAAGGGTGTTGTTTCCCTAATTTCTTTCTCAGCCTGTTTATCCTTTGTGTCGAGAAAGGCCATTGATTTGTTTGAGTTAATTTTATATCCAGCTACTTCGTCGAAGCTGTTTATCAGGCTTAGGAGTTCTCTGGTGAAATTTTTAGGGCCACTTATACTATCATATCATCTGCAAAAAGTGATATTTTGACTTCTTCCTTTCCAATTTGTATCCCCTTGATCTCTTTTGTTGTCGAATTGCTCTGGCTAAGACTTCAAGTAAAATGTTGAATAGGTAGGGAGAGAGTGGACAGCCTTGTCTAGTTCTTGATTTTTGTGGGATTGCTTCCAACTTCTCACAATTTACTTTGATGTTGGCTACTGGTTTGCTGTAGATTGCTTTTATCATGTTTAGGTATGGTCCTTGAATTCCTGATCTTTCCAAGACTTTTATCATGACTGGGTGTTGGATTTTGTCAAATGGTTTCACCACACCTAATGAGATGATCATGGGCTTTTTGTCTTTGAGTTTGTTTATATACTGGATTACGTTGATGGTTTTCCATACAATGAACCATCCCTGCATCCCTGGGATGAAACCTACTTGGTTAGGATGAATGCTTGTTTTGATGTGCTCTTGGATCCAATTAGCGAGAACTTTATTGAGGATTTTTGCATCAATATTCATAAAGGAAATTGGTCTGAAGTTCTCTACCTTTGTTGGGTCTTTTTGTGGTTTAGGTATCAGAGTAATTGTGGCTTCATAGAATGAGTTGGGTAGAGTACATTCTGTTTCTATTTTGTGGAAGAGTTTGTGAAGAACTGGGATTAGATTAACTTTGAAGATCTGATAGATCTCTGCACTAAACCCATCTGGTCCTGGGCTTTTTTGGTTGGGAGACTATTAATGACTGCTTCTTTTTCTTTAGGGGATATAGGACTGTTTAGATCATTAACCTTATCCTGATTTAACTTTGGTATCTAGTATCTGTCTAAAAACTTGTCCATTTCATTCAGATTCTCCAGTTTTGTTGAGTATAGCCTTTTATTGGGAAATTGAGTCCATTGATATTAAGAGATATTAAGGAAAAGTAATTGTTGCTTCCTATTATTTTTGTTGTTAAAGCTGGCAGTCTGTTCTTGTGGCTGTCTTCTTTTAAGTTTGTTGAGGAATTACTTTCTTACTTTTTCTAGGGCGTGGTTTCTGTCCTTGTATTGGATTTTTTCTGTTATTTTCCTTTGAAGGGCTGGATTCATTGAAAGATAATGTGTGAATTTGGTTTTGTTGTGGAATACTTTGGTTTCTCCATCTATGGTAATTGAGAGTTTTGCTGGGTATTGTAGCCTGGGCTGGCATTTGTTTTCTCTTAGTGTCTGTATAACATCTGTCCAGCCTCTTCTGACTTTTATAGTCTCTGGTGAAAAATCTGGTGTAATTCTGATAGGCTTGCCTTTATATGTTACTTGACCTTTTTCCCTTACTGATTTTAATATTCTATCTTTATTTAGTGCATTTGTTCTTCTGACTATTATGTGTCTGGAGGAATTTCTTTTCTGGTCCAGTCTATTTGGAGTTCTGTAGGCTTCTTGTATGTTCATGGACATGTCTTTCTTTAGGTTTGGGAAGTTTTCTTCTATAATTTTTTTGAAGATATTTGCCGGTCCTTTGAGTTGAAAATCTTTATTCTCATGTACTCCTATTATCTTTAGGTTTGGTCTTCTCATTGTGTCCTGGATTTCCTGGATGTTTTGAGTTAGGATCTTTTTGTATTTCCCATTTACTTTGATTATTGTGCCGATGTTCTCTATGGAATCTTCTGCACCTGAGATTCTCTATTCCATCTCTTGTACTCTGTTGCTGATGCTTGCATCTATGGTTCTAGATTTCTTTCGTAGGGTTTCTATCTCCATCGTTGCCACACTTTGGATTTTCTTTATTGTGTCTACTTTCTTTTTTAGGTCTTGGATGGTTTTATTCATTTCCATCACCTGTTTGGATTTTTGTGCTTCCTCTTTAATGTCTTCGACCTGTTTAGCAGTGTTCTCCTGTATTTTTTAAGTGAGTTATTAAAGTCCTTTTTGATGTCCTCTACCATCATCATGAGGTGCTTTTAAATCCTGGTCTAGCTTTTCAGGTGTGTTGCGGTGCCCTGGACTGGGCGAAGTGGGAATGCTGGGTTCTGATGATGGTGTGTAGTCTTGGTTTTTGTTAGTAAGATTCTTACATTTGCCTTTCACCATCTGGTACTCTCTGGAGTTAGTTGTTATAGTTGTCTCTGGTTAGCGATTGTTCCTCTGGTGATTTTGTTAGCTTCTATCAGCAGACCTGGGAGACTAGCTCTCTCCTCTGAGTTTCAGTGGTCAGAGCACTCTCTGCAGGCAAGCTCTCCTCTTACAGGGAAGGTGCACAGATATCTGGTGTTTGGACCTCCTTCCTGGCCAAAGATGAAGGCCCAAAACAGGACCTTTCCCAGAAGCTGTGTTGCTTTGGCCTGTCACAGAAGCTGTTAGCTTCTGTAGTTCACACTCTCACCTGTGCAGACTACTTTCAGCGGAATCGTGGAACCAAGATGATTCCCGCCGATGCTGAGGCAAAGCCCTTCAGGGCTGGGCAGACACCTATCCTCTGGCCTGGAAGCTGGCTGGATGTCTGGAGCCTGAAAAGGGGGGCTTCCTCAGAAGCTCTGTGGCTCCCGCCTGTCCCAGAAGCTGTTAGCTTCTGTAGTGCACACTCTCACCTGTGCAGACTACTTTCCTCATTTCAGTATCTTAATATTCACATTCATAAAGATTTCTGACCACAAAATACAATTCTCATTCCCATCTTGCTGAAAATTCAACTTTTCCCAAATGTCTCCACATTAACATATATCTTCTTTACATGGAAGTGCATTGTCTGAATTGAAACCTTTGCTTTTTATTTTCTTTATGCCCTATCATTATAGCACATGCCCTCATCAGCAACACTCAGCTCTTGATAAATCAGCATATAATAGATACTTGCTAGAGGAACTTTTTTCCCGATGTATGTAAAATTCATTAAGGCAATATTGAGCCCCACTATTTGAAGAACATTGGACACTCAGCCCTCACTCACTTTCTCATCTGAAATGATTGCAATATGCCAGGTGTCCATCCTTTCACAGTTGTTTTTTTGTTTGTTTGGTTGGTTGGTTGGTTGGTTGGTTGGTTGTTTATTTTGCTTTAAAAGACTGATGGGAATAGGTTAAATACATGTCTCATTCAGACTCAGAGTAGGAGAGGACCAATTGTACAATAGGAAAAGCAGTCAAGCTGGATAGATGTTGGCCCTGATCCTTCTCTTTACTTCTCTTTAGGGGCTTTCTCAATGATTCCAGGAGCCACATGACTGGAGTATTTTAGGCCATGTACTCCACAGTGTGGTCGAGGGTCTCCAGGGATCTGGCTATGTGCTGCTACGTTTGGGCGAGAATGCTGGCTGTGAGGTCCTTAAAGGAGTCGATGCTGGAGAAGGTAGTCTAAAGTTCATCCACCTGGCTGCAGGCCTGCTGTGCCTGCTCCCTGACATGGCTGGGCAGATTCTCAGTGCTGGCCCTCAGGGCCACACACATGTTCTGCAGCTGCTGCGCAATGTCTGTGAACATGCTGAGTGTCAGGGTATCTACCTGCTCTGGCTTAGCTGGGTTCTTTTCAGCAAACTGTGGGGTCTTCTGGTTCCAGCTGAGCCACATCTGGCGCAGCTTCTCCTACCCCTCCCTCATGCTCTGGCCCATGCCCTGTTTCATGTATTCCATCAGGCTGAGCACATGTGTGAGCTGCTGTACTCTCTCCTGCGCCCTCTGCCTGGCATTGCACATCTTGCAGAGTGAGTGCTCATAGGCATGATTACGAAGCCTCTCTGATAGCGAACCCAACTATACAAAGTAGTTCTGCTCTTCTCACTTCCCCTGCAGCAAGGCCATGTCTGAGTCCTCCGGGGATGTGGCAATCAGGGCTACCTCTGCGTCTTTCAGGGGCAGGCAATTGTCTTCCCAGACTTATGATTTCACCAGCACCCTGCCCATTCTGCTAACCACCATCTGTCCCACACAGGAACCCATGACTGGACACCGCTGGTCACTGCTAACTTGACCATGTCTATGCTGCTCTGAACAGCCCCATGGGTCACATCTAGTGCTCCTGTGACCTGGGTGACCACCATATCTTTTGTACTAGACACTGAGCTGGATACCATTTCTCGAGCCCCAGACACTGTAGATGCCACAAGTTCCTTAGTATCCACCAAAACCTTCTCAGTTGGCTGCTGGAGAATGGACGGTCTTTCCTACAATCTGTCCAGCCATCGTGCACATACTCACTGGCCATCGCAATCTGGGACTCCAGCTTGGAAATGATGTGTCGTGCTCTGCTAACTGCAGCCATGGTAAGGTTCTTGATGTCTTTCTCAGCCACATCACACACAGTCCTGACATGGGGTAGATCGTCTTGGTGGAGGTGGAGGTGAGGCTCACCATCCCACACGTAGAACTGATGAGAAGCAGGTTGGCAACATGGTCCACCACACTGGGCTGCCTGACAGGTTCTCCCACAGCAGCTTGAGCTTCAGCAGGTGCATCTGTCTGATTGCTAGACACAGTCTCAAAAGCATTTGAAAAGACCTCAGGTTGTCCAGGTGAGGAAACCTCCCATATCAAGTCCAGCTCGGATCTCGAGGAAGTTTCTATATGTTCAAAACTTAAAATGTATTCACAATGTTCTGAGACTGCTGAGAGCATATTACTGTATTTTGTGTCTTTGGACAGATTGTGTAAAATGTAAATGTATAGTTTTCATCTATATGAACTCTTCTCATTACTGAATTCCTGAAGAATTCACTAAGAATTATCCACTAAGTAGAGTGGATAATTACTAGGAAATAATTGATTTTCTTCACTGATACGAGCAAAAGAATATTTGGATAGTACAAAGCTCCCATTCTAGAAGTTAGCATTCTCTTAATAGTCTGTTAATTGGATTGTAAAATCAAATTAATTCCTCAAATGAAAACCTTAAAATTATCCTGTGATACCGAGGAAAAGAATATGAACCCTATTGTTACTGACTCAAAACATTTCCACTAAAATCACAAACAAGATCAAAATGACTATTCTTTCACCTCCTGCTTAATATAATATTTGAAATCTTACCTAGAGGAGTAACAAAAGAGAAGATAAATGAAATGCAAAAAGGGAGGAAAGATGTGAAATTATTTTTGTAGGTGATACAATTCTAAAATAAGATCCTCTACACTCCAACAGAATATTATGAGAAAACACTGACAGACACAGTTAGCAAAGAAACAGGTATAGATTTGAAGTCCAAAAATCAGTAGCCTACCTATATACAAATAACAGACACACTGAGAAAGAAGTAAAACAATGCCATTGAAAATAGCCTCAAAGTATAATAAATTAGAATGTCTCACCAAAAGAAGTGAAAGATTTGTACAATGAAAGCTATAAGATAGTAAAAATAAGAAACTGAAGTTACCAGAACATGGAATGACCTCCTAAGATAGTGGAATGGTAGGGTTAATATTGTGAAAATGGACATCCTAATAAAAGTACTTGGGAGACAGAGGCAGGCAGATTTCTGAGTTCGAGGCCAGACTGGTCTACAAAGTGAGTTCCAGGACAGCCAGGGCTATATAGAGAAACCCTGTCTCTAAAAACCAATAAGTAAGTAAGTAAGTAAGTAAGTAAGTAAGGCAATCTGTGTATGCAACACGATCCTTATAAAAAAAAATTCCTGTGGTATGTTCACAGAAAATGAAAAAGAAAATTTAAATTTCCTATGGAAATACAAGAAAACCCAAAAATAGGTGAAACAATCCTCAGCCATAAGACAGAAACAAAAACACAAAGGAAGCAAAACAAAAAAGAACAAAAAAACAAAATTGCCTGAAGCGTCACTATTATAGATTTCAAGTTACAATACAGTTATAGTAATAAAACAGCCTGGTAGTGGCCTCCAAACAAACATTTTAATTACTGGAAGGTAATTGAGGATCCACCTATAAGCTCAAATATGTCTCTTTCTTGGCCTTTTTTACGTGGCTTTGATTAGAGGTGTGCATTCCAAGATGAGGTCTACCTAAATCATGTTCAAACTTTAAGCAAGTCTCATCAGTCTCAAGATTGCCTTCTATAAACTTCTAACAGAGAGATCACAAACTGGAAATGTTAAGGCTATAGAAACTAAATAGGAACTTAGGAAATTAGTCTGAACAGGTGAGAGGGTGCGCCAGAGAACCTGACAGCTTCTGGAACAGGCAGAAGCACAGAGGCGCTGAGGCAGCACCCTGTGTGGACCGGGGACAGCCGGCCACCTTCCGGACCAGAGGACAGGTGCCCGCCCGGCTGGGGAGGCGACCTAAGCCACAGCAGCAGCGGTCGCCATCTTGGTCCGAGACCCGCCGAACTTAGGAAATTAGTCTGAACAGGTGAGAGGGTGCGCCAGAGAACCTGACAGCTTCTGGAACAGGCGGAAGCACAGAGGCACTGAGGCAGCACCCTTTGTGGGCCGGGGACAGCCAGCCACCGTCTGGACCGGAGGACAGGTGCCCGCCCGGCTGGGGAGGCGGCCTAAGCCACAGCAGCAGTGGTCGCCATCTTGGTCCGGGACCCGCCGAACTTAGGAAATTAGTCTGAACAGGTGAGAGGGTGCGCCAGAGAACCTGACAGCTTCTGGAACAGGCAGAAGCACAGAGGCGCTGAGGCAGCACCCTGTGTGGGCCGGGGACAGCCTGCCACCTTCCGGACCGGAGGACAGGTGCCCGCCCGGCTGGGGAGGCGACCTAAGCCACAGCAGCAGCGGTCGCCATCTTGGTCCGGGACCCGCCGAACTTAGGGAATTAGTCTGAACAGGTGAGAGGGTGCGCCAGAGAACCTGACAGCTTCTGGAACAGGCGGAAGCACAGAGGCGCTGAGGCAGCACCCTTTGTGGGCCGGGGACAGCCAGCCACCGTCCGGACCGGAGGACAGGTGCCCGTCCGGCTGGGGAGGCGGCCTAAGCCACAGCAGCAGCGGTCGCCATCTTGGTCCGAGACCCGCCGAACTTAGGAAATTAGTCTGAACAGGTGAGAGGGTGCGCCAGAGAACCTGACAGCTTCTGGAACAGGCAGAAGCACAGAGGCGCTGAGGCAGCACCCTGTGTGGGCCGGGGACAGCCGGCCACCTTCCGGACCGGAGGACAGGTGCCCACCCGGCAGGGGAGGCGGCCTAAGCCACAGCAGCAGCGGTCGCCATCTTGGTCCCGGGACTCCAAGGAACTTAGGAATTTAGTCTGCTTAGGTGAGAGTCTGTACCACCTGGGAACTGCCAAAGCAACACAGTGTCTGAGAAAGGTCCTGTTTTGGGCCTTCTTCTTCGGCCAGGAGGAGGTCCAAATACAAGATATCTGCGCACCTTCTCTGTAAGAGAGCTTGCCAGCAGAGAGTGCTCTGAGCACTGAAACTCAGAGGAGAGAATCTGTCTCCCAGGTCTGCTGATAGACGGTAACAGAATCACCAGAAGAACAATCTCTAAACAGAGTCAACTATAACTACTAACTCCAGAGATTACCAGATGGCGAAAGGTAAACGGAGGAATCTTACTAACAGGAACCAAGACCACTCACCATCACCAGAACCCAGCACACCCACTTCGCCCAGTCCAGGGAACCCCAACACACCTGAGAACCTAGACCTAGATTTAAAAGCATATCTCATGATGATGGTAGAGGACATCAAGAAGGACTTTAATAAATCACTTAAAGAAATACAGGAGAACACTGCTAAAGAGTTACAAGTCCTTAAAGAAAAACAGGAAAACACAATCAAACAGGTAGAAGTCCTTACAGAAAAAGAGGAAAAAACATACAAACAGGTGATGGAAATGAACAAAACCATACTAGACCTAAAAAGGGAAGTAGACACAATAAAGAAAACTCAAAGCGAGGCAACACTAGAGATAGAAACCCTAGGAAAGAAATCTGGAACCATAGATTTGAGCATCAGCAACAGAATACAAGAGATGGAAGAGAGAATCTCAGGTGCAGAAGATTCCATAGAGAACATCGGCACAACAATCAAAGAAAATGGAAAATGCAAAAAGATCCTAACTCAAAATATCCAGGAAATCCAGGACACAATAAGAAGACCAAACGTACGGATAATAGGAGTGGATGAGAATGAAGATTTTCAACTCAAAGGTCCAGCAAACATCTTCAACAAAATTATTGAAGAAAACTTCCCAAATCTAAAGAATGAGATGCATATGAACATACAAGAAGCCTACAGAACTCCAAATAGACTGGACCAGAAAAGAAATTCCTCCCGACACATAATAATCAGAACATCAAATGCACTAAATAAAGATAGAATACTAAAAGCAGTAAGGGAAAAAGGTCAAGTAACATATAAAGGCAAGCCTATCAGAATTACACCAGATTTTTCACCAGAGACTATGAAAGCCAGAAGAGCCTGGACAGATGTTATACAGACACTAAGAGAACACAAACTGCAGCCCAGGCTACTATACCCAGCCAAACTCTCAATTATCATAGAGGGAGAAACCAAAGTATTCCACGACAAAACCAAATTCACGCATTATCTCTCCAAGAATCCAGCCCTTCAAAGGATAATAACAGAAAAAAACCAATACAAGAACGGGAACAACGCCCTAGAAAAAACAAGAAGGTAATCCCTCAACAAACCTAAAAGAAGACAGCCACAAGAACAGAATGCCACCTTTAACAACTAAAATAACAGGAAGCAACAATTACTTTTCCTTAATATCTCTTAACATCAATGGTCTCAACTCGCCAATAAAAAGACATAGACTAACAAACTGGCTACACAAACAAGACCCAACATTTTGCTGCTTACAGGAAACTCATCTCAGAGAAAAAGATAGACACTACCTCAGAATGAAAGGCTGGAAAACAATTTTCCAAGCAAATGGTATGAAGAAACAAGCAGGAGTAGCCATCCTAATATCTGATAAGATTGACTTCCAACCCAAAGTCATCAAAAAAGACAAGGAGGGACACTTCATTCTCATCAAAGGTAAAATCCTCCAAGAGGAACTCTCAATTCTGAATATCTATGCTCCAAATACAAGAGCAGCCACATTCACTAAAGAAACTTTAGTAAAGCTCAAAGCACACATTGCGCCTCACACAATAATAGTGGGAGACTTCAACACACCACTTTCACCAATGGACAGATCATGGAAACAGAAACTAAACAGGGACACACTGAAACTAACAGAAGTGATGAAACAAATGGATCTGACAGATATCTACAGAACATTTTACCCTAAAACAAAAGGATATACCTTCTTCTCAGCACCTCATGGTACCTTTTCCAAAATTGACCACATAATAGGTCACAAATCAGGCCTCAACAGATTCAAAAATATTGAAATTGTCCCATGTATCCTATCAGATCACCATGCACTAAGGCTGATCTTCAATAACAAAATAAATAACAGAAAGCCAACATTCACATGGAAACTGAACAACACTCTTCTCAATGATACCTTGGTCAAGGAAGGAATAAAGAAAGAAATTAAAGACTTTTTAGAGTTTAATGAAAATGAAGCCACAACGTACCCAAACCTTTGGGACACAATGAAAGCATTTCTAAGAGGGAAACTCATAGCTATGAGTGCCTTCAAGAAAAAACGGGAGAGAGCACATACTAGCAGCTTGACAACACATCTAAAAGCTCTAGAAAAAAAGGAAGCAAATTCACCCAAGAGGAGTAGACGGCAGGAAATAATCAAACTCAGGGGTGAAATCAACCAAGTGGAAACAAGAAGAACTATTCAAAGAATTAACCAAACGAGGAGTTGGTTCTTTGAGAAAATCAACAAGATAGATAAACCCTTAGCTAGACTCACTAAAGGGCACAGGGACAAAATCCTAATTAACAAAATCAGAAATGAAAAGGGAGACATAACAACAGATCCTGATGAAATCCAAAACACCATCAGATCCTTCTACAAAAGGCTATACTCAACAAAACTGGAAAACCTGGACGAAATGGACAAATTTCTGGACAGATACCAGGAACCAAAGTTGAATCAGGATCAAGTTGACCTTCTAAACAGTCCCATATCCCCTAAAGAAATAGAAGCAGTTATTAATAGTCTCCCAGCCAAAAAAAGCCCAGGACCAGACGGGTTTAGTGCAGAGTTCTATCAGACCTTCAAAGAAGATCTAACTCCAGTTCTGCACAAACTTTTTCACAAGATAGAAGTAGAAGGTATTCTACCCAACTCATTTTATGAAGCCACTATTACTCTGATACCTAAACCACAGAAAGATCCAACAAAGATAGAGAACTTCAGACCAATTTCTCTTATGAACATCGATGCAAAAATCCTTAATAAAATTCTCGCTAACCGAATCCAAGAACACATTAAAGCAATCATCCATCCTGACCAAGTAGGTTTTATTCCAGGGATGCAGGGATGGTTTAATATACGAAAATCCATCAATGTAATCCATTATATAAACAAACTCAAAGACAAAAACCACATGATCATCTCGTTAGATGCAGAAAAAGCATTTGACAAGATCCAACACCCATTCATGATAAAAGTTCTGGAAAGATCAGGAATTCAAGGCCAATACCTAAACATGATAAAAGCAATCTACAGCAAACCAGTAGCCAACATCAAAGTAAATGGAGAGAAGCTGGAAGCAATCCCACTAAAATCAGGGACTAGACAAGGCTGCCCACTTTCTCCCTACCTTTTCAACATAGTACTTGAAGTATTAGCCAGAGCAATTCGACAACAAAAGGAGATCAAGGGGATACAAATTGGAAAAGAGGAAGTCAAAATATCACTTTTTGCAGATGATATGATAGTATATATAAGTGACCCTAAAAATTCCAACAGAGAACTCCTAAACCTGATAAACAGCTTCGGTGAAGTAGCTGGATATAAAATTAACTCAAACAAGTCAATGGCCTTTCTCTACACAAAGAATAAACAGGCTGAGAAAGAATTTAGGGAAACAACACCCTTCTCAATAGCCACAAATAATATAAAATATCTCGGCGTGACTCTAACGAAGGAAGTGAAAGATCTGTATGATAAAAACTTCAAGTCCCTGAAGAAAGAAATTAAAGAAGATCTCAGAAGATGGAAAGATCTCCCATGCTCATGGATTGGCAGGACCAACATTGTAAAAATGGCTATCTTGCCAAAAGCAATCGACAGATTCAATGCAATCCCCATTAAAATTCCAACTCAATTCTTCAACGAATTAGAAGGAGCAATTTGCAAATTCATCTGGAATAACAAAAAACCGAGGATAGCAAAAACTCTTCTCAAGGATAAAAGAACCTCTGGTGGAATCACCATGCCTGACCTAAAGCTTTACTACAGTGCAATTGTGATAAAAACTGCATGGTACTGGTATAGAGACAGACAAGTGGACCAATGGAATAGAATTGAAGACCCAGAAATGAACCCACACACCTATGGTCACTTGATCTTCGACAAGGGAGCCAAAACCATCCAGTGGAAGAAAGACAGCATTTTCAACAATTGGTGCTGGCACAACTGGTTGTTATCATGTAGAAGAATGCGAATCGATCCATACTTATCTCCTTGTACTAAGGTCAAATCTAAGTGGATCAAGGAACTTCACATAAAACCAGAGACACTGAAACTTATAGAGGAGAAAGTGGGGAAAAGCCTTGAAGATATGGGCACAGGGGAAAAATTCCTGAACAGAACAGCAATGGCTTGTGCTGTAAGATCGAGAATTGACAAATGGGACCTAATGAAACTCCAAAGTTTCTGCAAGGCAAAAGACACTGTCTATAAGACAAAAAGACCACCAACAGACTGGGAAAGGATCTTTACCTATCCTAAATCAGATAGGGGACTAATATCCAACATATATAAAGAACTTAAGAAGGTGGACCTCAGAAAATCAAATAACCCCCTTAAAAAATGGGGCTCAGAACTGAACAAAGAATTCTCACCTGAGGAATACCGAATGGCAGAGAAGCACCTGAAAAAATGTTCAACATCCTTAATCATCAGGGAAATGCAAATCAAAACAACCCTGAGATTCCACCTCACACCAGTCAGAATGGCTAAGATCAAAAATTCAGGTGACAGCAGATGCTGGCGAGGATGTGGAGAAAGAGGAACACTCCTCCATTGTTGGTGGGATTGCAGGCTTGTACAACCACTCTGGAAATCAGTCTGGCGGTTCCTCAGAAAATTGGACATAGTACTACCGGAGGATCCAGCAATACCTCTCCTGGGCATATATCCAGAAGAAGCCCCAACTGGTAAGAAGGACACATGCTCCACTATGTTCATAGCAGCCTTATTTATAATAGCCAGAAACTGGAAAGAACCCAGATGCCCCTCAACAGAGGAATGGATACAGAAAATGTGGTACATCTACACAATGGAGTACTACTCAGCTATTAAAAAGAATGAATTTATGAAATTCCTAGCCAAATGGATGGACCTGGAGAGCATCATCCTGAGTGAGGTAACACAATCACAAAGGAACTCACACAATATGTACTCACTGATAAGTGGATACTAGCCCAAAACCTAGGATACCCACGATATAAGATACAATTTCCTAAACACATGAAACTCAAGGAAAATGAAGACTGAAGTGTGGACACTATGCCCCTCCTTAGAAGTGGGAACAAAACACCCATGGAAGGAGTTACAGAAACAAAGTTTGGAGCTGAGATGAAAGGATGGACCATGTAGAGACTGCCATATCCAGGGATCCACCCCATAATCAGCATCCAAACGCTGACACCATTGCATATACTAGCAAGATTTTATCGAAAGGACCCAGATGTAGCTGTCTCTTGTGAGACTATGCCGGGGCCTAGCAAACACAGAAGTGGATGCTCACAGTCAGCTAATGGATGGATCACAGGGCTCCCAATGGAGGAGCTAGAGAAAGTAGCCAAGGAGCTAAAGGGATCTTCAACCCTATAGGTGGAACAACATTATGAACTAACCAGTACCCCTGAGCTCTTGACTCTAGCTGCATATGTATCAAAAGATGGCCTAGTCGGCCATCACTGGAAAGAGAGGCCCATTGGACACGCAGACTTTGTGTGCCCCGGTACAGGGGAACGCCAGGGCCAAAGGGGGGGAGTGGGTGGGTAGGGGAGTGGGGGTGGGTGGGTAAGGGGGACTTTTGGTATAGCATTGGAAATGTAAATGAGCTAAATACCTAATAAAAAATGGAAAAAAAAAAAAGAAACTAATAAGTATCATAGTGTACCTTACATTTACAAATACTTTATTTTGTGCTTGTGAATGTTTCTGAAGTATGTATGTTATTAGTAAATGGCATTATTATCATCAAAAATAATTGATATCAAGAAGTCTTTGAGCATTTTAATGTATTAAATGCATACTTATCATAAAATTTGACTCACAAAATTTACCTGATTGAAGTTGTGGTTCAGAATTGGGTGTGTAGGTTGGATGAAGATAATGCCTAACCTGAATAGATTTTGAAATGAGATAATTAATCAATGCCTTGGACTTTGACCAATATATAATTTTTCAATATAAATATTAAAAGCAATTACCTCTGGATGTGGACATTTGTCAGCCCACACTAAAAGGAAAAGGGTACATAATCAATCCTATGAACAATGACAAATCCAAAACTATCTTTGTGAAGGGTTTGGATGGCAATGAGTTTTCATTCCCTTATTTCAAAAGAAAAAAATATCTGATTATTTTACTAGGTAAGGTAACAGCTGACAGAAATATACTAAACCACAACAGAAATTTACAAACTAAATAGAATCCCCATCAAAATTCCTACATAATTTGTCAGAGAATTTGTTTTTTTTTCTTTTTTAATATTTTATTAGGTATTTTCCTCATTTACATTTCCAATGCTATCCCAAAAGTCCCCCATACCCTACCTCCCCCCTCCCCTACCGACCTACTCCCACTTTTTGGCCCTGGCGTTCCCCTGTACTGGGGCATATAAAGTTTGCATGACCAACGGGCCTGTCTTTCCAGTGATGGCCAACTAGGCCATCTCTTGATACATATGCAGCTAGAGACAAGAGCTCCAGGGTAAAGCAAAGCAAAGCAAAACCTACAAAGTATCCTTTCGGCTTAGTTTGGAAACATAACAAACAAAGAAACAAAACAAAACAAAAAGATAGCTAAAACAATCCTGAATATTAAAAGAGGCTGGAGTCTTGCTGGTAGGACTGCAAGCTGGTACAAACACTCTGAAAATCAGTTTGGCTGTTCCTCAGAAAATTGGACATAGTTGGACCAGAAGATCCAGCAATAACACTCCTGAGAATATACCCAAACGATGTTCCAGCATGTAATAAGAGCACATGTTCCACTATGTTCATAGCAGCCTTATTTATAATAGCCAGAAGCTGGAAAGAACCCAGATGTCCCTCAACAGAGGAATGGATACAGAAAATGAGATACATTTACACAATAGAGTACTAAGCAGCTATTAAAAACAATGAATTTATGAAATTCTGAGACAAATTGATTGGATCTGGAGGATATCATCCTAAGTGAGGTAACCCAATCACAAAAGAACACACATGATATGTACTCACTGATAAGTGGATATTAGCCCAGAAGCCCAAAATACCCAAAATATAATTTCCAGAACACATGAAACTCAAGAAGAAGGAAGACCAAAGTTTAGACACTTCAATCGATCTTAGAAGGGGGAAGAAAATATCCATGGAAGGAGTTACAGAGACAAAGTTCAGAGCAGAGACTGAAGGCATGACCATCCAGAAACTGCCCCCACGCCCCCCCCCCGCATCCATCCCATAAACAACCACCAAACCCAGACACTATTGCAGATGCCATTGCCAACAAGAGCTTGCGAACAGAAGACTCATATACCCTTCTCCTGAGAGGCTCTACCCGTGCCTGACTAATAGAGAAGTGGATGCTCACAGTCATCCATTAAACGGAGCACATGGTCCCCAATGAAGGAGCTAGACAAAGTACCCAAGGAGCTGAAGGGGTTTGCAGCCCCCTAGGAGGAACAACAGTATGAACTAACCAGTAACCCTAGAGTTCCCTGGGACTAAACTACCAATCAAAGATTACACATGGAGGGAACCATGGCTCTAGCTGTATATGTTGCTGAGGATGGCCTAGTCGGCCATCAATGGGAGAAGAGACCCTTGGTCCTGTGAACATTCTATGCCCCAGCATAGGGAATGCCAGTGCCATGAAGCAGAAGTTGGCGGGGTTGGTGAGCAGGGGAAGGATGGAGGGAATAGGAGATTTTTGGAGGGGAAACTAGGAAATGTTATCATTTGACATGTAAATAAATAAATATCTAATTAAAAAAAAACAAAACAAACAAAACAAAAACCAAAAAGAAAGAAAGAAAGAAAGAAAGAAAGAAAGAAGAAGAAGGAAGGAGAGAGAGAGAGAGAGAGAGAGAGAGAGAGAGAGAGAGAGAGAGAGAGAGAGAGAGAGAGGAAGACAAAAAAGATAAAGAGGCTAGGGTCGTTACCATCTCACTTTTCCTATTTCTTTACAAAGACATAGTAGTAAAAACATTATGGTGTTAGCATAAAATAGACATATTGATCAATGGCATTAAATTGAAGACAAACAAGTCTAAACACTTATGGGCACTTGGTTTTTAATAAAGTAGCCAGAAATACACAGTGAATATAAGAAAACATGTCCCACAAATGGTGCTGACCAAACTTGATGGCTGCAGGAAGAAGAACGCTCACAGAACTGTATTTATTACCATTAACAAAACTGGACTCTACATGGACCAAGGACCTCAATATAAGACCAGATACTTTCAATATGACAGAAAAGAAAGTGGGAAATTAGGATTGAATTCTCAGATACAGGAAAAGATTTTCTGAAAAGGAAAACTGTGGCACAGGTACTAAGACCAACATTTCATAAATAAGACTGCATGACCTCAGTGTTAGCTCTTCTGACTGCCTCAGGTGGTAAGGGATGTGGCAGGAGAGGGCATCACCTCCACAGCCATACCACTTCACTGCAGAGGAGGGGCTTGGCCACAATTTCCAAGCCCTTAGGGTAGCCCACCTATGTACCTACAACCAGGGCTAGCTCTGCTGTGCTGTCCAGGTAGGGTGCAGGACCATCCCTACCAAGTGCTATAGCTGGAGAGGGCCTTGCACTATGCCCGGGCAGCACAGTAAAGATGACCCTGGTTATGGGGGCAGGGGTAAACTTTCACAACAGTGTGAGCATGAGAGTTCTGGCCTTGCCACTCCTCTGCCAAGAGATGGAACTGGTGCTGAGTCAATGTCCTCTTCCCACTTATACCTTTCCAGCTGCAGCACTTGGGAGGCAAGTCCCTGTACCTTGTTTGGGCAACATAGTAGTGTTGGCACTGGTGGAGGAGACATGGATGAACCAGCCCCAAAGGTATGAGTATAAGAGAGCTGGCTTCACAACACTTCAACTATAAGGTGGCTTGTGTCCAGGAATGATGTCCTGTACCCCCTAGACCTTCACCACCTGAAGCAGTTCAGAGAAATGTCTCTGACCTCACCAGCTGCACCATTCAGAAGAGTTGGCCCTTACCCTAACCTAGGCAGCATATTAGAGCTGATCCTGGTGGCAGGGGTGTGAGTAAATGGGCCCTGGGATCAAAACCAAGGTAGAGTTGTCTCCACCACTCCTCCAAAGTAAAATGGCATGCACACCTGACTGATGCTTTCCCTAACTCTTGCTTCCCACCTGCAGAAGTAGACTTGGCCCAGAGGTGATGACACCTGCAGAGATATTCCTGCTCCTCATTAGCTGTAGCACTAAAGAGAATGAACCCTTCACAAGGCCAGGGCAGCACACTAGAACTGGCCCTGAGTGCAACAATGTAGGTGAGCCAGCCTAGAGAGTGTGAGACATGGAGAGCTGGTCTGATCTTCTGTAGATGAAAGTATTGAGAGGCCTATTCTGAAGATTATTGGAGAGCTATCTCTCATGGTACAGATGAAGGAGATCAGCAGGCTTAGCAACTCAGCTACCATTTAGGCACAGGTCAGGTCCAGGGTTTTGAGTTGGCTTGCTCCAAAATCTACATAATCTGTGAATTGTTGGTGTGTGTGAAAACACTGGTTCTGTTTATCCAAATTGGTTAATGCATGACATGGGACAAGAACAGGATAATCAAGAGGAGAGAGTCCTAGTGAGGATACAATATTGATGGTGTGGAAGAAGAGAGAGAGAGCTAAGTCAGACTAATGACTAGTTGCAATGAATATTTGCAAGTGAAGATGTATCAACAGAGAAGTGTTACTGTAGGTCACACTGTGACACACTACTTTTCCACCCAAAATATTTTTATGCTCTGTTTTTATTATTTTGTTGTTGTTGTTGTTTTTGTGTGTTTAATTTTGGGGGAGGAAGATGTTGCAGGGTGGAAGGCAGATACAAAGGGACACGGAGATGAGATAGACTGAGGTGCATGATGTGAAACAAAGAATAACTTAAAAAGCTAAAAACAGATGATAGCTAGCTAGATGATAGATGATAGATGGATGATATTGATAGATGATAGATAGATAGGTAGGTAGATAGATAGATAGATAGATAGATAGATAGATAGATAGATAGATAGATCTCTAAGGCAAAAGACACAAGCAATTAAGTAAATGTCATGCTATAGAATAGGAAAATCAGTTAGCATTTCCACATCTGATATGCTGTTAGAATCTAAAATTTATAAAGAACTAAAATAAATCTGAACTCCAAGAAAAAACAAATAACCTCTAAAAATATATTTAAAAATGAACAGGTAATTTTCTTTATTTTATGACCTAAGTGCTCTTGGATGTGTAACTTTCTTTTCTTTTTTTTTCCAAATTTTTATTAAGTATTTTCTTCATTTACATTTCAAATGCTATCCCGGGAGTCCCCTATACCTTCCCCCACCCTGCTCCCCAACCCATCCACTCCCACTTCTTGGCCCTGGTGTTCCCCTGTACAGGGTCATATAAAGTTTGCAAGACCAAGGGGCTTCTCTTCCCAATGAAGGGTTGCAGACCCCTTCAGCTCCTTGGGTACTTTCTCTAGCTACTCCAATGGGGGCCCAAAGATCAAACACAAACTGAATTGGAAAGAGCTTAGATGTCTTTTGCCTTATCAATATATAATGAAGTATTTTGCTAGAAGTGGAAATTATGGCTGGTCTCCATCTGCACCCAGAAGCTGAGGCTTTTCCACAGCCCTCTGTATACAGGTCCCACCAAGAGATAGCTGGTCTTTCAGGAACACTCTCACTTCCAAGTTCAGAGGTGAGATTGCTGCTTTCTCTCCAATAAATATCCAAAGTGAAACCAGCCAGGAGTGTACAGAGCACAGGAACAGTGGAGCAGCCGAGACAGGATCTTTCTGATCTGCATTTGCACCTGGGAGCTGAGGCTGTTCCACAGCCCTCCATACCCAAACCCTGCCCAGGAGAGAGCTGGTCTTTCCAGGGGAAATAGGCTTACAGGTCCACAAGAGGGACACGTTCCAGCCAGAGATAACTAGACCAACTAACACCAGAAATAACCAGACAGTTAGAGGCAATTGCAAGGACCTTACCAACAGAAACCAAGGCTACTAGGCATCATCAGAACCCATTTCTCCAACCACAGCAAGTCCTGGATAACCTAACACAATTGACAAGCAATATTTATAATTAAAATAAAATCTCAAGATGCTGATAGAGGACTATAAGAAGGACATAAATAAGTAATTTAAAAAATACAGGAGAATACAGGTAAACAGGTAGGATTACTTAAAGAAAAAACACAAAACTCCCTTAAAGAACTAGAGGAAGACACAACCAAAACAGTGAAGTTAGTAAAGAAAACCATCCAGTATCTAAAAATGGAAGTAGAAACAATATAAAAATCACAACGGGAAACAATTCTAGAGATAGAAAACCTAGGAGAATGATCAGCAGTCATAGATGTAAGCATCACCAACAAAATACAAGAGATATAACAGAGAATCTCAGGTGCAAAAGATACTGTAGAAATCATTGAGACAACTGTCAAAGAAAACGAAAAATGCAAAAAGATCCTAACCCAAAACATCCAGGAAATCCAGAACGCAATACAGAATACAAAACCTAAGGATAAAAACAAACAAAAAAGAAGATGGCCACATACACACAATTCTACCTGTAACAACAAAAATTGCAGGAGGAAACAATCACTTTTCCTTAATAACTCTTAATATTAATGGAATCAACTCCTCAATAAAAAGACATAGACTAAAAGATTCAATACGTGAAAAGGACCCAACATTTTGCTGGATACAGGAATTACACCTCAGTGACAAAGATAGACTCTACCTCGGAGTAAAAGGCAGGAAAGAAAATTTCCAAGCAAATGGTCCCAAGAACCAAGCTGGAGTAGCCATTCTAATATCTAATAAAATCAACTTTCAACCTAAAGTTATCAAAAAAGATAAGGAAGGACACTTCATACTCAATTCTGAACATCTATGCTCCAAACATAAGGGCATACACATTCATAAAGAAAGATCTGTGTGAGAACAACTTCAAGTCTCTAAGGAAAAAAAATCAAAGATCTCAGAGGATAGAAAGATCTTCCATGCTCATGGATTGGCATGATCAATATAATAAAAAATGGCCATCTTGACAAAAGAAATTTTCAAATTCAATGCAATCCCCACCAAAATTCCACCTTAATTCTTCATAGAGTTAGAAAGAGCAATATACAAATTCATCTGGAATAACAAAAATCCCAAGACAGTGAAAACTACTCAACAATAAAAGAACTTCTGGGGGGAATTGTCATCATTGACCTTAAGCTGTATTACAGAGCAATAGTGTTAAAAAAAAAAAACTCCATGGTATTGGTACAGAGACAGGCAGGTATATCAATAGAACAGAATTGAAGACCCAGAAATGAAAACACACACCTATGGTCACTTGATGTTTGACAAAGGAGCTAAAACCATCTACTGAGAAAACAACACCATTTTCAACAAATGTTGCTGGCTCAACTGGCAGTCAGCATATAGAAGAATGGAAATCAATCCATTCTTATTTTCTTGTAGAAAGCTCAAGTCCAAGTGTATCAAAGACCTCCACATAAAACCAGATACACTGAAACTCATAGAAAAGAAATTGGGGGAAAATCCTAGAGCACATGGGCAAAGGAGAAATTTTCCTGCACAGAACAATGGCTTATGCTCTAAGATCAAGAAACGACAAATGAGACATCATAAAATTGCAAAGCTTCAGTGAGGCAAAGGACACTGTCAGTAGGATAAAATGGCAACCAACATATTGGGAAAAGATCTTTACCAATCCTACGTCTCATAGAAGGCTAATGTCCAATATATACAAAGAACTCCAGACGTTAGACTCCAGAGAACCAAATAACCCTATTAAAAATGGAGTACATAGCTAAACAAAGACTTCTCAACTGAGAAATGCCAAATGGCTGAGAAGCACCTAAAGGAAGTTCAACATCCTCAGTCATCAGGGAATTATAAATCAAAACAGCCCTGAGATTCCACCTCACACCAGTCAGAATGGCTGAGATCAAAAGCTCATGTGACAGAAAGTGCTGGTGAGTATGTCAAGAATGAGAAACACTCCTCCATTGTATGGGATTGTAAGCTGGTGCAACTACTCTGGAAATCTTTCTGGCAGTTTCTCAGAAAATTTGACATAGTACTACCTGAACACCCAGCTATACCATTCCTGGGAAGATGCTGCAACAGGTAATAAGGAATCATGCTCAACTATGTTCATAGCAGCCTTATTTATAATAGCCAGAAACTGGAAAGAACCCAGATGTCCCTCAACAGAGGAATGGATACAGAAGATGTGCTACATTTACACAATAGTGTACTACTCAGCTATTAAAAACAAAGAATTTATGAAATTATTAGGCAAATAGATGGAACTGGAGGATATCATCCTGAGTGAAGTAACACAATCATCAATTACACACATGGTATGCACTCACTGATAAGTAGTTATTAGCCCCAAAGCTCGGAATACCCAATATACAATCCATATACCATATAAAGCTCAAGAAGAAGAAAGACCAAAGTGTGGATACTTTGATCCTCCTTAGAAGGGGGAGCAAAATATCCATGAGAAGAGATGCAATATGTGGAGAAGAGCCTGTCCCACCTTGGGATCCATTCCATATACAGTTACCAAACCCAGACACTATTGTGGATGGCAAGATGTACATCTGATATAGCTGCCTCCTGAGAGGCTCTGCCAGAGCCTGACAAATACAGAGGCAGATGCGGAGTTAGAGAAAGAACTGAATGAGTTGAAGGGGTTTGCAACCCCACAGGACGGACAACAATATGAACCAACCAGTACTCCTAGAGCTCCCAGGGACTAAACCACCAACCAAAGAGTATGAATGGAGGGATCCATGATTCCAGCTGCATATGTAGCAGAGGAGGCTTTGTTGGACATCAGTGAGAGGAAAGGCCCTTTGCCCTGTGAAGGCTCAATGCCCCAGTGTTGGGGTATGCCAGGACAGGAAAGCAGGAATGGGTCAGTGGTTGGCTGAGCAAGGGAAGGGTGGATGGGATGGGGGTTTGTGGAGGGGAAACTAGGAAAGGGGATAACATTTGTAATGTAAATAGAGAAAATATCATATATATATATATATATATATATATATATATATATATATATATATATATTTTAAAGTTGACGTTATGGACAGAAGATGGTTACTGCTCCAGTGGTTGAATTATTTAAAAGCTGAGGAGGGTGACACTGTAGGAATACCAGGAGTTTCAACTAACCTGGACCCCGGAGATCTCTCAGATACTGGAACACCAACCAGGCAACACACACCAGCTGATATGAGGTCCTCCACACATATACAGTAGAGGACTGCTGTGTCTGGACTCAATCAGAAAAGATGCACCTAACAGCCTAGAGACCTGGGTCCCCAGGGAGGGGGGACATCTGGAAGGGCCAGGGGGGTTGCAACATCCTCTTAGAGACAGAGTTGGGAGAAAATGTGGAGTGTAAAATAATCGAAGGGTGAGCCAGGAGGCAGATAAATTCTGGACTGTAAAAAAGATTAAAGAATAAATTTTAAAAAGAAAACAATAGAAAAAAATGGAAATTATGAAATATTCAGGTAAATTAATGAACCTAGAAAAAAAGTAAGGTAACACAGATCCAAAATACAAATATCATAGGTTTTATCTTATATGAATGCTAAAATCCATTTAACCACAGAGATTCTATATCAAGTAAAAGTTGTCAGGGGAGGATCATTGAAGTAAGAAGAAATAGAGTATATATAGTGGGAGGATGTGGGAGATTTAAATGGAAAAGCAATGGAGAAGAAGAGTTAGGATGTTAAAATGGGAAAGACAAGTCATTTGAAAAAAATATGGAAATTCATTACTGTAGAAGCATTCTAAAATAATTATGTATATGAGATGAATCTAAATGGAGTCTATTGGCCAAAATAGATAAAAAGCTCAAGAGATAACACATGCTGGGGAGGATTTGAGGCAAGGGAAAATTTCATTGCTGGTAGGAGTGCAAACTTGTACAACTACTTTGTAAATCAATTAATCATTCTCTCAGAAAACTGGGTAGTTCTACCTCAGGCCCCAGCTATATCACTCCTGTACATATACTCAAAAGATTCTCCAACTTTTCAAAAAGACTCTTGCTCAACTATGTTCGCAGCAGCTTTATTTGTAATAGCCAGAAACTAGAAAAACCTAGATGTCCCTCAACTGAAGAATGGATAAGGGAACAGTGTGACTTCCACCCAATGGAATACTACTCAGCATTAAAAACCAAAATAACATGAATTTTGATGTCAAATGGATGGAACTTGTGCATATCATCCTGAATGAGGCAACCCAGTCCCAAGAGGGCATGCGTAGTATGTATTCAGTTATAAGTGGATATTAGCCATAAAATACAGGTATCATGTTACACACCACAGATCCAAAAAAAGCCAGGCAAGAAAGTTTGAATCACACTTAGAAGGTTGAATAAAATAGTCCTAACAGGCATATGGAGAGAGGGATCTGGGAGAGAGGGAGCATGGGGGAATTCGGGATCAGGTGTAGGGAATCATAGAGGAGATGGCTAGATGGTCTTGAAAATGAAAGGAAGTCTACAACTTATGGGGGTGAGGAAGTAGAGACATATTCAGGATGAGAAATGGCCTAGGAAAAGGGAGGCACCCAAGAATCAATGGAGGTGACCTGAGTTATGATTTACTACATTTGTAGTATGGTACCTGAAGATGCTACTTCCTTTATCCAGACAGGAACCTCAGTGGATCAATAGAACCAATCCACACACAAAATTTTCAATGCAAAATTTTCAAGAAATGCAGTGCGATAGAGCAGAGACTGAGGGAATGACAAACCAATAACTGGCCAAACATGAGATCTACCCCATAGGTCAGCACAAATCTCTAACACTATTAATGATATTCTGTTAAGCTTTCAGACAAGAGCAAGCTGTCCTCCAAAAGGCTCAATCTAGCAGTTGACTCAGAGAGACAGAGACACCCACAGCCAAACAGTAGATTGGATTTGGGGATTCTTATGAAAGAACAGGATGAGGTACTGTGGGTCCCAAAGGGGAGAGGAATGTCACAGGAAGACCAACAGAGTCAACTAACCTGAACCTTTGGGGCTCTCAGAGACTGAACCACCAACAAAAGAACATACATGGGCTGAACCTAGCCTTCTCAGTCCTTACACAGTGTATGTGCAGCTTGGCCTTCTTATGGGTCCTGAACAACTGGAACAGGGATATCCCAAAAACTGTTGCATGAATGTACGATATGTTCTTCTAGCTGGGCTGCCTTTTCCAGCCTCAGTGGGAGAGGAAGTACCTAGCCTCTTAGAGATGTGAAGTGTCAGGGTGGTGGAATACAAAGGGGTTCCCCCACCCACCCAGAGGAAAAGGGGGCAGGGGAAAGATTGTAGAGGGGATGGCAGAGATGGGGCAGTGAGTTGTATGTAAAGTGAGTAATTTAAAAAAACTTTTAAAAATGAAAAAATGCAGAAATGCTCAAATGAAGAGACTTCAACCCCACTTGAAAAGGGGAAGGAATTAATGACCACAGGAGGAAGAAGGAGAGAGGAACCTGAGTGGAAAAGGGATGGGAAGGGAAAAAAGGAACAGGATCAGATATGGGGAAAAGCACAGGAGAGACACTAAGAAAGCCAAGAGAATAAATGGAAATAAGCACCCTCAGGAAGTGGGAGGTGGGGGGACACTCTAGAGAGTACCAGAGTCCCAGGAGTGAGACATTCTCAGGACTCACTGAGGGTGACTTTAGCCAAAATGCCCAACATTGAGGAAAGGGCACTCGAAGAGTCCACCTCCAGTAGATAGATAAAGTCTCAAATGGATGGACAGGGTTACTAAAGCACAATCAAACCTCCTGACCGATTTTTTTTTCCTGTCTAAAAGAACTGCAGTGACAAAAATGGAGAAGAGATGAGGGAAAGCAGGCTCAATGACTCACCCAACGTTGAAGATGAAAAGGAGAGAAACCCCACAGGAAGACCAAAAGTCTAAACTAACCCAGACAACAAGGAGCTCCCAAAGACTGAGCCACAAACCAGTAGCATACACGGTGTGGTCTTAAGCTCCTAGCACATATGTATCAGAGGGCTGCCTGGTCTGGCCTCGCTGTGCTTAATCCTGAGAGCCTTAAGGCCCCAAGAACGTGAGAGACTGGTAGTGGGGGAGCACCCTCTTTGAGGCAAGGGAGAGGGGGAATGGGATGAGGAATTGGGGGGACTAAGGGGGACAATGACTGAAATGTAAATAAAATAATTCAAATTAAAAAATAAACATGAGCTTTGCTTGAAAAAAATGAAAATAATTAAAGCATGTGAAACTATTGGTTACTTGTAGTTGAGCCAATGGCACAAGGATCCTTTGGAAACCCCCAAATATCTCAGGTATGAGAGAACATATACATCTTCCTGTGACTATATCAATTTTATACACTATTCAAATTTATTAACATCTGAGTCTTATTGCATGCTTGATTACCTTTTGTCTTGCTATAAATTTACTCAGTGATTTCTTTAGATGGTAAAACTTATCATTATATTGTCTTTAAAAAAATCACTTCATGATGATGCTTACCTTGACTTTCATTTTTGTCTGTATCATTTCCTGTGTTGTATGAATGGCCAGGTATCTGGGAACTGTTCTGCATTTCCTGGAAGAAATATCAAAAATATTCTGTCAAATAGTGTTAGTAATAAGGAGTATCAAAAAGGTCTTACTTTTTCTATGAATATGTTTTCATTTCTGAATTTAAGAAAATTATACTTAAGAACATATGCAATACATTTTCAAAAACATATTTTAGGTGGGAATCTTATGAATACACTCAAGTTTAAGTCCATCTTTCATTTCTCATGGCACACCATTGGATACAAGTAGTACAGAAGAGAGAATACATATATACACAGAGTGTTCCCTGAGTTGTAGATGTCAATACAGGTTAACTAATATTATAATATCTAAAACTAATTTGTATTTCCTAGTAAAATTGAAAATTATCCATGAAATAAATATTAGCATTCTTAATGAGGCCATTCCTCTAACAAATACAAGATTATACATGAAGTATTATAACAATGACACTGTATGGTTAGGCGTAATAGGAGATATGTCATGGTTAAATTTATTTATAGTATGTCATGATGAGTGTGATGATCAAAGCAGAAAAGCCTTCATTTCAGTAAAAATCAGCTGATAGAACTGACACATTTTATTAATTTCTTATAGATAGAAAATGTTGACCAAAGTGATAAAGAGAAAAATGTGTTTTATATGTTATTTTTAGGTAATGAAATTAGAATACAAAGTGTGTATGGTATGCAAATGGTTCTCAGTGAACTGAAATATTCCTTAAACACGGCATTTCCCCAGTTTCTTCTTTATCCCGACCCGTGGGACCTAGTTATTCGTGGAATCTAGGGGAACTAGGCCTGAAAAAGAAATGGGCAAGAAAAGGAAGACCAAGCAAGGGGTTGTCAAGGTCTGTTTATTTATTTATTTATTTGTTTGTTTGTTTATTTATATGTGAGTACACTGTAGCTGTCTCCAGATGCACCAGTTGAGGGTGTCAGATCTCATACGGGTGGTTGTGAGCCACCATGTGGTTGCTGGAAATTGAACTCACGAACTTTGGAAGAGCAGTCGTTGCTCTTACCCGCTGAGCCATCTCTCCAGCCCCAAGGTCTGTTTAATGGAGGCTAGTAGCCTGATTATAAGCACACAGTGAAAGAAAATAGGGAGCGGCTGAGGGGGCATAATCAAAACACAGAGAGAGGGATGGACATCTGGGGCAGATGCTGATTGCAGGCTTCAAACATCTTGCAGCTTATCTTGGAATGTTGGCTCTATCTAAACAGTTCCAGGCGCCATGTGGAGACAAGAAGGAGGGGGTGATGCTGCTCCCATCAAAGGGTCAATCCGATCTTCAGGGTGGGATATGTTGAAGGTCTGGTTTCCCACAGTTTGGTCTCTCATATCTCCCCCTGTTTTCTTTATTAAAGCTAGGGGTGTGGCCATGAAAAGAGGGTCGGTGGAGAGCCTGTATTAGGCCATGTGGTTTGTACCCACATCCAGCACCACAGTAACTAGGCCTTTTCAGGTCCTAGTAGGGCAGGGCCTCTGTCTGAGGCAATGCAGGTGGCATCCACTGTCAGCATCACGTCTTATTCCTATGACTTAATCAGGCCATTGGTACTGGTGATGGGTACCCAGGCAGTGGACCCGCAATAATCCTGTCATGGAGTCACCCTGCAGCCAATAGGCAGTGTGTATCTCGCTTGTGGCACCACAATATTCCTGTCAATGCGAACTCCACAGCTTATGGCCCTCAGGCACTATTAGGATCTGGAGGTCACCCCCTCCCCATCATTGTCATTTCCAAAGCTTACAGAACCAAGAAGGCTCTTGTCTGCACAAGGGTGGAAAACTGAAGGCCAACAGCTGCCTTCTCTGCATCGTCAGAAGAGAGGTCTTTGGCTGAGCCTTGGATGTCTAGCCAATGTTAGTGGATTGCAATTATTTTGTTTAAGGCAGAATCAATCTGTAACTTAACAAAACTGGTTATTCGATTGAAGGCCCAAGGACCAAAGGAGACAAGGAGGAGTAGTCCCAACACAGGTCCCAAGAAGTAAAGGAGAAAAGGCAAAGCCTCATTTCAAAAACTTCACATGGGGTTATCAAAAAACTCTTTACGTCTCTTCTCTAACTCCTCTTGATGTTTTCTAATTCTATTTCTAACTATGCCTGATTTATTTGTATAAAAACAGATTTTTTCTTGCAGGGCCAGGCAAATACCTCCCTTATCTGCAGTCAAAAGATCAAGCCCTCTTCTATTTTGGAGAACAACTTTGACAAGGGAGTCTACCTGATCCTGAATATCTTTTATAGACTCATATATCACATTAATATCAGAGATCAACTATAAGGAAAGCTTTTTGTATGATTCTATGGCTAACCCTAAGCCTGCAGTTCCAGATGCAAGAGCACTAGTTATGCCGATCCCCACCAATAGGGGAATGAATTGGAGTGCCCTTTATTGTCGAGGGACAAAAGTATCAAAACTAGGAAGGGGAACAGGTTCATAACCAGGGAGAATATCAATATCTGGGACGAGCAGGGCAGGGGTGTAGAGTCCCATCCAAATTATGGGCAGGAAGAGATAAGCCATATTATCTCCACAAACGAAGACTTTGCTGGGGGCCGGGGGGGGGGAACCAGCCTGGGAGGAATTAACTATAGTAGAGCAATAGGTGAAGGAGGCAATACTGATCAACATCAAAGGAATCATTTTGTATAGGGTTCCAAAAAAAAAGGCATTAAACTCACTAGGCTGAACCTTTAAAGGTTTTTTAAAACTGCAGTTATGTAAGGTGGGGGAGGGTGGATCAGAGGTGTTGAGCATTGGAAAGGCCAAAGACCACGTCACCCCCAAGCCCAAACACAACCAGCAATCCTCAGCAAGCGTAGGATTGGTGGAATTTAGTACTTTGTGAGTAGTTTCAATAATATCCATGGTCTGTGGGTCCAAATCTACCCCTTTTGGCATAATCTTGACCAAGGGGTTATATTATAGCTTGGGGAACAAATTCTCTACCTGATGTAGAATGGTCAACTGAACCCTTTCTTCTATAACCATGTCTGTCTGGCCTCTGCCATCTGAGAATAGAAGCACCATAGGGCCAGCAGGCTTGTCCACCCACTGGAGCTAGGCAGGAGGGACCTGCATATTTATATGACCAGTGACACAGACATTGGAGGTCCAATCCCCTGCTCCCCTGCCCCGAAGGATCCTGTGGAATGTCTATAGGGAATGGCAGTAAAAGATTTGAGGCCATTATTGTGGAGAGCCGTGCCGCAAGCAATCGCCATTATAAGATGGTGCTGGCTTCCGCTGTGCCTAACTAGTAAACAAGCCTTGTGTGCAAGTGTGAGAGTGAACTCATGCCTAGTCACTGCCCATTTAGGGGCATAGTAATGAGGTGATGGGAGAGCAACAAATCAGGAGCTTACATGCCACATCAGGTGCTGAAACACCATGCTGAGGGCTATATAAGCAGCACCATTTTCTGGGGTCTGGGTCTTCTCTCCTTAAGAAGCAATAAAGCTTGCCACAGAAGAATCCAGTTGTCCGAGTGTGTTCTTGCTGGCGAGAACGATAGCTCGGGACAAGTGGCGCTGAGAAACCCGGGAACTGCATACCATCACCAGCGCAAGGGAGAACCCCCGTTCTCAGGGCTGGTTCAGAACTGCGGGACAGGTAAGGCTCTATAAGGTATGTTCGGTCTTGAAATTTCTCCAATGTTAGAGGCCTTTTGTATGTTTTCACGGGGCTCTTTCCTTTTCTTTTGATCACATACTGCTTCCACCGCTGGAACTGCTGACTGGTTCTCAGTCGTGGTCAGGCATGGTTAGATAACAGGGCAGCGAGCAGTATGGGAACTTCCTGCTCCATAGTGACCGCCTTACGATCGGTCTTGAGGCAATGTGGCCTAAAAATCGCCACTAAGACTATAGAGGGGTTTGTTAAAGAGATAGATCGTGTAGCGCCATGGTATGTGTGCTCAGGGTCTTTAACTATCGCCTCTTGGGAGAAACTGAAAGGAGATCTAGTTAGGGAACAGCAGAACGGCAAACTTAAAGCAGGGACCATGCCGTTGTGGAAACTGGTAAGATCGTGCTTAACAGACGAGGATTGTCAGCAAATGGTTGAGGCGGGGCAGAGGATACTGGAGGAGGTTCAAGACAGTCTATCAGAGACAGATCAGGGAGAGAGATTAAGAGTTGAAACGAAACAAGGCGCACCAAAGAATAAAGGCCTTTCCACGGGTCTTGAGCCCGAGGAAAAGAGAAATAAGGGAAAAAATGCCCTGGGAGAGCTTAGAAAAAGGGATGGAAAGGGAGAGAAGAAGAGAGATCGAGCTGGGGAGGCACATGAGGGAAGGAGCCTCTATCCACCATTAGACAAGTTCAAGGCACTAGCTGTTAGTAGCTCAGAATCGGATAAGGAACTTAGCTCCTCTGAGGAAACAGACTTAGAGGAAGAAGCAGCTCGCTATGAGGGAGAAAGATACCAGCCAGATGAAGGACGAGCTAATCAGTCACAGAATAAGACAGAAGCAGCTAGAGACAACTGTCAGTTCGCTGTGTGGTCTCCGGGCCCTCGACCTCTGGGTCCTAGTGCACCTCCACCCTATGTGCAGAGGTATCATTCAGACTCATTCATTCCAAAAGAGGAATAGAGAAAAGTGCAGTAAGCATTTCCAGTCTTTGAAGGCACCAATAGCAGACGTGTTTACGCTCTGGTGGAGTATATACAGATTAAAGAACTTGGGGAGTTAGTCCGTAACTATGGAGTCAACGCCAATTTTACTGTAGTGCAAGTCGAAAGGCTTGCTACTCTGGCAATGACCCCCAGCGATCGGATGACTGTAGTAAAAGCTGAATGTCAAGCTTTACAAACTGTAGAAAAGGCCTTACAAGATGCTCGATTACAACACATTGACGAGTTGAAATCATTTGAATTGTGCGTATTAAAAACTGCACAGTTACCAACAGCAGTCTTGTGGCAAAATTGACTTTTATTGTGGGTCCACCCTAATGCTTCCCCTGCAAAAATCATTGAGTGGTATCCTAATTCAGTTGCCCAACTTGCACTTTGGGGGATAAAAGCCGCCATTACTCATTTTGGGAAAGAACCTCATATGCTAATTGTGCCTTATACTTCTGCTCAAGTTCAAAGCCTGGCAGCAACAACTAATGATTGGGCAGTCTTAGTTGCCTCCTATTCAGGACAAATAATCATTATCCAAAACATCCAATTTTACAGTTTGCCTTAAGCCAAGCCATCGTCTTTCCAGTAATGACAGCCAAACACCCACTTCCGGATGGGGTAGTAGTGTATACAGATGGATCCAAATCTGGCATAGGTGCATATGTAGTAAATGGACAAGTAACATCTAAACAATATAATGAGACATCACCCCAGATTGTAGAGTGTTTGGTGGTTCTGGAGGTCCTTGAAACTTTCCCGGGACCACGAACTATTGTATCTGATTCCTTATATGTGGTTAATGCAGTTAATACACTTGAAGTTGCTGGTTTAATTAGACCCTCTAGCAAGCTTGTTCACATCTTTCAGCAAATTCAGTCAGCCCTGTTACATAGAAGACATCTTGTGTATATTATTCATGTCAGGGCTCATTCTGGCCTTCCTGGCCCCATGTCTCATGGAAATGACTTAGCAGACAAAGTCACTAGAATCGTGGCTGCTGCTCTGTCTCGCAATCAGAGGCTGCAAGGGAGTTTCATAAACACTTCCACGTGATGGCTGAAACTTTACGCTGCCATTTCACTTTAACCAAGAAAGAAGCTTGTGACATTGTCACCCAATGTCAAAATTGTTGTCAATTTTTGCCTACTCCTCATGTAGGGGTAAACCCCTGAGGCATCAGGCCATTACAGGTCTGGCAAATGGATGTCACTCATATTTCCTCCTTTGGAAGAAATCAATATTTACATGTTTCCATTGACACCTGCTCTGGTGTTGTTTGCTACACCTTTAACGGGTGAGAATGCCTCTTATTTTATACAGTACTGTTTAGAAGCTTGGAGTGCTTGGGGCAAGCCCACAATCCTTAAAACTGATAATGGGCCAGCATATACTTCTGCTAAATTTCAGCAATTTTGTTATCAAATGGATGTCACTCACCTGACTGGCCTTCCTTATAATCCTCAAGGACAAGGCATTGTGGAACGTGCCCACCATACACTCAAGTCTTATTTTATAAAACAAAATGGGGAAGTTGATGAGACTCTGCCCTCAGTGCCAAGAGTAGCTGTATCCATGGCACTCTTCACACTTAATTTTCTGAATCTTGACGAGCAAGGTCGCTCTGCAGCTGATCGACATAGCTCAGGCCCTGATATACCAAAATAAATGGTGAAATGGAAGGATGTTTTAACTGGTTTGTGGAAAGGGCCGGATCCTATTTTAATAAGATCCAGGGGAGCTGTCTGTGTTTTTCCACAGAGTGAACACAACCCATTTTGACTGCTGGAACGACTCACCCACAAGATATTAATCAAGGATGGTGTGGAAGATGCTGACCTCCCGAGGACTGCTCCTGATGCTGACAATGCTGAACTTGTCTCAGGTTCCTAGTATGATGGGCGAACAGAGATGGGCCATTCTCTTGGCTTTTCCTAAACCAATGCCAGTTGGCCATGATGCTATAGTTTTTCCAAAATTCTTTACTACTAATAAAACAGTGGATTTACCATATCTACCCTATGATCCCACCCAAGCACCATTAGGAGAAAATCGCCTGTTATTAGAACAGGGTTCTTTATGTTTTCAAATTAATGGACCAGGAAAATGTATCAACCTCACAGCCTGAGCCTTGGGGATGTTTAATGAGCAGCGAGGAGGTTGGGTGAGCACAACCCAAGATACTTTTAACGCAGATATAGTCATTACAAATCGGACCTTCTGGCAGGAGGCAATTTGGGTTAATGGTACATTTCTACCACCTAACTTTTCAAACAAAGAATGTCCCCACCAACCAAGAATAGACCCCCATTGTAGCTTGGAAGATGAAGGGCTGATCCTGCTTTGGTCTGATTGTCAACCCTCCATCACTTGTTGGGCAGATCAGAGTAAAACCTTTTCCTTTTCTCCCAACATGATGGTTGACCCAGAGAAGGAATCTGCTATGAGACAGGGACTTTTCCTACAGGACTTTAGAATGCATCCCTTTCACAAGTGGGTGCTCTGTGGAGTCAATGGCAGTTGTACAGAACTCAATCCTTTGATCTTTATCCAGGGAGGAGTGGTTGAGAAGGCCTCTTTTACTGGCATCTCAAGATTTGTTCAGTATTGGGGAATAAATGCTGCCTCCCTGGACTCTGATGGATATACCGATATACTAATTCCAGTGTAGAGATCACTGGGTTCAATAAAACTTTGGTAAACCAAATTAATTATCCACCTACCCCAGTCTATGTTTACCCCCCTTTCTTGTTTATCGTTTCAAATGATTCATTTGAAGTCTGTTCCAATGATTCTTGTTGGATTTCTCAATGTTGGGATGCAACAAAGGACACCCACGCCATGGTGGCCTGGATCCCACGTTGGATCCCTGTTCCGATGGAAACACCCTCCACCTTATCCCTGTTTTGACAAAAAAAAAAAAGAGATTTTGGCATTACTGCTGCCGTGATCATAGCAATTTCAGCCAGTGCAGCTGCTGCTACAGCTGCAGGGTACACTATGGCTAGGACGGTCCAAGCAGGCACAAAATTAAATCAGCTTTCAGTCGATCTGACTGATGCCATCAATGTCCAAACTTCTGCTAGTGCCCAGTTGAAGGGAGGGCTGATGATTTTGAATCAGTGCCTTGATCTGGTTGAGGAACAGATAGGTGTCCTATACCAGGTTGCCCAGTTGGGTTGTGAAAGAAAATTGGGTGCTCTGTGTATTACCAGTGTCCAATATGAAAAGTTTACTTGTGCAGCTAATCTGTCTAGACAGCTCTCCTTCTATCTTGCAGAAAATTGGTCCGAGGGGTTTAATGAGACTCTTGAGGCCCTGAGGGTGGCAGTTTTAAGGATCAACTCAACGTGAGTGGACCTGTCATTGATAGAGGGCCTCTCCTCCTGGATTTCATCTGCATTTTCTTATTTTAAGGAATGGTTGGGGGTAGGTTTATTTGGTACTGCCATCTGCTGTGGACTTGTATTTATGCTTTGGTTGGTTTGCAAGCTCAGAGCCCAACAAACATATGACAAGGTCGTGATAGCTCAAGCACTTGCTGCCATAGAGCAAGGGGCCTCCCCTGAAATTTGGCTATCTATGCTCAAGAATTAGTTGGCATTTGTCATTTTTTGGCTGGCCTCTTTTGTAGAGTTCGCCCTAGGTCATTTAGTAGTTACTGTCTCATAGCACTGTGGTATCCAGGGACGGGCAACTTTCCTCATGCACAGATTAACCTAAGACACAGGGCCCAGTAGCGATGGGGTTACCCTATGACAGGAAAGGCTGTTACATTAGAGGAACGACCTAAGACAGGAGCCACAGGCCTAGTCCAGCCTCATTTTAATAAAACAAAAAGGGGGAGATGTGGAAAGCTGTGCCACGAGCAATCGCCATTATAAGATGGTGCTGGCTTCCGCTGTGCCTAACTAGTAAACAAGCCTTGTGCACAAGTGCGAGAGTGAACTCACGCCTAGTCACTGCCCATCTCGGGGCATAGTAATGAGGTGATGGGCAAGCAACAAATCAGGAGCTGACATGCCACATCAGGTGCTGAAACACCATGCTGAGGGCTATATAAGCAGCACCATTTTCCAGGGTCTGGGTCTTCCCTCCTTAAGAAGCAATAAAGCTTGCCGCAGAAGAATCCGGTTCTTGCCGGCGAGAATGATAGCTCGGGATACATTATTAAAGCAGGTTGTTACCTGCTTGTAACAGCCAGAATGCATTTGGGAAACAAAATTACATTTAGCGGGACAGGTGCCATTGGGCCCCACAGGGATGGTCTTTGTTTTAACTCTGCAGACCCACCATTCCTGTGCCCCACCCATAAGTGAAGCGCTCCACTGTAGAGTAGCAATCTGGTTGCCACAGTCCACTATAAATGAGGATCCTCCAGAGAGTGTCAAGGGCCCATTATGATTGTCCCTACATGACTGGCAGGGCTTGCCATAAATACCAGTCAGAAAAATTAGTCTATCTGTGGGTTGGTCAAATCCATCTCTGACCACAGCCAGGGAAACCAAGGTGAATGTAAAGATCCAAATCACCATCTGGAAGATAGAAAAGGGGGGGGGGCTTTCTCAGGGCTTTTCTTCCCTGGATCAATTATATGGTTTTATTAGGTGGTCTGGGAGCCATCTGGCATTTTGAGCCCCTTAATCATAAATACAAGCGTGTCCTTTGCCCCATATAAGGACTGGATCTGGACCTTGCCATTTGTTGGACAAGGGATCTTTCCACATGGCTTGTGCATAATTGTTGGCAGTTGGAGGTGCCAAAGGCAATCTGTGGCAGACTTGCCTACAGTGTCATATGTAAGAAAATTTAAGACAAATAGTGCATGATTAAAGAGGGTCTTGAAGTTGCCAGATTGAGGATATAGAACCCCCCCCCCCCGACTGCAATTTAAAGAGCATATTTTTAAGGGTTTGATGAGTCCTTTCTACAATGCCTTGGCCTTGGGGGTTATAGGGAATGCCAGTAACATGTTTGATGTCCATTTGAGCACAAAACTGTTTAAAGCTGGAACTAGTATATCCCGGGCCATTATCTGTCTTGAGAATCTTGGGTTGTGGTGTAACCACCCAGCAGGAGAGAACATGACTAATAACATGTTTAGTGACTGATGTCCCCATCTGTAAAGATGCACAGATGAAACCACTAAAAGTATCAACAGAGACATGGATATATTTTAACTTTCTGAAGGGGGCATAGTGGGTGACATCCATTTGCCCCAAAACTCACCAGGAACTAGCCCACGGGGGTTGACCCCCACATGTGGCTTGGGTTAAAGGGTCAGGCATCCCTTACACTGCCAAAAATTTTGTCATGCCTGTTCTCGAGTGATGGAAAATTTAAGTCTCAAGGTATGGGCATTTAGATGGTGTAAATCATAGGCCTGTTGAGCGGCGGCGAGAGGAATAGTAGACAAGGCAGAAGCCACTACCTGGGTGGCCCGATCAACTATACCATTGCCTTAAGACAGTGGACCAGGCAGGCCAGAAGGAGCATGAATATGGCCAAGAAAATAGGAAAATTGCAGGCAAGGATAAGTTTTTGAAGTTTAGCAAACAATGGGGAAGCATTGGTAGAAGGGTGAATATATGGAACAGTTTCTAGAAGAGGAACAGAGGTGGCCACATAAGCACTATCTGTAAACAAATTAAAAGGGGTTTCAGGCAAGAGTTCAAACACCCTAACAATAGCTGGCAGTTCAACAAGCAGTTTTGAGGAAAAGTCTGTCATAGAACATGAGACCTCCCCACCAATGCTGAAGGCAGCCATACCTGAGGAGGACCCATCAGTAAAGACTACCACAGGCCAAGCAATCCTGTCTGGCTTTGTTCTCTTTAGGAAAACCACAGGTGTCTTATGTAGGAATTGAACTAGTTTATCAGCAGGATAATGGTTATCAATCACACCTTGGAAGGAGGTGCAATTTACTGCCCAGTCATCATTATTTTGAATTAGCCACTGAACCTGGGAGGCATCATATGGGAGAACAGTATCATGATCTTTGCCAAAAAGCCTAAGGGCAGCTTCCCTGCCAAGGCACAGAATATGGGCAACCAGCTGGGGATATGTGGGCAGCAACCTAGAGGGAGAAGACGGCAGATGGACCCAAAACAGAGGTTTAAGTTGCCACAGAAGACCAGTGGGAGAAAAGGGAGTAGGGAAAACAAGGAACTGGAGGGGAAGATCTGGGGAGAAATATCCAATGTTTTGTTCATTGATGGCCTGTTCTACCTTTGCCAATGATATTAGTGCTTCATGGGTCAGCGTACGTGGGGAGGATGGATCTGAGTTCCCTCACAAAATGTCGAACAAAGGTTTTAACTCCCCTGTTGTAAGTTTCAAATAAGGGCAGAGCCAGTTAATATCTCCTAACAGGCGTTGAAAATCATTGAGAGTCTGTAAGGAATCTCACCTTAACTGAACCTTCTGGGAGAGAACCTTATTAGGAAACAATTTAAAACCCAAGAATAAATGAGGGGGGTTTATTCCGTCCCACGGGATTCAATTATTCGTGGGTGCGAGGGAGACCGCAAACCTGGAAGGAGATGAGAGGAAGAAAAAGAGAAATAGGAGACTAGGAAGGGTACCTATCAAGGTCTCATTTATTGTGCTGAGGTGCCTTCTTTTTAAAGCATACATCGCAGGGAATATGGGAGGGGCTGAGGGAGAATTATACAAAGAACAAAGAAGTGGGCATCTGCTGACATGGGGGCCGAAGTCAGATGCCAGGCAGAGGGCATTCTGCATCTTATCTCTGGAACATTGATCCTCTTTGACAGCCTTGGGTGTCAGGCTAGGCTTCAGGCGTAACTCATGTCCTTGGATGGCATGGGAGTTCAGGAAGAGATAGGGAAGAGGGAACTATAATTCAGCTTTTACAGCCTTAGGTGCCAGGAAGGGAATAGGGAGGAAGGGGGTGATAACCAGCTCTTAGCACAAGGCCATTTGGCCTGTTAGGGAGATTGTGAAGGGCTCACTTTCTCACGGGATGGTCTCTGACAGGGGGTGAATCTGAACTTTCTCGGGGGAGATCTGGAGTCCCCGACTCTGGAGGGCATTAATAAGTTTTCGACCAGCACAATATAGTTGACCCTCATCGGACCCTGCAAGAATATCATCTGTATAATGTATAATAATATATAACTCAGGGTGAGACATCCTGAAAGGGTCAATTGTCTGAGCCACATACTTTTGGCAAAGGGTAGGATTATTGCCCATGCCTTGAGGGAAAACCCTCCACTGAAAACGGGGGGGGGGGGGGGAGGCCCGACACAATTGACTACAGAGAGGCTAAATGCAAAGCATTTGCAATCTTCAGGGTGAAGAGGAATGGAAAAGAAGCAATCTTTTAAGTCAATGACTAATTTGAATAGCCACTGGAGAGGGAAGCCCAGGCTGAAAAGCCCCCATGGGGACCATGGTCTTATTGACCACTCTAAGATCTTGTAACAATAGCCATTTGCCACTTCACTTTTATATGACAAATATTGGGGTATTCCAAGGTGATGTGGAAGGCTCGATATGTCCAGCAGCCAACTGTTCCTGCACTAACTGTATGGCCATTGACAGCTTTTCGGTGGGGAGGGACCATTGGTCAATCCAGATAGGGGAGTCATCTTTCCATGTAATCTTGTCTGTCAGGCATGCAGGGGGAGCAATGGTCCTTAGGAAAAATGGGTATTATATTCCAAGTCTGCGAGATCCACCTTGGGGGTGGCCTCTATTGGTGTAGGCTTCCCTTGGCTATTTTTACCTAGACCTTATCCAGGGAGATAGCCCGGGGAAAGCATTTGTTGAGCAATAACTTCATTGGGACAGCACATAAAGACTTTCATTTGAGAGAGAATATCTTTTCCCCAAAGGTTAACAGGTAGGTCAGGAACAACGAAGGGTTGAATGGAGCCAGAATTTCCCTCATTATCTTCCTAAGTCAGTAGCTGTCAGCTCTGAAGGGTATTTTTGACTGTCCAATTCCTTGTAGATGGGTCAAAGGGGCTTGTAAAGGCCAATCAGAGGGCTAGGCACTCTTTGAGATTACAGTAAAATCAGAGCCTGAGTCTAAAATGCCCTCGAAGCTCTTTCTCATTATTTTAAGGCTTAGTATAGGGCTGTCCCTGGTGACTGCTTGGACCCAGTAAAGATCCGAGGAGCCTGGCTGAGAGGAGCCGCATTGTGTGCCTATCGCCAGGTGGGACATGTCTAAAAATAAAGGCAGGGCCTGTGCCAGGCACTGTCCTTGGAAAATTGATAGCGGGCCCAGTGGGGCACTGACCAACATCTTAATTTCTCCAGTGTAATCATTATCTACTAGCGAGGGGTGCACTGTAAGTCCCCTTAAGGTGGTGGAGGCACGTCCCAAAACTAAAAAATACATATGAGACGGGGAAGGGCCAAAGTCCCCAGTGGAAAGGACCTGAATGCAGTCCTCAGGCATTAATATTGAGACAGTAGAGGCACACAAGTCCAATCCTACGCTGCCTGGGGTGGCTCTGCAGAGATTAGGTGCTGATCTGGCTGCTGGCTCTTCCTCGTGGCTGGAAGAAATGGGATGGAATTGAGGCCCAGGGCTGGCCCCTCCGCCCGTTTCCCTGAAGGGGAGGCAAAGGATTCCCAGAAATATCTGTTGTGGATCGGCAGGCACTAGCCCAATGTCTGCCCCTCCTGCAACGTGGGCAGAGAGTATTGAGCTGTGTGGGCCGGGCAGTGGGACCCTCAGGGGGCTGAGGGACATTAATAGAAGGAGGCATAGTGGGACACTGTCGGGCGAAGTGTCCAGATTGGCCGCATTTAAAACAACCCTTTTGAGGGCCGGTCTGTTGGAGAACTGTGCCAACTGCAAGGTGGACGGCTTGTGTCATCTTATGGGTAAAGCTGTCCATATCACGGCAGAGGTGAATCATCTCATTAAGGTCTTTAATTTTGCCGTGCAACACAGCCTTGAGGCTGAGTTGGCGTTTTCATAAGCCAGCTGCTTAATAAGCTTATTATCTGAGTCTTCATGATCCAGGGTTCTTTCTGCCACCTCAAGTAGGCAGCTTAAAAATTCGCTATAATCTTCCTGAGCTCCCTGAATGACCTTGGTCAGTGGTGTGATAACAAAGCATCTGTCTGGAATTACCCGCCAGGTGCTTAGGGTGGCTCTAGCCGTCTGAGCCAGGCCAATGGGGAGGCGCCTGTGGCGAGCCTCGTTGCATACTTGCCTTGGCCGCTAAGTTTTTCAAAAACCCAAGTCGCAGAGGGTTACTGAGGGGATTTCTGATTGATGGTTGCAATTGACTGGCAATAATCGATCGAGGAAATCTGCTTTCCATGAAAGAAACTGCCCGCGTGTTAAAGCAGATTGAATTACTCATATCCACTCATGGGGAGCATGTACCCGCCTCTTGGAATGGAATCAAGGACTGAGAGTGTGTACCGGGCATTGGGCAGATATGTTCTGACTGCAGTATTGAGCTCTCTTAGGTTTTTGAAATGTAATCTGTGGAACTCTGTTTGCTCTGCAGAGCCTTTTCCCCAGGTTCCTTTTCTTCCTCATCAGCACTCTCTTTCTCACTTTTCAATTCAGCAGGGGAAAAATTGTCAGGGGCAGGAACAGCCACCCTAATCGGGTGAATAGGCTCTAAGGGGACTGCCTTGGGAAGAGTGTCCTCTGTGGAGGGCTCCTTGGTAACCATAGGAGAATTAGAGTCTCCTGTAGAGCGGGTAATGGCAAGGAAAATCAGGGTTTTGGATCTCAGGTCGCGAAGAGCTTTTCTTTTAACGCTACCCGAAGCCTCAGTTATGGCTTCACCTTTAAAGCCATTCCAGATCTTGACTGGAGGGAGACTTTCCTTAAAGAAAGCTTGTAGCAAGGCAAGTTACGTGGAGAGATGGGCAAACTGTTTCTGAGGATGTAGAACCTCTTGTAACTCAGCGACCTGAGACGCAAGTTTAACTCTGGCTTGCATAAGTGTGGCGGCTGGCAAGTATGGGGGCAGAAAAGTGGGTGTGCAAATTTTGGCACATAGGGAAAATGGCTCCATAAAGGGGCTGGAGCAAGCAGCAGCCAGCGGGGATTATGACAAGCTGCCTCTTCCTCCAAGGTTGCAGCATCCCCATGATAAAAAAGGCTCTTGGGCCAGGGGTCTCTTAAAGACTGGATTCATTAGCAGCATATCAGAGGGGAATGGGTCAATGGGAAGGGGAGGATAAAGAGAAGCCAGAGGCTTGGGCTCCAGGACCGTGGTCATGTCTATAATGACCTACTGGGGATTTAGAGAATTTTTTTAATTTTTGTTTGGTATTTTCTTCATTTACATTTCCAATGCTAATCCAAAAGTCACCCGAACCCTCCCGTCAATCCCCCTCCCCACCCACTCCCACTTCTTGGACCTGGTGTTCCCTTGTACTGAGGCATATAAAGTTTGCAAGACCAATTGGCCTCTCTTTCCAATGATGGCCGACTAGGCTATCTTCTGATACATATGCAGCTAGAGACACGAGCTCTGGGGGGTACTGGTTAGTTCATATTGTTGTTCCACCTATAGGGTTGCAGACCACTTTAGCTCCTTGAGTGCTTTCTCTACCTCCTCCATTGGGGGCCCTGTGATCCATCCAATAGCTGACTATGAGCATCCACTTCTGTGTTTGCTAGGCCCCAGAATAGCCTCACAAGAGACAGCTATATCTGGGTCCTTAGAGCAAAATCTTCCTAGTGTATGCAATAGTGTCAGCATTTAGAGGCTGATTATGGGATGGATCCCTGGATATGTCGGTCTCTAGATGGTCCATCCTTTCGTCTCAGCTCCAAACATAGTCTCTGTAACTCCTTCCATGGGTGTTTTGTTCCCAATTTAAGAAGGGGCAAAGTGTCCACACTTCAGTCTTCCTTATTCTTGACTTTCATGTGTTTTGCAAATTATATCTTGTATCTTGGGCATTCTAAGTTTCTGGGCTAATATCCACTTATCAGTGAGTACATATCATGTGAGTTCTTTTGGGACTGGGTTAACTCACTCTGGATGATGCCCTCCAGGTCCATCCATTTGCCTAGGAATTTCATAAATTCATTCTTTTTAATAGCTGAGTAGTACTCCATTGTGTAAATATACCACATTTTCTGTATCCATTCCTCTGTGGAGGGACATCTGGGTTCTTTCCAGCTTCTGGCAATTATAAATAAGTCTGCTATGAACATAGTGGAGCACGTGTCCTTCTTACCTTTTGGAACATCTTCTGGATATATGTCCAGGAGAGGTATTGCGGGATCTTCTGGTAGTACTATGTCCAATAATCTGAGGAACCTCCAGACTGATTTCCAGAGTGGTTGTACAAGCTTGCAATCCCACCAACAATGGAGGAGTGTTCATCTTTCAAGACATCCTTGCCAGCATCTGCTGTCACCTGAAACTTTGATCTTAGCCATTCTGAGTGGTGTGAGGTGGAATCTCAGGGTTGCTTTGATTTTCATTTTTCTGCTAAACATTTCTTCAGGTGCTTCTCAGCCATTCGGTATTTCTAAGGTGAGAATTCTTTGTTTAACTCTGAGCTCCATTTTTTAAGAGGTTATTTGATTTTCTGGAGTCCACCTTCTTGAGTTCTTTATATATATTGGGTATTAGTCCCCTATCTGATTTAGGATACGTAAAGTTCCTTTCCCAACCTGTGGGTGGCCTTTTTGTCTTAATGATGGTGTCTTTTGTCTTACAGAAGCTTTGCAATTTTATGAGGTCCCATTTGTCTGTTCTTGATCTTACAGCATAAGCCATTGCTGTTCTAACAGAAAAATTTTACCTCTGCCCATATCTTTGAGGCTTTTCCCCACTTTATCCTCTATAAGTTTCATTGTCTCTGGTTTTATGTGGAGTTCCTTGATCCACTTAGATTTAACCTTAGTAAAAGGAGATAGGAATGGATCAATTCTCATTTCTCTACATGATAACCTCCAATTATACTAGCAACATTTGTTGAAAATGCTGTCTTTTTTTTCACGGGATGGTTTTAGCTCCCTTGTCAAAAATCAAGTGACCATAGGTATGTGGGTTCATTTCTGGGTCTTCAATTCTATTCCACTGTTCTACTTGTCTGTCACTATACTAGTACCATGAAGTTTTTATCATAATTGCTTTGTAGTACAGTTTTAGGTCGGGCATGGTGATTCCACCAAAGGTTCTTTTATCATTCAAAAGAGTTTTTGCTATCCTAGGTCTTTTTTCTTAATCCAGATGAATTTGCAGATTGCCCTTTGTAATTTGATGAAGAATTGAGTTGGAATTTTGATGGGGATTGCATTGAATCTGTAGATTGCTTTTGCCAAGATAGCCATTTTTACTATATTGATCCTGCCAATCCATGAGCATGGGAGATCTTTCCATTCTATGAGATCTTCTTTAATTTCATTCTTCAGGAACTTGAAGTTCTTATCCTTCAGAACTTTCACTTCCTTAGAGTCACACCAAGGTATTTTATATTATTTGTGACTATTAAGGGTGTTGTTTCCCTAATTTCTTTCTCAGCATGTTTATCCTTTGTGTAGAGAAAGGCCACTTACTTGTTTGAATTAATTTTATATCCAGCTACTTCACTGAAGTTGTTTATCAGGTTTAGGAGTTCTCACACGGAATTTTTATATATACTATCATATCATCTGCAAAAAGTGATATTTTGACTTCTTCCTTTTCAATTTGTATTCCCTTGATTTCCTGTGGTTGTCGAATTGCTCTGGCTAGGATTTCAAATACTATGTTGAATAGGTATGGAGAAAGTGGGAGCCTTGTCTAATCCCTGATTTTACTGGGATTGCTTCCAACTTCTTACCATTTACTTTGATTTTGGCTACTGGTTTGCTGTAGATTGCGTTTATACTGTTTATGTATGGACCGTGAATTCCTGATCTTTCCAAGACTTTTATCATGAATGGGTGTTGGATTTTGTCACATGCTTTCTCTGCATCTAACAATATGATCATGTGGCTTTTGTCTTTGAGTTTGTTTATATAGTGGATTATGTTGATGGATTTCCATATATTAAACCTTTCCAGTATCCCTGGAATGAAACCTACTTAGTCAGGATGGATAATTGTTTTAATGTGTTCTTGGATTCGGATAGCAAGAATTATATTGAATAGTTTTGCATCGATATTCATAAGGGAAATTGGTCGGAAGTTCTCCAACTTTTTTGAGTCTTTCTGTGGTTTAGGTATCAGAGAAATTATGGTTTCATAGAATGAATTTGGTAGAGATCCTTCTACTTCTATTTCGTGGAATAGTTTGTGAAGAACTGGAATTAGATCTTCTTTGAAGGTTAGGTAGAACTCTGCACTAAACCCATCTGGTCCTGGCCTTTTTCTTGGTTGGGAGACTATTAATGACTGCTTCTATTTCTTTAGGGGATATAGGACTGTTTAGATTATTAACCTGATCCTGATTTAAAATTGGTACCCTGGTATCTTTCTAGAAGTATGTCCATTTCATCCAGGTTTTCCAGTTTTTTTGAGTATAGCATTTTGATGAAGGATCTGATGGTGTTTTGAATTTCTTCAGGATTTGTTGTTATGTCCCTCTTTTCATTTCTGATTTTGTTAATTAGGACGCTGTCCCTATGCCATCTAGTGAGTCGATTAAGGGTTTATCTATCTTGTTGATTTTCTCAAAGAACCAGCTCCTCCTCTGGTTGATTCTTTGAATAGTTCTTCTTGTTTGCACTTAGTTGATTTCCTCCCTGAGTTGGATTATTTCCTGCTTTCTAAACCTCTTGGGTGAATTTTCTTCCTTTTGTTATATTTTAAGTGTGTTGTCAAGCTGCAAGTGTGTGCTCTCTCTAGTTACATTTTGGAGGCACTCAGAGCTATGAGTTTCCTCTTAGAAATGCTTTCATTGTGTCCCAAAACTTTGTGTACATTGTGGCTTCTTTTTCATTAAACTCTAAAAAGACTTTAATTTCTTTCTTTATTCCTTCCTTGACCAAGGTATCATTGAGAAGAGTGTTGTTCAGTTTCCATGTGAATGTTGGTTTTCCATTATTTATGTTGTTATTGAAGATCAGCCTTACTCCATGGTAGTCTGATAGGATACATGGGACAATTTCAATATTTTTGTATCTGTTGAGGCCTGTTTTGTGACCAATTATATGGTCATTCTTGGAGAAGGTCCCGTGAGGTGCTGAGAAGAAGGTATATCCTTTTGTTTTAGGAAAAAATGTTCTGTAGATATCTGTTAGATCCATTTGTTTCCTAACTTCTGTTAGTTTCACTGTGTCCCTGTTTAGTTTCTGTTTCCATGATCTGTCCATTGGTGAAAGTGTTGTGTTGAAGTCTCCCACTATTATTGTGTGAGGTGCAATGTGTGCTTTGAGCTTTACTAAAGTTTCTTCAATGAATGTGGCTGCCCTTGAATTTCGAGCATAGATATTCAGAATTGAGAGTTCCTCTTGGAGGATATTACTTTGATGAGTATGAAGTGCCCCTCCTTGTCTTTTTTGATGACTTTGGGTTGGAAGTTGATTTTATTTGATATTAGAATGGCTACTCCAGCTTGTTTCTTCAGACCATTTGCTTGGAAAATTGTTTTCCAGCCTTTCATTCTGAGGTAGTGTCTATCTGTTTCTCTGTGATGAGTTTCTTGTAAGCAGCAAAATGTTGGGTCCTGTTTGTGTAGCCAGTCGGTTAGTCTATGTCTTTTTATTGGAGAGTTGCGTCCATTGATATTAAGAGATATTAAGGAAAAGTAATTGTTGTTTCCTATTAATTTTATTGTTAAAGTTGGCATTCTGTTCTGGTGTCTGTCTTCTTTTAGGTTTGTTGAAGGATTACGTTTTTCCTTTTTCTAGAATGTGGTTTCTGTCCTTGTATTGTTTTTTTTTCTCTTATTATCCTTTGAAGGGGTGGATTCATGGAAAGATAATGTGTGAATTTGGTTTTGTTGTGGAATACTTTGGTTTCTCAATCTATGGTAATTGAGAGTTTGCCCTGGTATAGGTGCCTGGGCTGGCATTTGTGTTCTCTTAGTGTCTGTATAACATCTGTCCAGGATCTTCTGGCTTTCATAGTCACTGGTGAAAGGTCTCATGTAATTCTGATAGGCCTGCCTTTATATGTTACTTGACCATTTTTCCTTACTGCTTTTAATATTCTATCTTTACTTAGTGTATTTGTTGTTCTGGTCATTATGTGTTGGGTGGAATTTCCTCTCTGGTCCAGTCTATTTGGAGTTCTGTAGTTTTCTTGTATGTTCATGGGCATCTCTTTCTTTAGGTTTGGGAAATTTTCTTCTATAATTTTGTTGAAGTTATTTGCTGGCCCTTTAATTTGAAAATCTTCATTCTCATCTACTCCTATTATCTGTAGGTTTGGTCTTCTCATTGTGTCCTGGATTTCCTGGTTGTTTTGAGATAGGATCATTTTTGTGTTTTGTATTTTCTTTGATTGTTGTGCAGATGTTCTCTATGGAATCGTCTGCCTCTGAGATTCTCTCTTCCATCTCTTGTATTCTGTTGCTGAAGCTTGCATCTATGGTTCCAGATTTCTTTCCTATGGTTTCTATCTCCAGCATTGCCTCACTTTGGGTTTTCTTTATTGTATCTATTTCCCTTTTTAGGTCTAGTATAGTTTTGTTTATTTCCATCACCTGTTTGGATGTGTTTTCCTGCTTTTCTTTAAGAACTTATACCAGTTTTGTTGTGTTTTCCTGTTTTTCTTTAAGTCAAGTCCTTAAAGTAATTCTTGATATTCTCTACCATCAACATGAGATTTGCTTTTAAATCTGGGTCTAGCTTTCAGGTGTGTTGGGGTGCCCTGTACTGGGTGAGGTGGGAGTGCTGCGTTGTGATGATGGTGACTGGTCATGGTTTCTGTTAGTAAGATCCTTACATTTGCCTTTTGCCATCTGGTAATCTCTGGCTTTATTTGTTATAATTGTCTCTGGTTATCGTTTATTCCTCTTATGATTCTGTTAGCCTCAATCAGCAGACCTTGGAGACTACATCTCTCCTTTCGTTTCAGTGGTCAGAGCACTCTCTGCAGCCAAGTTCTCCTCTTACAGGGAGGGTGCACAGATATCTGGGGTTCAGACCTGCCTCCTAGCAGAAGATGAAGGCCCAAAACAGGGCGTGTCCCAGAAGCTGTTAGCTTCTGTAGGCCACACTCTCACCTGTGCAGACTACTCTTGTAGGGATCCGGGAGCCATGTTGGCTCCCCCGGGTGCCTTGGCAAAGCCCTCCCAGGTTGAGTGGACACCTCTCCTCTGGCAGGGAAGGTGTCCAGATGTCTGGAGCCCAAAACGGAGTCTGCCTCAGAAGCTGTCCTCTATGGACCTTGGGGGTGTCTGCCAACTCTCCACCCAAAGTGACCTGGTGCTGGCACTGACCAGAAGGGACTTGTGACCTAGGTCAGGCCTGGTTTTCTGCTTCCTTAATGCTGTCTCAGATCCTGTGCAAATGGAATAGAACAGAGGTTGTGTTCCAATCACTGGTGGTACTAAGTTCGCATGGAGAGTCCTCTAGGGACCTTGGGGGTGTCTGCCGACTCCTTGCCCAAGAAGACCCAGTGCTGGAGTCAACTGGAAGGGATCTGGGGAATTCTTATTAGAAGAAAGGGACATCACCAAAGCCGCCTGAGACAAGGGATGGAGACAATTTGTTCTTTCTCAGGGTTAGCTGCTCATGCCTTCCACAACATCACAAATGAGTCCCCAATAAGAAAAAACAGGAGGATTTTGCCTCAGGAACAGCAGAAGCCATCTTGGTTCTGGGACTCCTCCGAAAGTAGTATGCACAGGTGAGAGTGTGCACTACAGAAGCTAACAGCTTCTGGGGCAGGCAGGAGGCACAGAGCTTCTGAGGCAGTGCCCTTTTCAGGCTCCAGACATCCGACAACCTTCCTGCCAGAGGACAGGTGTCTGCCTGGGCCGGGAGGCTTTTGCCTCAGGATTGGCCGGAGCCATCTTCTTTCCTGGACTCCTCTGAAAATAGTCTCCACAGGTGAGAGTGTGCACAACAGATGCTAACAACTTCTGGGACAGGCGGGAGCCACAGAGCTTCGTAAGCAGCACACTTTTCAGGCTCCAGACATCCGGCCACCTTCCCGGGGAGAGGACAGGTGTCCGCCCGGCCCAGAAGGACTTTGCCTCAGGATCGGAGGAAGATATCTTTGTTCCGAGACTCCACCGAAAGTAGTCTGCACAGGTGAGAGTGTGGACTACAGAAGCTAACAGCTTCTGTGACAGGCCAAAGCAACACAGCTTCTGGGAAAGTTCCTGTTTTGGGCCTTCATCTTCAGCCAGGAGGGAGGTCTGAACACCAGATATCTGTGCACCTTCCCTGTAAGAGGAGAGCTTGCCTGCAGAGAGTGCTCTGACCACTGAAACTCAGAGGAGAGAGCTAGTCTCGAAGATCTGCTGATAGAGACTAACAGAATCAACAGAGAAACAATCTCTAAACAGAGACAACTATAACAACTAACTCCAGAGATTAACAGATGGCAAAAGATAAATGTAAGAATCTTACTAACAGAAACCAAAACCATTCACCATCATCAGAACCCAGCAGTTCCACTTTGCCCAGTCTAGGGCACCCCAATACACCTGAAAAGCTAGACCCAGATTTAAAATCATATCTCATGATGATGGTAGAGGACATCAAGAAGGACTTTAATAACTCACTTAAAGAAGTATAGGAGAACACTGCTAAACAGGTCGAAGACATTAAAGAGGAAGCACAAAAACCCCTTAAAGAATTGCAGGAAAACACAACCAAACAGGGGATGGAATTGAATAAAACCATCCAAACCTTAAAAAGGGAAGTAGACACAATAAAGAAAACACAAAGTGAAGCAAAGAGGGAGATATAAACCCTAGAAAAGAAATCTGGAAATATAGATGGGAGCATCAGCAACAGAATACAAGAGATGGAAGAGAGAATCTCAGGTGGAGAAGATTCCATAGAGAACACTGGGACAACAATCAAAGAAAATAGGAAATGCAAAAAGATTCTAACTCAAAACATCCAGGAAATCCAGGACACAATGAGAAGACCAAACCTACAGATAATAGGAGTAGATGAGAATGAAGATTTTCAACTCAAAGGACCAGCAAATATCGTCAACAAAATTATAGAAGAAAATGTACCAAACCAAAAGAAAGAGATGCTCATGAACATACAAGAAACCTACAGAACTCCAAATAGACTAGACCAGAAAAGACATTCCTCCCGACAAATAATATTCAGAACAACAAATGCAATAAATAAAGATAGAATACTAAAAGCAGTAAGGAAAAAAGGTCAAGTAACATATAAAGGCAGACCTATTAGAATTACACCAGATATTTCACCAGAGACTATGAAAGCCAGAAGAGCTTGGACAGATGTTATGCAGACACTAAGAGAACACAAATTCCAGCCCAGGCTACTATACCCAGCCAAACTCTCAATTACCATAGATGGACAAACCAAAGTATTCCACAACAAAAACAAATTCACACATTATCTTTCCATGAATCCACCCCTTCAAAGGATAATAAGAGAAAAAATAACAATACAAGGACAGAAACCACATCCTAGAAAAAGGAAAAACGTAATCCTTCAACAAACCTAAAAGAAGACAGACACCAGAACAGAATGCCAACTTTAACAATAAAATTAATAGGAAACAACAATTACTTTTCCTTAATATCTCTTAATATCAATGGACGCAACTCCTCAATAAAAAGATATAGACTAACCGACTGGCTACACAAACAGGACCCAACATTTTGCTGCTTACTAGAAACTCATCACAGAGAAACAGATAGACACTACCTCAGAATGAAAGGCTGGAAAACAATTTTCCAAGCAAATGGTCTGAAGAAACAAGCTGGAGTAGCCATTCTAATATCAAATAAAATCAACTTCCAACCCAAAGTCATCAAAAAAGACAAGGAGGGGCACTTCATACTCATCAAAGTAATATCCTCCAAGAGGAACTCTCAATTCTGAATATCTATGCTCGAAATTCAAGGGCAGCCACATTCATTGAAGAAACTTTAGTAAAGCTCAAAGCACACATTGCACCTCACACAATAATAGTGGGAGACTTCAACACAACACTTTCACCAATGGACAGATCATGGAAACAGAAACTAAACAGGGACACAGTGAAACTAACAGAAGTTAGGAAACAAATGGATCTAACAGATATCTACAGAACATTTTTTCCTAAAACAAAAGAATATACCTTCTTCTCAGCACCTCACGGGACCTTCTCCAAGAATGACCATATAATTGGTCACAAAACAGGCCTCAACAGATACAAAAATATTGAAATTGTCCCATGTATCCTATCAGACCACCATGCAGTAAGGCTGATCTTCAATAACAACATAAATAATGGAAAACCAACATTCACATGGAAACTGAACAACACTCTTCTCAATGATACCTTGGTCAAGGAAGGAATAAAGAAAGAAATTAAAGTCCTTTTAGAGTTTAATGAAAAAGAAGCCACAATATACCCAAAGTTATGGGACACAATGAAAGCATTTCTAAGAGGAAAACACATAGATTTGAATGCCTCCAAAAAGAAACTAGAGAGAGCAGACACTAGCAGCTTGAAAACACATCTAAATGCTCTAGAAAAAAAGGAAGCAAATTCACCCAAGAGGAGTACAAGGCATGAAATAATCAAACTCGGGGGCGAAATCAACCAAGTGGAAACAAGAAGAACTATTCAAAGAATTAACCAAAGGAGGAGTTCGTTCTTTGAGAAAATCAACAAGATAGACAAACCCTTAGCTAGACTCACTAGAGGGCATAGGGACAGCATCCAAATTAACAAAATCAGAAATGAAAAGGGAGACATAACAACAGATCCTGAAGAAATCCAAAACACCATCAGATCCTTATACAAAAGGCTAAACTTAACAAAACTGGAAAACCTGGACGAAATGGACAAATTTCTAGACAGATACCAGGTACCAAACTTAAATCAGGATCAAGTTACCGATCTAAACAGTCCCATATCCCCTAAAGAAATAGAAGCAGTCATTATAATAATAATAATCAGTCATTAATAATAATCTTCCACACACAAAAAAAGCCCAGGACCAGATGGGTTTAGTGCATAGTTCTCTCAGACCTTCAAAGAAGATCTAATTCCAGTACTGCACAAACTATTCCACAAAATAGAAGTACAAGGTACTCTTCACAATTCATTTTATGAAGCCACAATTACTCTGATACCTAAACCACAGAAAGATCCAACAAATATAAAGAACTTCAGACTAATTTCCCTTATGAATATCGATGCAAAAATACTCAATAAAATTCATGCTAACCGAATCCAAGAACACATTAAAGCAATCTTCCATCCTGACCAAATAGGTTTTATTCCAGGAATGCAGGGATGGTTTAATATATGGAAATCCATGAACGTAATCCATTTTTATAAACAAACTCAAAGACAAAAACCACATGTTCATTTCGTTAGATGTGGAGAAAGCATTTGAAAAGATCCAACACCCATTCATGATAAAAAACTTGGAAAGATCAGGAATTCAAGGTCCATACCTAAACATGATAAAAGCAATCTACAGCAAACCATCAAAATAAATGGTGAGAAGCTGGAAACAATCCCACTAAAATCAGGGACTAGACAAGGTTGCCCACTTTCTCCCTACCACTTCGACATAGTACTTGAAGTCCTAGCCAGAGCCATTCGACAACAAAAGGAGATCAATGGGATAAAAATTGTAAAATATGAAGTCAAAATATCACTTTTTGCAGATGATATGATAGTATATATATAAGTGACCCTAAAAATTCCACCAGGGAACTCCTAAACCTGATAAACAGTTTCGGTGAAGTAGCTGGGTATAAAATTAACTCAAACAATTCAATGACCTTTCTCTACACAAAGAATAAACAGGCTGAGGAAGAAATTAGGGAAACAACACCCTTCTCAATAGTCACAAATGATATAAAATATCTTGGAGTGGAGTGAGTCTAATTAAGGAAGTTAAAGATCTGAATGATAAGAACTTCAAGTCTCTGAAGAAAGAAATTAAAGAAGATCTCAGAAGATGGAAAGATCTCCCATACTCATGGATTGGCAGAATCAACATTGTAAAAATGGCTATCTTGACAAAAGCAATCTACAGATTCAATGCAATCCCCATCAAAATTCCAACTCAATTCTTCAATGAATTAGAAAGGGCAATCTGCAAATTGATCTGGAATAATAAAAAAACCTAGGATAGCAAAAACTCTTGTCAAGGATAAAAGAACCTCTGGTGGAATCACCATGCCTGACCTAAAGCTGTACTACAGAGCAATAGGGATTAAAACTGCATGGTACTGGTATAGTGACAGACAAGTAGACCAATGGAATAGAATTAATGACCCAGTAATGAACTCACACTCCTAAAGTCACTCCATCTTCGACAAGAGAACTAAAACCATCCAGTGGAAGAAAGACAGCATTTTCAACAAATGGTGCTGGCACAACTGGTTGTTAACATGCAGAAATGCGAATTGATCCATTCCTATCTCCTTGTACTAAGGTCAAATCTAAGTGGATCAAGGAATTCCACATAAAACCAGAGACATTGAAATTTATAGAGGAGTAAGTGGGGTAAGACTCAAAGATATGGGCACAGGGGAAAAGTTCCTCAATAGAAGAGCAATGGCTTGTGCTGTAAGATCAAAAATAGACAAATGGGACCTCATGAAACTACAAATCTGCAAGGCAAAGGACACAGTCAACAAGAAAAAAAGGCCACCAACAGATTGGGAAAGGATCTTTACCTATCCTAAATCAGATAAGAGACTAATGTCCAGTATATATAAAGAACTCAAGAAGGTGGACTCCAGAAAATCAAATAACCCCATTAAAAATGGGGCTCAGAGCTAAACAAAGAATTCTCACCTGAGGAATACCGAATGGCTAAGAAGCAAATGAAAAAAATGCTCAGCATCCATAATCATCAGAGAATTGCAAATCAAAACAACCCTGAGATTCCTTCTCACACCATTCAGAATGGCTAAGATCAAAAATTCAGTTGACAGCAGATGCTGACGAGGACATGGAGAAAGAGGTACACTCCTTCATTATTGGTGGGATTGCAAGCTTGTACAACCACTCTGGAAATCAGTCTGGTGTTTCCTCAGAAAATTGGACATAGCACTACTGGAGGATCCCGCAATACTTCTCCTGGGTATATATCCAGAAGATGTCCCAACCAGTAAGAAGGAAACATGCTCCACTATGTTCATAGCAGCCTTATTTATAATAGCCAGAAGCTGGAAAGAAACCAGATGTCCCTCCACAGAGGAATGGATACAAAAAATGTTGTACATTTACACAATGGAGTACTACTCAGCTATTAAAATAATGAATTTATGAAATTCCTAGGCAAATAGTTGGACCTGGAGGGCATCTCCATGAGTGAGGTAACACAATCACAAAAGAACTCAAATGATATGTACTCACTGATGAGTGGATATTAACCCAGAAACTTAGTATACATGAGACATAAGAGACAATTTGTAAAACACATGAAACTGAAGAAGAATGAAGACCAAAGTGTGGACACTTTGCCCCCTCTTAGAATTGGAAACAATCACCCATGTAAGGAGTTACAGAGACAAAGTTTGGAGCTGAGACCAAAGGATGGACCATCTAGAGACTGCCATATCCAGGGATCCATCCCATAATCAGCTTCCAAATGCTGACACCATTGCATACACTAGCAAGATTTTGCTGAAAGGACCCTGATACAGCTGTCTCTTGTGAGAGTAGGCCGGGGCCTAGCAAACACAGAAGTGGATGCTCACAGTCAGCTATTGGATGGATCACAGGGCCTCCAATGAAGGAGCTAGAGAAAGTATCCAAAGAGCTAAGGAGATCTGCAACCCTGTAGGTGCAACAACATTATGAACTAACAAGTACCCTGGGAGCTCTTGACTCTAGCGGCATATGTATCAAAAGATGGCCTAGTAGGCTATCACTGGAAAGAGAGGCCCATTGGACACGCAAACTTTATATGCCCCAGTACAGGGGAACGCCAGGACCAAAAAATGGGAATGGGTGTGTACGGGAGTGAGGGTGAGGGTAAGGGGGACTTTTGGGATAGCATTGGAAATGTAATTAAGGAAAATATGTTATATATATATATATATATATATATATATATATATATATATATATATATATTACATATTTATACATATATTACATACATATATATATGTGTGTATATATATGTATGTATATACATATATATAAATATATATGTATATACATATATATACATATATATGTATATATATACATATACATATATATACATATATGTATATATATATGTATATACATATACATATATATATATATATATATGTATGAAATCAAGGACTTTTTGGAATTTAATGAAAATGAAGCCACAACATACCCAAACTTATGGGACACAATGAAAGCACTGCTAAGAAGAAAACTCATCACTATGAATGCCTCCAAAAAGAAACTAGAGAGAGCACACATTAGCAGTTTGACAACACATCTAAAAGCTCTAGAACAAAAGGAAGCAAATTCACCCAAGTGGAATAGACAGCAGGAAATAATCAAACTCAAGGGCGAAATCAACCAAGTGGAAACAAGAACTATTCAAAGAATCAACCAATCAAGGAGCTGGTTCTTTGAGAAAATCAACAAGGTAGATAAACCCTTAGGCAGACTAACTAGAGGGTACATGGAAATAATCCTAATTAACAAAATCAGAAATGAAAAGGGAGACATAACAACAGATCCTGAAGAAATTCAAAACACCATCAGATCCTTCTACAAAAGGCTATACTCAACAAAACTGGAGAACCTGGATGAAATGGAGAAGTTTCTAGACAGATACCAGGTACCAAAGTTAAATCAAGATGATGTTAATGATCTAAACAGTCCTATATCCCCTAAAGAAATAGAAGCAGTCATTAATAGTCTCCCAACCAAAGCAAAAGCCCAGGACCAGATGGTTTTAGTGCAGAGTTCTATCAGACCTTCAAATAAGATCTAATCCCAGTTCTTCACAAACTCTTCCACAAAATAGAAACAGAAGGTACTCTACCCAACTCATTCTATGAAGCCACAATTACTCTGATACCTAAAACAAAAAAAGACCCAAAAAACATAGAGAACTATAGACCAATTTCCCTTATGAATATTGATGCAAAAATCCTCAATAAAGTTCTCGATAACCGAATGCAAGAACACATCAAAACAATCATCCATCCTGACCAAGTAGGTTTCATCCCAGGGATACAGGGATGGTTTAATACACGGAAAACCATCAATGTAATCCAGTATATAAACAAACTCAAAGACAAAAACCACATGATCATCTCATTAGATGCGGAGAAAGCATTTGACAAAATCCAACACCGATTCATGATAAAAGTCTTGGAAAGATCAGGAATTCAAGGCCCATACCTAAACATGATAAAAGCAATCTACAGCAAACCAGTAGCGAACATCAAAATAAATGGTGAGAAGCTGGAAGTAATCCCAGTACAATCAGGGACTAGACAAGGCTGTCCACTCTCTCCCTACCTATTCAATATTGTACTCGAAGTCCTAGCCAGAACAATTAGACAACAAAAGGAGATCAAGGGGATACAAATTGGAAAGGAAGAAGTCAAAATATCACTTTTTGCAGATGATATGATAGTATATATAAGTGACCCTAAAATTTTTACCAGAGAACTCCAAAGCCTGATAAACAGCTTCAGTGGAGTACCTGGGTATAAAATTAACTCAAACAAGTCAATGGCCTTTCTGTACACAAAAGATAAACAGGATGAGAAAGAAATTAGGGAAACAACACCCTTCTCAATAGTCACAAATAATATAAAATACCTTGGCGTGACTCTAACTAAGGAAGTGAAAGATCTGTATGGTAAGATCTTCAAGTCTCTGAAGAAAGAAATTAAAGAAGATCTCATAAGATGGAAAGATCTCCCATGCTCATGGATTGGCAGGATCAATATAGTAAAAATGGCTATCTTGACAAAAGCAATCTACAGATTCAATGCAATCCCCCATCAAAACTCAAATTCAATTCTTCAACGAATTAGAAAGTGCAATGGGCAGATTCATCTGAAATAACAAAAAACCTAGGATAGCAAAAACTCTTCTCAAGGATAAAAGAACCTCTGTTGGAATCACCATGCCTGACCTAAAGCTGTACTACAGAGCAATTGTGATAAAACCTGCATGGTACTGGTATAGCCACAGACAATTAGACCAATGGAACAGAATTGAAGACCCAGAGATGAACCCATACACCTATGGTCATTTGATCTTTGACAACGGAGGTAAAACCATCCAGTGGAAAAAAGACACCATTTTTCAACTAATGGTGCTGGCACAACTGGTGGTTATCATGTAACAGAATTCGAATTGATCCATTCCTATCTCCTTGTACTAAGGTCAAATCTAATTGGATTAAGGAACTCCACATAAAACCAGAGACACTGAAACTTATAGAGGAGGAAGTAGGGAAAAGCCTCAAAGATATCGGTACAGGGGAAAAATTCCTGAATTGAACAGAAATGGCTTGTGCTGTAAGATCGAGAAACGGTAAATGGGACATCATAAAGTTGCAAAGCTTCTGAAAGGGAAAAGACACCGTCAATAAGACAAAAAGACCACCAACAGATTGGGAAAGGAACTTTACCTACCCTAAATCAGATAGGGGACTAATATCCAATATATATATAAAGAACTCAAAAGGTGGACTCCTTAAAATCAAAAAACCCCATTTAAAAATGGGGCTCAGAGCTGAACAAAGCATTCTCACCTGAGGAATACTGAATGGCAGAGAAACACCTGAAAAAATGTTCAGCATCCTTAATCATCAGGGAAATGCAAATTAAAACAACCCTGAGATTCCACCTCACACCAGTCAGAATGGCTAAGATCAAAATTTCAGGTTACAGCAGATGCTGGCAAGGATGTGGAGAAAGAGGAACACTCCTTCATTGTTGGTGGGATTGCAAGTTTGTACAACCACTCTGGAAATCAGTCTGGTGGTTCCTCAGATAATTGGACTTAGTACTATGGGAGGATCCTGCAATACCTCTCCCTGGGCATATATCCAGAAGATGTCCTAACCGGTAAGAAGGACATATGCTCCACTATGTTCATAGCAGCCTTGTTTATAATAGCCAGAAGTTGGAAAGAACCCAGATGCCCCTCAACAGAGGAATGGATACAGAAAATGTGGTACATTTACACAATGGAGTACTACTCAGCTATTAAAAAGAATGAATTTATGAAATTTCCAGGCAAATGGATGGACCTGGAGGGCATCATCCTGAGTGAAGTAACCCAATCACAAAGGAACTCACTCAATATGTACTCATTGATAAGTGGATATTAGCCCAGAAACTTAGGATACCCAAGATATAAGATACAATTTACTAAACGCATGAAACTCAAGAAGAAGGAAGACCAAAGTGTGGTCTCGTTGCCCCTTCGTAGAATTGGGAACAAAACACCCATGGTAGGAGTTACAGAGGCAAAGTTTGGAGCTTGACGAAAGGATGGACCACCTAGAGACTGCCATATCCAGGGATCCATCCCATAATCAGCTTCCAAACGCTGACAACATTGCATACACTAGCAAGATTTTGCTGAAAGTACCCAGATATAGCTGTATCTATGCCACGGCCTAGCAAACATAGAAGTGAATGCTCACAGTCAGCTATTGGATGGATCACAGGGCCCCCAATGGAGGAGCTAGAGAAAGTACCCAAGGAGCTAAAGGGATCTGCAACCCTATAGGTGGAACAACATTATGAACTAAGCAGTATCCCAGAGCTCTTGACTCTAGCTGCATATGTTTCAAAAGATGCCCTAGGCGGCCATCACTGGAAAGAGAGGCCCATTGGTCTTGCAAACTTTATATGCCTCAATACAGGGGAAAGCCAGGGCCAAAAAATTGGAGTGGGTGGGTAGGGGAGTGGGTGGGGGAGGGTATGGGTGACTTTTGGGATAGCATTGGAAAAGTAAATGAGGAAAATACCTAATAAAAATTATTAAAAACAAAAAACAATCAAACAAACAAAAAAACATTTGCAGGGACTGCATCAGAATTCTCATTAGCTAGTTTACCATGTAAATCTTTGTCTACCTTTTCCCATTTTTTCCAATGGATCTTGGGCCCATCAATAATAAAGTATGGACATATTTGATCAATAAAAATAAAAAAATTTATCAAGTCCTTCTTCTTAACTCTTACTCCCCTTTCCCTGAGTGGAGCTTTTAGGTCTTTAATGAAGACCTCTTCTCTATAAAATTTATGGCCCATTTCTTGATGGGACGGAGAAAAATTTACTTACTGAGGAAGACTTTCTCCCATGAGTGGTGGGAGTGCTCCTCTATGACTCTGATGTCGGCCGGCCTTCTCTGAGGGGTGATCTCCATTCAGCGAAGGTCCGTAACTCGAGCCTCATGCTGGACGTCATTTATCCCAATCTGCGGGACCTAGTAATTCATGGGATCGAGGGAAAAAGAAACAGGTGAGAAAAGGGAGCAAGACCAAGCAAATGGTTGTCAAGGTCTGTTTAATGGAGGCTAGTAGCCTGATTATAAGCACACAGTGCGAGAAAATAGCAAGCAGCCGAGGGGGCATAATCAAAGCACAGAGAGAAGGATGGACATCTGGGGTGGATGCTGATTGCAGGCTTCAAACATCTTGCAGTTTATCTTGGAATGCTGGCTCTATCTAAACAGTCCCAGGTGCCTTCAAACATCTTGTGGCTTATCTTGGATCGAGGAGGACCAGGCCTGAAAAAGAAACGGGCGAGAAAAGGAAGCAAGACCAAGAAAATGGTTGTCAAGATCTGTTTAATGGAGGCTAGTAGCCTGATTATAAGCACACAGTGAGAGAAAATAGGGAGCAGCCTAGGGGGCATAATCAAAGCACAGAGAGAAGGATGGACATCCGGGGTGGATACTGATTGCAGGCTTCAAACGACTTGCAGCTTATCTTGGAATGCTGGCACTATCTAAACAGTCCCAGGTGCCTTCAAACATCTTGTGGCTTATCTTGGAATGGAGACAAAAAGGAGGGGGTGACACTGCTCCCATCAAAGGGTTAGTCAGATCTTCAGGGTGGGAGTTATTGAAGGTCTGGTTTCCCACAGTTTGGTCTCTCACACTTCTTTATTTTCCAAAATAACCACATCTTACATTCTCATCACTCAAGAATTTTACAAGTTATGAGATGATATTGTCCACAATTTCATATGTTCAGTCATGCCAGCCTACAAGACAGTCACTGAGTGGACACATACACATACTCATTTTCAATGAGAGTTTAACCTTCATGCTTAGATCTCTGTTAACAAAATACCACTATCTCTCCTATTCTGTACTAATGACAAGCATCCCTAAATCATATGTTCATCTATACTAAAATGCATCTTTCTGAACGAAAACAGTTTTGCATCCTATTACTATAGCATAAGCTTTCATGGAAAAGATTTAGTGCTTAGTTCTCAGCATACAGTAGATATGCACTATAAAGGCTTATACAAATTCAAAAGCTAAACATATTTTCAGAACATCCTCATGTTGCAAGTTCATTACTGTATGTTCTGTCTCTGAAAATACTGTGGAAAAGGTTAATCTATAGTGGCTTGTATACAGGTGAATTTCTCTATTAACTCAAGTGCTAATATGTATTCATTAAGGACACTGGATAGGAATTTGGTAATAATTGATCCTTTTCACTGAAATGAGCAATCATTTTAGTAGTTGCTTTACAATTAAGTTTCATTTCTGTAACTGAACACTTAATACACAGTTTACTTGATTACAGATATGATTATATTATCTCTTCAAATAAGGATCTTGAAATTATTCAATGATCATAAGGAAAAAATATTCCTTGGTATGACTGAATCTAATCAGCACATCACAAATTTAGTTTCTTTTTTTCTACCAAGGCTTTGATTATATTTATTTAATAGTTTGACAGTAATTTGGTTTGCTTTGGTTTGGTTATGTTTTGGTTTGGTTTGGTTTTTGAGACAAGGTCTCAATATGTAGCCTTGGCTGTCACAGAACTCACTATGTAGTCCAGAACTCAAGGAAAACAAATTTAGTTTCTTTAGACAGAATCATCTTTTGTAAATGAATCCAATTGTAAAGGAATTAATTTTATATTATACATTATTTGAAATGGACATCCATGAGACACTCTATCCAGGAAAAAAAATTGACAAAGCACACATATAATCCCATAATTAATTACTGAACAATAAACGATGACTACTTATATGATTGGTTGCTAAGTATACCACGTGATTTATAGTAGATAAAAGTCTTTTATTTTAACATTAAATCATCATCTATTGACTTTCTGTAGTAGCCTTAAAGGTAGTTTACATTGGTTATGGAAATATAATTAAAACAAATAATAATAAATAAGAAATTTAAATTTAAAGAGATACATACCAATTTTTGATGTCCTTCATTCTTATTATAAACATTTTTATTTTCCAGTTTTAAATCCAGTACTGTGACTAATCCTAGTTCTTCTGACAAATACACACATTTTATTAAAAATATGAAAAGCAATTAGATAAATAATGTTCTATCACAAGACATTAAGACATATGTATAATTAGACTTTTAAAAAAGTTGACTCTCATTAAATATTTCAATTAAAGATCATTTTAGATGAAACCTTACATCCTTGATAAATCTTCTAATTATAGAAATACTGTTATATCACTTATATAGACACTACAAGTTGCCTGGTGCATGTCATACAATTTTTTTGACTAGTTCATCAAGAAATTAAAAAATGACAATTTCTAAAATCTACCATTTAAAATTTCATATATATGAACATTCATTACATACCCACAGACACACACACACACACACACACACACACACAAACATACACACAAATTAAAGACACTTGACAAAAAGTTAAATAATTGAAATGAGCAAAATAGTTTGTTGTAAGATCCTAGAGCTATAGATGCCATATACTTCAGATGGGATTTGGAAGACTTGACTTGGAACTGACTTAAAATCTACTTTTGTAATATGAGAGTGTGCTATGCAAAGTACCAAGGGAAGAAGACAGTTAATAGTTTCACCAGCAGAAAAGGGTTCAGCTCAAAATGTCTATGAGCCTGGAAAGTTATATTTTATGGTATAATAGTAGCACTTTTTCTTTTGAAGTAAGCAAGAGCTGTCTCATTGGTCTTAAGGCCCACTCAATGAACAACTCATGCCTGGTACTGTAAACCTAATCTACTATCCATGGATGGAGAAATCATAGGCCCTAGGTTAATCTCCTGCTATCATTTTCTTATATCACTATACTTGCTGTATTCGAAGTATGATTCTTATATCCATTGGTATGTCCACAGGGAAAAAAATGTAGCTCTTATTTCTCATAAGAAAAGTTCATTAATGAAGCAAACAGAAGCATTACAGATATCTACAGTAACACAAAATATAAGAAGTGGCCATATAGTACCTAACCCCCACTTACATAGCCCTAAATTTAAGCCTCAGGGGAAAAATAGCAAAAGTGAGGAGAGATAGATTATAAGATCAGGGACTCTTGCTGCTATATAACATGTTCTATGTGAGATTTAGATGTTGGTACCATAAAATTAGAAAAGTATTATCTCGTAAAGAATATCTGCATAAAGACAACACCAGCTGAGATGCTAATATGGATGAAGGAAATCTTACAACACACATCCCTAGATAAAGTGTTGTAGGCAGTCAGTGGCTGTCAAGAGAAGACAAATTAGTTTCTTTCCAGAGATGAGCTCTGTAATAGGTTATGCAATTACAGTAGTGTGCTTTATATACTTTTATATGTAAGCAACATTAAACACACATGAAAGAGAGAGAGACAGAGAAAGACAGAGAGAGAGAGAGAGAGAGAGAGACAGACAGACAGACAGACGGACGGACAGACAGGTCATTAACAATAATATAGACAAAGAAGTCAAAAACTTAGAAGAGCAGTATGTGCAGGTCAGCTCACGGACTGTGAAGGGTGAGCGAGGAGACTGCAGAAGTGACACAGGTTCTGGGACAAGCAAAAGCTACACAGCTTCTGGGACAGACCCCGTTTTGGGCTCCAGACATCCAGGGACATTCCTCACCAGAGGATAGTTGTCTGCCTGGGAGGACTCTGACCACCAGAGCAGGTAAGAGAGACATCTTGTGTCCCGTGTCCCTCAGAGACCAGTCTGTGCAGGTGAGCATGCAGACTACAGAGACAAAACATCTTCTGGAACAGGACCTGTTTCAGGCCTTCATCTTCAGCCAGGAGGCAGGTCTGAATGTCAGATATCTGTGCACCTTCCCTGCAAGAGAGATTGCCTGCAGAGAGTACTCTGACCACTAAGACTCAGGAGTGACCTAGACTCCCAGGTCTGCTGACAGAGGCTAACAGAATTACAGTAGAAACAATCTCCAAACAGAGACAACTATAACAACTAACTCCAGAGATTACCAAATGGCAAAAGGCAAAGGTAAAAATCTTACTAACAGAAACCAAGACAACTCACCATCATCAGAACTAAGCACTCCCACCTCAGCCAGTCCTGGATACCCCAACACACCCGAAAAACAAGACTCAGATTAAAAATCATATCTCATGATGATGGTAGAGGACATCAAGAAGGGCTTTAATAACTCACTTAAAGAAATACAGGAGAACACTGCTAAAGAGGTAGAAATCCTTAAAAAAATAGAGGAAAACACAACCAAACAGGTGATGGAATTGAACAAAACCATACTAGACCTAAAAAGGGAAGTAGACACAATAAAGAAAACACAAAATGAGACAATGCTGGAGATAGAAACCCCAGGGAAGAAGGAAAAAGAGATACAAGCATCAGCAACAGAATACAAGAGATGGAAGAGAGGATCTCAAGTGCAGAAGATTCCATAGAGAACATGGGCACAACAATTAAAGAAAATGTAAAATGCAAAAAGATCCTAGCTCAAAACATCCAGGAAATCCAGGACACAATGAGAAGACCAAACCTACAGATAATAGGAGGAGATGAGAATGAAGATTTTCAATTTAAAGGGCCAGCAAATATCTTCAACAAAATTATAGAAGAAAACTTCCCAAACCTAAAGAAAGAGATTCCCATGAACATACAAGAAGCCTTCAGAACTCCAAATAGACTGGACCAGAAAAGAAATTCCACCCGACACATAATAATCAGAACAACAAATGCACTAAATAAAGATAGAATATTTAATAAGGGAAAAGGGTCAAGTAACATATAAAGGCAGGCCTAATAGAATTACATGAGACTTGTCACCAGAGACTATGAAAGCCAGAATATCCTGGAAAGATATTATGCAGGCCCTAAGAGAACACAAATGCCAGCCCAGGCTACTATACCCAGCAAAACTCTCAATTACCATAGATGGAAAAACCAATATCTTTCCACAAATTGAGCACTTCAAAGGATAATAAAGGGAAAACACCAACATAAGGATAAAAACTACACCCTAGAAAAAGCAAGAAAGTAATCCTTCACCAAACCTAAAAGAAGACAGCCACAAGAACATAATCCCAACTTTAACAACAAAAATGACGGGAAGCAACAATTACTTTTCTTTAATTTCTCTTAACATCAATGGACTTAATTCCCCAATAAAAAGACATAGACTAATAGACTGGCTACATAAACAGGACCCAACATTTTGATGCTTACAGGAAACCCACCTCAGGGAAAAGGACAAACACTACCTCAGAGTGAAAGTCTGGAAAACAATTTTCCAAGCAAATAGCCCGAAAAAAAAAAAAAAAGCTGGAGTAGCAATTCTAATATCGAATAAAATTGACTTCCAACCCAAAATTACCAAAAAAGACAGGGAGGGGCACTTCATACTCATCAAAGGTAAAAATCTACCAAGATTAATTCTCAATTCTGAATATCTATGCTCCAAATACAAGGGCAGCAACATTCATTAAAGAAACTTTAGTAAAGCTCAAAGCACACACTGCACCTCACACAAAAATAGTGGGAGATTTCGAAACCTCACTCTCACCAATGGACAGATCCTGGAAACAGAAACTAAACATATATACATGGTCAATACCCGAAGTTATGAAACAAATGGATTTTAACAGATATCTACAGAACATTTTATCCTAAAACAGAAGGATATACCTTTTCAGCTCCACATGGTACCTCCTCCAAAATTGACTATATAATTGGTCACAAAACATGTCTCCACAGATACAAAAATATTGAAACACATACATACCCAAACTTATGGGACAATGAAGGCAGTCCTAAGAGGAAAACTCATAGCTCTGAGTGCCTCCAGAAAGAAACTAGAAAGAGCATGCTCTAGCAGCCTGACAACACACCTAGAAGCTCTAGAACAAAAGGAAGCAAATTCACCCAATAGGAATAGGCAGCAAGAGATAATCAAACTCAGGGCTGAAATCTGCCAAGTGGAAACAAAAAGAACTATACAAAGAATCAACCAAACCAGGAGCTGGTTCTTTAAGAAAATCAACAAGATAGATAAACCCTTAGCCAGACTCACTAGAGGGCACAGGGACGGTATCTTAATTAACAAAATCAAAAAATGAAAAAGGAGACATAACAACAGGATCAGAGGAAATCTAAAACATCATCAGATCCTACTACAGAAGACTATACTCAAGAAAACTGGAAAACCTGGATGAAATGGACAACTTCCTAGACAGATAACAGGTACCAAAGTTAAATCAGGATCAGATTAACGATTTAAACTGTCCCGTTACCCCCAAAGAAATAGAAGCAGTCATCAATAGTCTCCCAACCTGAAATAAATAAATAAATAGATGAATAAATAAATAAATAAATAAATAAATAAATAAATAAATACCAGGACCAGATGGGTTTAGTGCAGACTTCTATCAGACCTTCAAAGAAGACCTAATTCCAACTCTTGTCCAACTATTCCACAAAATAGAAACAGAAGGAACTCTACCCAATTCGTTCTATGAAGCCAAAATTACCCTGATACCTAAACCACACAAAGATCCAACAAAGAAAGAGAACTTCAGACCAATTTCCCTTACATCAATCCAAAAATTCTCAATAAAATCCTCCCAAACTGAATCCAAGAACACATTAAAATGATCATCCATTATGACCAAGTATGTTTCATCCCAGGGATGCAGGGATGTTTTAGTACACGGAAACCCATCAAAGTAATCCACTATATGAACAATGTAAAAGACAAAAAACACATGATCATCTTGTTAGATGCTCAGAAAGCATTTGAAAAAACCAACACCCCTTCATGATAAAAGTCTTGGAAAGATCAGGAATTCAAGGCCCATACCTAAACATAATAAAAGAAATATACCTCAAACCAGTAGCCAACATCAAACTAAATAGAGAGAAGTTGGAAGCAATTCCACTAAAATCAAGGACTAGACAAGGCTGCCAACCTTCTCCCTACCTATTCAATATAATACTTGAAGTTCTAGCAAGAGCAATTCGACAAGAAAAGGAGATCAAGGATATACAAATTGGAAAGGAAGAAGTCAAAATATCACCATTTTCAGATGATATGATAGTATATATAAGTGACCCCAAAAATTCCACCAGAGAACTCCTAAACCTGATAAACAGCTTCAGTTAAGTAGCTGGATATAAAATTAACTCAAACAAGTAAATGGCCTTTCTCTACACAAAGGATAAACAGGCTGAGAAAGAAATTAGGGAAACAACACCCTTCACAATAGTCACAAATAATATAAAATACCTTGTTGTGTCTCTAACTAAGGAAGTGAAAGTTCTGTATGATAAGAACTTCAAGACTATGAAGAAAGAAATTGAAGACGATCTCAGAAGATAGAAACATATCCTATGCTCATTGATTGGCAGGATTAATATAGTAAAAAGGGCTATCCTACCGAAAGAAATCTACAGATTCAATGAAATCCCCATCTAAATTGCAACTCAATTCCTCACTAAGATAGAAAGGGCAATTTGCAAATTTATCTGGAATAGTAAAAAACCTAGGATAGCAAAAACTATTCTCAACAATAAAAGAATCTCTGGTGTAATCACCATGCCTAACATTATGCTATACTACAGAGCAATTGTGATAAAAAACTGCATGGTATTGGTACAGTGACAGATAGATAGATCAATGGAATAGAATTGAAGACCCAGAAATGAATCCACACACCTATGGTCACTTGATCTTTGACAAGGGAGCTAAAACCATCAAGTGGAAGAAAGACAGCATTTTCAACAAATGGTGCTGGCACAATTGGCAGTTATCATGTAGAAGAATGTGAATTGATTCATTCTTATATCCTTGTACAAACCTCAAGTCTAAGTCGATCAAAGACCTCCACATAAAACCAGAGACACTGAAATTAGTAGAGAAGAAAGTGAGGAAAAGCCTCAAAGATATGGGTACAGGGGAAAAATTACTAAACAGAACAGCAATGGCTTGTGCTCTAAGATCAAGAATTGACAAATTTGACAGCATAAAATTGCAAAGCTTCTGCAAGGCAAAGGACACCGTCAATAAGACAAAAAGGCCACCAACAGATTGGGAAAGGATTTTTATCAATCCTATATTTGATAGGGGACTAATATCCAATATATATAAAGAGCTCAAGAAGCTGAACTCCAGAAATTCAAATAACCCCATTAAAAATGGGGTATAGATCTAAACAAAGAATTCTCAACTGAGGGATAATGAAGGGCTGAGAAGCACCTGAAAAAGTGTACAACATCCTTAATCCTCAGAGAAATGCAAATCAAAACAACCTTGAGATTCCACCTCACACCAGTTAGAATTGCTAATATCCAAAATTCAGTGACAGCAGATGCTGGCAAAGATGTGGAAAAAGAGGAACACTTCTCCATTGCTGGTGGGATTGCAACCTTGTACAACCACTCTGGAAGTCAGTCTGGAGGTTCCTCAGAAAATTGGACATAATACTACTGGAAGATCCAGCAATACCTCTTCTGAGTATATACCCAGAAGATGTTACAACTGGTAATAAGAACACATGCTCCAGTATGTTCATAGCAGCTTTATTTATTATAGTCAGAAGATGGAAAGAACCCAAATATCCCTCAATAGAGGAAAGCATACAGAAAATGTGGTACATTTACACAATGGAGTACTACTCAGCTATTAAAAACAATGAATTTATAAAATTCTTGGACAAATGGATGTATCTGGAGGATATCATTTTTAGTGAGGTAACTCAATCACAAAAGAAGTCATTAGATATACACTCACTGATAAGTGGATATTAGCCCAGAAACATAGAACAACCAAGATACAATTTGCAAAACAGAAGAAAATCAAGAAGAGGGAAGACCAATGGGTGGATACTTTGTTCCTCCTTAGAATAGGGAACAAAATAACCATGAAAGGAGATACAGAGAGAAAGTTTGGAGCTAAGATGAAAGAATGGACTATCTAGAGAGTACCCCACCTGGGGATTCATCCCATAATCAGCCACCAAACCCAGACACTATTGCACATGCCAGCAAGATTTTGATGAAGGGACCCTGGTATAGCTGTCTCATATGAGGCTATGCCAATGCATGGCAAATACAGAAGTGGACGCTCACAGTCATCTATAAGATGGAACACAGGGCATCCAACGGAGAAGCTAGAGAAAGCACCCAAGAAGCTGAAGGGCTCTGCAACCCTATGGGTCGAACAACAATATGAGCTAACCAGTACCCCCAGAGCTAGTGTCTCTAGCTGTATATGTAGCAGAAGATGGCCTAGTCAGCCATCACTAGGAAGAGAAGCCCCTTGGTATTGCAAACTTTATATGCCCCAGTACAGGGGAATGCCAGTGCCAAGAAGCAGGTGTGGGTGGGTAGGGGAGTAGCATGGGGGCATGGTATAGGGAACTTTCTGGATAGCTTTTGAAATTCGAAGTGTATATAAAGAAAATATCTAATAAATAAACTTAAGAGAGTGTCGGGAGCACAGGAAGTGGTGGAGGAATAGTGGGAAAGGTTAAAGTAATGTAAATACATTGAACAAGAGCAATATTCCCAAAAATATTAAATAAAATAAAAGGCAACTCTTTTACTGACATTTGTGTGAAACTCTTCTGCCCTAACATATTGACATTTTACTTCTGTTTTAATTAATAAGATGTAGCTCATTTTATTTGACTATGCTATCTAAGCAAACTTCTGTCAATAATACAAAGTAAGAATACTCCTTACCTTTTTGTTTTTCAACATCTTCACAGTTTTTAGAAGATTCTGGTAAATAATCTATCCCATTTTCCATAATATTCTCAGGAATGTCTTGCTAAAATTCATAACCATAAAGAGTCATCAAAATGAGTTGAATTTCTTTTTTTATTGAATTTAAAAGTAGGAAATAATTAAAATAAGAATGTTTGTATAGATGATCTTCTGCATGCTCTTGAGGTCACCATGATTCCCTCATGTATTCTCATATGCTAAAACCCAAGTCTAAAAGCAAAAATAAACACTCACCTCCAGAAATCAACAATGAACTAATCTCATACTATGAAAATTGTTTCTTACATAACTGAAGTATAATTTACAAAGTGCATATTTATGTGATAATTATTAGTATGCTTGCTTTATCAAAGCACTTGACTTTTAGATACATTTTAATGAGAATAATCAATTAATATTAGAATAAGACACTTGGATTGGAAATAGAATACAATCTATGCCATCTGAAGAAAACCTTAAATATTTTAGAATCAGTTTTGTTTAGGAAAACAAAGATGTTAAAATCATGAATAATTTTGTGGAAAATTTAGAGATAGAGAAAAATAGTTTCACACAATTAAAGAACAATATGTGAATATGTTTTATTTACATAAGGCACATAACATTTGTTGAATTATAAAAGCTCTTTCAAAATGAAGAGAGAATGCCATTAGAGCCTAGTAAGCATTAACATGAAGGAAAGCATTGTACCATTCATTCAGTGTCTGGAATGATCCAGGTACTAATTTATTCCTGTGGAGGTAATGTCTTTGCACAATTATACATTGTGCAGTTTGAATACACAAGCATGAGGTATGAAAGACAATTTTGAGCTCACATATAATTCTAATCTCTTCTCTAAATAGAATGACAATAATATTACTTTATGTAATGATGCTCAATATCTCAATTGAAGTGGAATGGGGGATAGTACAGGAGCAAATATTTCTCATAGTCAAATGATATTTAATAATGAAATAATATTAAATGCCAAATATATGGATCTCTGACACTTTTGAAGACATTTTTGAATTAACTGAATTGTTAAACACTGATTATTCTTAGGTATTCACTATTTGAATAATCTTGAAGACAGTTATACTTTGCTAAATTAGAATCAAATATGACCAAGAGTTTCTGATCTGACCTTTAACTTGCATCATTTAATCATCCTAAACAGTTTGTAGTAGTAGCTATTAGAAGGACTGGGTCTAAGCCTTGTGTTTTTAGATGAGTTGCATAGGCACAATGCCTATTTAAAAGTAACAAAATTAATTTTAAATTTTGTATCAAAAAACAAAAATATGCAAAATTGAAAACAATAAACTAGTATCAAAACATAAATTCTGTACCAACATAAAAAATATAACTTCAGAGTATTTCTGACACACATAATATCACAGGTGAGGCCACCAATTGTGCTCGAATACCTGGCCCAAGTGAGACCTGACCACACCTCACAGGACACAGGAACGATGGAGCAATCGGGACAGGATCTTTCCATTTTCCATCTGTGCCCCACAGCTAAACCTGTGCTACAGATCTCCCTACCCAAATCCCACCTGGAGAAAGCTGATCTTCCAAGAGTGTGGACACATGTAAGATCACAGGTTCACAGGCTTGCAGGAGGGACAAAATACAACCAGAGACAGAAAGACAGCTAACACCAGAAGTAACCAGATGGCAAGAGGCAAGTGCAAGAATATCAGAAACAGAAATCAAGCCTACTGAGCATCATCAGAACCAAGTATTCCCAACACAGAAAGCCCTGGATACCACAACACCCTGGATAAGCAAGATTCAGATTTAAAATCACATTTCATGATGATGATAGAGGACTTGAAGGGGGACAAAAATAACTCCCCACCCTAAAAGAAATACGGAGCACACAGGTAAATAAGCAGAAGCCTTTAAAGAGAAAACACAAAAATCCATTTAAAAATTTCAGGAAAATACAACAAAACAGGAGAAGAAATTGAACAAAACCACCCAGTGTCTAAAAATGGAAATAGAAACAATAAAGGAATCACGAGGGAACACAACCCTGGAGATAGAAAACCTTGGAAAGAGATCAGTAGTCATAGATGCAAGCATTGCCAACAGAATACAAGAGATAGAAGAGAGAATCTCAAGCAAAGAAGATACCATAGAAAGCATTAACACAGGACTCAAAGAAAATGCAAAATGCAAAAAAAAAAAATCCTAATCCAAAACATCCAGGAATACCAGGACACAATGAGAGGGCCAAACCTAAGGATAATAGGTATAGAGGAGAGCAAAGATTCCCAATTCAAAGGGCCAGGAAATATGTTCAATAAAATTATAGAAGAAAACTTCCCTAATGTAAAGAAGGAGATGCCCATAGACATACAAGAAACCTACCAAACTCCAAATAGACTGGGCTAGACAGGGAATTCCTCCCTTTACATAATAATCAAAACAACAAATGCACAAAACAAAGAAAGAATATTAAAAGCATTAAGGGGGAAAGTTCAAGTAAAATATAAAGGCAGACCTATCAGTATTACACCAGATTTCTGAACAGAGAGTCTAAAAGCCAGACGATCCTGGCCAGATGTCATACAGCCCCTAAGAGAACAAAAATGCCTGTCCAGGCTACTATACCAAGCAAAACTCTCAATTACCATAGATGAAGAAGAAATCAAGATATTCCATGACAAAAACAAATTTAAACAACATCTTTCTACAAATCCAGCCCTACAAAGGAAAATAGATGGAAAACTCCAACACAAAGAGGGAAACTACACCACTGAAAAATTAAGAAACTAATCTTTCAAAAGACCCTAAAGAAGACAGCCAAACAACCATAATTCCACCTCTAACAATAAAAATTCCAGGAAGTAACAATAATGTTTCCTTAATATCTCTTAACATGAAAGGACTCAATTTGCCAGTACAAAGATAGAGACAAAAAGACTGGATACGTAAACAGAAACATGCATTTTGCTGCATATAGGAAATGCACCTCAGAGACAAAGACTATGTAAAAGGCTGAAAAACAAAAAGCCCAGGACCAGATGGAGTTAGTGCAGAATCAGGCCTTAAAAGAAGATACAATAGCAGTACTCTTCAAACTATTCCACAAAATAAACACAAGAGAAATACTACTCAATTTATTCTATGAAGCCACAATTACTTTGATACCTAAACCTCACAAAGAACCAATAAAGAAGAAGAACTATAGATCAATTTCTCTCATGAGTATAAATACAAAAATACTCAATAAAATTCTCACAAACTAAATCAAAGACCACATCGAAATGATCATCCATTGTCATCAAGTAGGCTTCATCTCAGGGATTCAGGGATGGGTCAATATATAGAAATCTAGCAACATAATCCACTATAATAACAAACTCAAAAAACTCACATGATCACTTGATTCGATGCTGAGAAAACATTTGACAAAATTCTACTCCCCTTCCTGATAAAAGTCTTAGAAAGACCAGGAATTCAAAACCCATACCTAAACATAATAAAAGCAATAAACAGCAAACCAGTAGCCAACATCAAACTAAATGGAGAGAAACTTAAAACAATCCCACTAACATCAGGGACCAGGCAAGGATGCCTATTCTCTTCCTACCTATGCAATGGGCCTCCAAGTCTTAGCCAGAACAATTAGAGGAGAAAAGGAGGTCAAAGGGATACAGCGTAGAAAGGAAAAAGTCAAAATATCACTATTTGTAGATGATTGGATAGTATACTTAAGTGATGCCACCAGAGAACTCTTGTTTTTTTGAGTTTAACAAACCATGGTTTATTTAATAAGGTGTAGGGGTGATATATGAGAGTGGATATACAATCAATAAGTCTTAAATCTTTGTCCCATGGATTACCTCCATCTCCCTGCTTACTAGCAGTACAAGGCAAGCTAAGGTTTAGTTAAACATTCTTTATGACCTCTTCAGAGACAATTAGAATACAAATAGCACTAGGTATTTAGTAAATTGTCACAGGCCAAAAAGTTCAAGTGTGTAGTTTTGAAATCTAACGTCAAATGGGTTGCTGAAACCTTAAGACTGAGTGATCTGCAATGTCTCCAACATGTGTTCAACTGCCTTAAGAGAGGATTTGTTTCCTTCTTACTTCAACCTGCAAATTGATAAGCCCTGTTTATTCGATTAACGGCCCAAACTAGCATATTTGATGTTGTCTTTTTTTCATTTTTGCACTTGCTTTTAGATTAGAAGCAATATGACTTGCAGACATGTAAAGCCTAAACAGAGCTCTCATGTTTCTGTCGTTGAGATTCAGTGCCTGTACAAAATACTTTCTTGAAAGCTCAAGGTTTTCAAGTTCACCTTGGGTGTATTTGACTTCTGCATACTGCTGACAGTATAAGTGGTTATGTGGATTTGTCGTCATCAGCTCCTCTAAGCAAAAGACTGCTTTGGCATAGTCATGTTCATTGATATAAAGTTCTGAAGTTCATGCCAGGCTTCTTGGTCTCCAACAAACTGTTCCAGATACTCATTCAGTTCTCGAATGGCCTCCACATTTTTCCCCTGGCCTTTTTGAATGGCAATCTTATGCTTTCTGGCAGCAGTGTTAGTTGGATGTTCTTGCAAAATCTGATCATACAGTTGTATAGCATCGTCATATCTTTCCATAGCTTCTAATCGCATGCCTGTTAACCGCTTAACTCTGTGACTACCAGGGAATTGTCTTCTTAATTCCTGAAGACAAAACTGCCAAGTCATCCCGACCATAGTCTACGGCTGCAATCGTGACCTGCTCATGTATGATCCAAATATCATCCCCAAGCATAGAAGCATAATCATTAATTAATTCTTCTCCAACTTCCATAATTTGTTCACTATTTCTCGAGTTTTCTTCTTGCCATTTTCTCATTTTATCTCTCATTTCTTTCCAAGTCACATCGTAAAGCTCAATGACCTTTGCCATCTCTCTAGAACTCAGAGGTGGTGAGGAGAGAGGGCCCAGAGAACTCTTAAACCTGATAAACTACTTCAGCAAGGTAGCTGGATAAAATTAACTCAAACAAATCTGCAGTCTTCCTCTACTCAAAGGATAAACAGACTGAGAAAGAAATTAGGGAAACAACTTCCTTCTCAATAGTCATAAATAATTTAAAATATTTTTCTGTGTGACACAAATGTCAAGTCTCTGAAGAAATAAATTGAAGAAGATCTCAGAAGATGGAAGGATCTCCCATGCACATGGATTGGCACAATTAATATAGTAAAAATAGCCATCTTGCCAAAAAAAAATCTACAGATTCAATACAATCCCCATCAAAATCCTAACTCAACTCTTCATAGAGTTAGAGATAACAATTTGCAAATTCATTTGAAATCTCAAAAAACATTCTCAAAAAAAATAAAAGAACTTCCAGAGGAATAATCATCGCTGACCTCAAGCTGTACTTCAGAGCAATAGTGATAAAAACTGCATGGTATTGGTAAAAGAGACAAACAGGTAGATCAATGGAACAGAATTGAAGGCCCAGAAATGAACCCACATACCTATGGTCACTTGAATTTTGACAAAAGTAATAAAATGATCCAGTGGAAAAAAAGCAGTTTTAACTAATGGTGCTGGCTCACCTAGTGGTTAACATGTAGAAAAATGCAAATTGATCCATTCTAATTTTCGTGTAAAAAGCTCTAGTCCGAGTGGATCAAGGACCCCCACATAAAACCAGATACACTGAAACTAATCGAAGACAAAGTGGTGAAGAGCCTGGAACACATGGGCACAGGGGGAGAATCTCCTGGAAAGAACATAAATGGCTTATGCTCTATGATCAAAAATCAGCAAATGGGCCCTCATAAAATTGCAAAACTTCTGTAATGCAAACGACACTCTCCATAGGATAAAATGGCAACCAACAGATTTGGAAAAGATCTTTAACAACCAAACATCCAATAGAGGGTTAATACCCAATATATACAAAGAACTCAAGAAGTCATCCAAATAACCAAGTAACCCTAGGGGGAAAACAATTGGGTACAAAGCTGAACAAAGAATTCTCAACTGAGGAATACTGATAGGCTGAGAAGTACCTAAAGAACTGTCAACATCCTTAGTCATCAAGGAAATGCAAATCAAAACAACCCTGAGATTCCTCCTAACATCAGTCACAATGAATGGCTAAGATCAAAAACTCAGGTGAGCCCAGTGTGGTGGTCCACACCTTTAATCCCAGCACTCGGGAGGCAGAGACAGGTGGATTTCTGAGGTCTAGGCTAGCCTGATCTACAAAGTGAGTTCCAGGACTTCCAGGGCTATACAGAGAAACCTTGTCTTGAAACGAAACAAAACGAAATGAAACCAAAAAACTCAGGTGACAGCAGATGCTGGTGAGGATGTGGATAAAGAGAAGTACTCCTCCATTGTTGGAGGGATGTCAAGCTGGTACAACCACTCTGGAAATATGTATGGAGGTTCCTCAGGAAATTGGACATAGTACTACCTGAGGACCCAGCTATACCACTCCTGGGCATATACCCAAAAGATGTTCCAATCTATAACAAGGACACACTATGTTCATAACAGCCTTATTTCTAATAGCCAGAGAAACTGGAAATAACCTTTATCAAAAGAATGGATATACATTTGGATACATGGAAATACAATGGATAGAGATAGTACATTTGCACAACATAGTATTACTCAGCTATCAAAAAATAAATAAATTCATGAAATTCCTAGAAAAATGCATGGAATTAGAAAATATCATCCTGAGTGAGGTAACCCAGTCACAAAAGAACATACATGGTATGTACTCACTTATAAGTGGATATTACCGCAAAAACTCAGAATTCCCAAGATACACTTCACGAACCACATGAAGCTCAAGAAAAAGGAAGGAGGAAATGTGGATGCTTCAGTCCTCCTAAGAAGTGGGAACAAAATTCTCATGGGAGGAAATATGAAGAAAATGGTGGGGCAAAGACTGAAGGAAAGGCTATCCAGAGACTGCCCCACCTGGGGAAGCATCCCATATGCAGCCACCAAACCCAGACACTACTGCAAATGCCACGAAGTGCTTGCTCTCTGGAGCCCTCATAAAACTCAGCTCTTCAGAGAGCCTCTGCCAGAGCCTGATCAAAACAGATGCCGATGTTTGCACCAAATCTTTGGAATGAGCACAGGATCCCCAAGGGAGGAGTTAAGAGAAAGGACTGAATGAGCTTAATGGGTTTGAAAACCATAGGAAGAACAACAATATCAACTGACCAGACCCCTCAGAGTTCCCAGGGACTAAACCACCAACCAAGTAAGTACACATGGACGGTCCCATGGCTCCAGCCACATATGTAGTAGAGGATGGCCTTGTTTGACATCAATATGAGGAGAGGCTCTTGGTCCTATAAAGGCTTGATGCCCCAGTGTAGGGGAATGCCAGAACAGGGAGGCAGGAGTGGGTGGGTGGCTGGGAGAGTACCCTCATAGAAGCAGGGAGAAGGGGGATGGGATAGCGGGTTTCCAAAGTGGACACCTGAAATTTTAATAACATTTGAAATGTAAACAAGTAAAATATTCAATATAAATAAATAAATAATATATAAAGAAAAACAAGATGCAGCCTGCTAGGGTAATCACCATCCCATATCTCAAATTGTACTATAGAACAATACTGATAAAAACTGCATAGTTTTGGTACAGAGACTGGCAAGTAGATCAATGCAATGGAATTGAAGACCCATAAATGAACCCACATATCTATGATTATTTGATCTTTGACAAAGAATCTTAAACCATCCATTGAAAATAAGGACAGCATTTTCAACATATAGTGATAGTTCAACTGCCAGCCAGCATGTTGAATGCAAATTGATGCATTATTCTCTCCCTGTTCAAAGATCAAGTCCAAGTGAATCAAGAACCACATAAATTCAGATACACTGAATAATATAAGAGAAAGAAGGGGAAAGCCTTGAACAAATTGGCACAGGGAAAAATGTCCTCAACAGATCACCAATGGATTATGCTCTAAGATGAAAAATCAGCAAATGGTACCTCATAAATTAGAGAGCTTCTGCAAGGCACAGAACAGTGTCAATAGGACAAAATGGTAACCAACAAATTGGTTAAAGATCTTTACCAATCTTTTTTTTTGGAATTTTAATTTTTTTATTAGGTATTTTCCTCGGTTACATTTTCAATGCTATCCCAAAGGTCCCCCATACCAATTCCCCCAATCCCCTACCCACCCACTGCCCCTTTTTGGCCCTGGCGTTCCCCTGTACAGGGGCATATAAAGTTTGCAAGTCCAATGGGCCTCTCTTTGCAGTGATGACTGACTAGGCCATCTTTTGATACATATGCAGCTAAAGACAAGAGCTACCAGGTACTGGTTAGTTCATATTGTTGTTCCACCTATAGGGTTGCAGTTCCCTTTAGCTCCTTGGATAATTTCTCTAGCTCCTCCATTAGGGGCCGTGTGACCCATCCAATAGCTGACTGTGATCATTCACTTCTGTGTTTGCTAGGCCCCAGCATAATCTCACAAGAGAGAGCTATATCTGGGTCCTTTCAGCAAAATCTTGCTAGTGTATGCAATGGTGTCAGCATTTGGAAGCTGATTATGGGATGGATCCCTGCATATGGCAATCACTAGATGGTCCATCCTTTTGTCACAGCTCCAAATTTTGTCTCTGTAACTCCTTCTATGGGTGTTTTGTTCCCATTTCTAAGAAAGGGTAAAGTGTCCACACTTTGGTCTTCGTTCTTCTTGAATTTCATGCGTTTGGCAAGTTGTATCTTATATCTTGGGTATCCTAAGTTTCTGGGCTAATATCCACTTATCAGTGAGTACATATTGTGCGAGTTCCATTGTGATTGGGTTACTTCACTCAGGATGATACCCTCCAGGTCCATCCATTTGCATAGGAATTTCATAAATTCATTTTTTTAATAGCTGAGTAGTATTCCATTGTGTAAATGTACCACATTTACTGTATCCATTCCTCTGTTGAGGGGCATCTGGGTTCTTTCCAGCTTCTGGCTATTATAAATAAGGCTGCTATGAACATAGTGGAGCATGTGTTCTTACCGGTTGGGACATCTTCTGGATATATGCCCAGGAGAGGTATTGCGGGATCCTCCGGTAGTACTATGTCCAATTTTCTGAGGAACCGCCAGACTGATTTCCAGAGTGGTTGTACAAGCTTGCAATCCCACCAACAATGAAGGAGTGTTCCCTTTTCTCCACATCCTCGCCAGCATCTGCTGTCACCTGAGTTTTTGATCTTAGCCATCCTGACTGGAGTGAAGTGGAATCTCAGTGTTGTTTTGATTTGCATTTCCCTGATGATTAAGGATGTTGAACATTTTTTCAGGTGCTTCTCTGCCATTCTGTATTCCTCAGGTGAGAATTCTTTGTTCAGCTCTGAGCCCCATTTTTTAATGGGGTTATTTGATTTTCTGGAGTCCACCTTCTTGAGTTCTTTATATATATTGGATATTAGTCCCCTAACTGATTTGGGATAGGTAAAGATCCTTTCCCAATCTGTTGGTGGCCTTTTTGTCTTAGTGACGGTGTCTTTTGCTTTGCAAAAGCTTTGCAATTTTATGAGGTCCCATTTATCGATTCTTCATCTTACAGCACAAGACATTGCTGTTCTATTCAGGAATTTTTCCCCTGTACCCATATCTTCGAGGCTTTTCCCTACTTTCTCCTCTATAAGTTTCAGTGTCTCTGGTTTTATGTGGAGTTCCTTAATCCACTTAGATTTGACCTTAGTACAAGGAGATAGAAAGGGATCAATTACATTCTTCTACATGATAACCTCCAGTTGTGCCAGCACCATTTGTTGAAAATGCTGTCTTTTTTCCACTGGATGGTTTTAGCTCGCTTGACAAAGATCAAGTGACCATAGGTGTGTGGATTCATCTCTGGATCTTCAATTCTGTTCCATTGGTCTACTTGTCTGTCACTATACCAGTACCATGCAGTTTTGATCACAATTGCTCTTTAGTACAGTTTTAGGTCCGGCATGGTGATTCCACCAGAGGTTATTTTATCCTTGAGAAGAGTTTTTGCTATCCTCGGTTTTTTGTTATTCCAGATGAATCTGCCGATTGCCCTTTCTAATTCATTGAAGAATTGAGTTGGAATTTTGATGGGGGTTGCATTGAATCTGTAGATTGCTTTAGGCAAGATGGCCATTTTTACAATGTTGATCCTGCCAATCCATGAGCATGGGAGTTCTTTCCATCTCATGAGATCTTTAATTTCTTTCTTTAGAGACTTGAAGTTCTTATCATACAGATCTTTCACTTCCTTAGTTAGAGTCACACCAAGGTATTTTATATTATTTGTGACTATTGAGAAGGGTGTTGTTTCCCTAATTTCTTTCTCAGCCTGTTTATCCTTTGTGTACAGAAAGGCCATTGACTTGTTTGAGTTAATTTTATATCCAGCTACTTTTTTGAAGCTGTTTATCAGGCTTAGGAGTTCTCTGGTGGAATTTTTAGGGACACTTATATATACTATCATATCATCTGAAAAAAGTGATATTTTGACTTCTTCCTTTCCAATTTGTATCCCCTTGATCTCCTTTTGTTGTCTAATTACTCTGGCTAGGACTTCAAGTACAATGTTGAATAGGTAGGACGAGAGTGGACAGCCTTGTCTAGTCCCTGATTTTAGTGGGATTGCTTCCAGCTTCTCACCATTTACTTTGATGTTGGCTATTGGTTTGCTGTAGATTGCTTTTATCATGTTTAGGTATGGGCCTTGAATTCCTGATCTTTCCAAGCCTTTTATCATGAATGGATGTTGGATTTTGTCAAATGCTTTCTCAGCATCTAACGAGACAATCATGTGGTTTTTGTCTTTGAGTTTGTTTATATACTGGATTACATTGATGGATTTCCGTAATTGAACCATCCCTGCATCCCTGGGATGAAACCTACTTGGTCAGGATGGATGATTGTTTTGATGTGTTCTTGGATTCGGTTAGCAAGAACTTTATTGAGGATTTTTGCATCGATATTCATAAAGGAAATTGGTCTGAAGTTCTCTACCTTTGTTGGGTCTTTTTGTGGTTTAGGTAATTGTGGCTTCATAGAATGAGTTGGGTAGAGTACCTTCCGTTTCTATTTTGTGAAATAGTTTGGGAAGAACTGGAATTAGGTCTTCTTTGAAAGTCTGATAGAACTCTGCACTAAACTCGTCTGGTCATGGGCTTTTTTTGGCTGGGAGACACTTAATGACTGTTTCTATTTCTTTAGGGGATATAGGACTGTTGAGATCATTAACCTAATCTTGATTTAGCTTTGGTACCTGGTATCTGTCTAGAAACTTGTCCATTTCATCCAGGTTTTCCAGTTTTGTTGAGTATAGCCTTTTGTAGAAGGATCTGATGGTGTTTTGGATTTC